>NC_064248.1:73860000-74460000 GCF_003254725.2 Canis lupus dingo | reverse complement strand
CTGTCCTGTCACCGTCTCGAATGCCGACGGAGGCCAGGAGGTGGCGTGAATGTGTGAAGGTGGCCAGGCTACGACGAAGGACTCGTACTGTATCTAAAGAGGGTCGGCAGCAGCTCCCCGCTTTGGTAGACTGTCACCAAGGTGAAAAACGTGGGACTTAATGCCGCCAGATCTTTTAATTTCCAAGAAAAACTAGAAATGTGGTTTGTAGGAGAAATCTCTTGCCTTCGACACATCAGAAGAATGTGAAGCACACATTCTGGACTTCAGAGCACCGTGTGGCTCAGCACCAAGCAAACCAGATAAAATACATCTGTGTGGTCGGAGTCTCTTTGTCAACTGCCAGTTGCGATTTCTGTGTTAATCATTCTCAATGTGACAGATATTCCGACTCCTGGGCGGCTTCCTCCGGAGGCACAGACATTCAGCCATCGCCTTCCTAAAATGTGGCTCATGGAGCTGAAACCAGTCATGGCCTGGCGCCAAGCCCAAGACCGCCACTTCCATGAACTCAGTCTAGATTTTGTTCTCTTTCTGCCACTTCGTGTTACCAATACCTCACTTCGGTGTGGTCTACTAGAATATCCAGATCCTTCTCACATCGATCTGCCATTACGCCATCCAGGGCCCCTGCAAAGAGTTTTCTTCCCAACAACCCAACACTCTTTCTGTTTTTGAGATTTACCCATTTGGTATCTTTGAGCTTTTTCACGGTGGTTGCCTGTTTTTCCTCAAGTAAATATGCTTGCCTTTCAAGAAACGAGGGCTTTTAGTGAGTAAAATCTGTACTATTTTTCTACATGTAACTTAAGGAAGAAAGGTTGGGTGGATCGCAGCACTATGACAAAGGTACTCGTTACATAAACATATCGTTGGATAAACAATGCTATTCTCTTTTAGTGATTTAAGAGCATGGGATCAATGTTTCTGTACGACAGGAACATGCTGTTGAATTTTGTATTTAGCAGAATAAACTGAATCTCAGTCTGATTATCTGATAGAAGCTATTGCAATATCCATTAAAAAGTCATTCTGGTAATGGCAACAAATGTGCAAATGTTGCTTCTTTTTACAAACGATGAAATACTACTATAATGGTTGTTATCATCTCATTAGCTAAGATGCCAAGCAGTTTTTGTTTTGTGTTTTCAAAAAAAAAAAAAATCGTTTCTAATTTAAGATCACTCTTCCCTAGATGCCAGTGGAGATTTTGACAAAATGAGTGGGGTTTTTTTAAATTTATTTTTTATTTTTATTTATTTATGATAGAGAGAGAGAGAGAGAGAGAGGCAGAGACACAGGCAGAGGGAGAAGCAGGCTCCATGCACCGGGAGCCCCATGTGGGATTCGATCCCGGGTCTCCAGGATCGTGCCCTGGGCCAAAGGCAGGCTGAACCGCTGAACCACCCAGGGATCCCCGGTTTTATTTTTTTATATAGCTACGATTTATCACTTGTTTTAATGTCTTCAGTACAAATTAGATTTTTAAGATGGAATTAGTGAGAAATAACATGATACCTTATTTATTTATTTAACAGTCTATTTATTTAAGAATCTTGGCACCCAGCATGGGGCTCGAACTCATGACCCCGAGAGCAAAAGTTGCACGCTCTTCTAACTGAGCCAGCCGGGTGCCCCAACATCATACATTTAAGTATCAAAATATGATTGACATCAACAGCAATTTCTAAGGTTTTCAGTAGTGATCATTCTTTAGTAATAAGTATATTCAGAAGAAGAAGAAGAACAAGAAGAAGAACAAGAAGAAGAAGAAGAAGTTAAAGTCTTCCTTTTTTTTTTTTTTTTTTTTGAAGTAGGCTGCAGGCCCCACATGGACCCCAGTGTGGAGCTGGAACTCACAACCCTGAGATGAAGACCTGAGCTGAGATGGAGAGTTGGATTCTTAACTGCCTGAGCCACTCAGGCACTCCTAAGCGTCTTATATTCATTCTTATTTCATGTCGCAAAGTTCAAATTTATTTCTAATTTTGGTTATTACATACTCGTCATACATGCCATTGCAAAGTAAAATTGCAACATTATTTCACATTCTTTGTCTTGTAAACTCCATTGGTGTTCAATACCGGCATTTTAATGGATGAAAATCTGATTATCTGGAGTAACGAAACGTGTGATAATGAAACTAGGCAACTGAAATTCTACTTCAGTTCTGAAATCTAAATTTTAGTCCAATTTGTTGATATAATCTCCCACTTTTCTAGAAGACAACCAAAGGGAGAGCATCTTACCCCTGGAGAAGCTGAGTCATCAGCTCTAACAACGTTCCTTCAAGGAAGAAGAAGTCGCATGACTGCTATTTTATCGTTGTCCTTCTAAGTCTTCTACATTTTTAAGGAAAAGGGTACAACGATTCTGAAGATATTTTTATGTAAATCTAAATCTCATGTCAATGAGCAGTCCGGCTTATAACAGAAGACTGTGGGTCTTAAAATAACGTCCGTTCTGTTGTAACTGATGTGATACATAACCCTACGGCCTATAGGGCATCATGTTGTCGCGGGTAAGGGCTGTCAGGAAGCTGCTCACACGCGGGGACGTTGCTCGCTCGAGGCCAGGACGGGGCCTGTGCGCCCACACGAGGCATCTATTCCTACACAGCGCGCTCTCTTCCCACACAGCATTTATTGTTGGTGTTTTCACCCAAATATGTTAAAGCAGTTGGTTGATGATTACAAGTGAACACTGTTAAAAGGCATGATGAGGCCAGATGCCAACTTCAGAGAACCAAGAATATAGGACACGTGGAAAAATCTCGATGTTGAAAGGCTAATTTTAAGTCAAAGAATCAGTGGTTCCACTTACAAGGAGGAGCACAAGCAGGAGCCTGTCCACTGGGAGCAGGAGACTTGCCCACAGCAGCCGCCTAATGACTCTCGGGGGCGGGGGGCACAGAAGCCACAGGCCGCTGGTCACTGCACCCAGTGGGACTGTGTCATTGGGAAACGACTGCAAAAGGCAGAAGGTCACCCTGTGTTTTCAATCAGCTGCAGGGATGTAAACCCGAGGACGTCTCGAAGTTTCCCAGCAGGATGACCCAGGCGGTGGGAAGCCCTGAGACGTGGGCAGTGGCTGGATGCGCTTCCAGAACGAGCAGAGGCTCCACGGGCCCCAGCGGGTCCCTGAGCGGCCTGCGGGCCCGTCCACGCCGGGGCGGCCCGGGTCAGGGACCCCCAGGACCTTCAGCGTTGCTGCTGGGTCTCAGCTCGAGAGCGGTGGGCTGCGGGGTTGCAGCGGCTCATGAGGTCCTTGAGCCCACTCTACATACTTGCTGCGGGTCTTTACTTCATTTTTGTGACTTATTTTTGTTCCATTTCCCAAGTAGCGGTGTGCCACGATGGGAAAGAAAGACCACACAAAACAGGTTTCCTGGCCACACAGAAGCACTGCTGTGCATGCTAGGCCTGGGCCACAGGCCACCTGGACGTGTCAGGGGTGTCCCACACTGGCCCACAGGTGGTCTGGCCCCACAGATGCCCACACTGGGTAAAACATGCTAATCGGTAACTGTTGGATTTGGCCCCACTTCCCAATTTAATTGAGGTGGATCATTTCAGGGATGGAGGTGGAAAGAGCCAAATGGAACCTGGACCAAAAGCGACCTGGGTCCAGTCCCGTCCCTGTGACTCACTGCGGAGGCTGGGCTTTCTTACTCCTGGGATGTCACTGGTGTCTCTTGCAGGGTTGTCGTGAGGATCAAGGGACGTAAGTCACACCGTGTACCTGGCACATGGCAGGTGCTCAGCAAGGGGGGAAGACTGGCCTTTTACCTTCCTTTCTCCCCTGAACACGATGATGTATGGAGCTCAAGGTTTTCTAAAATGAATGGCTGAGACTGGCTCAAATTATCCTCATCAATCGTTTTCACAAATGCGTGTTGATCTCTTAATAGCATCTTTTGGCAGAGAGAGCCTCTCTCTTTTTTTAAATTTAAATTCAATTTGCCAACATATATGGGGGGGGGTCTTATGTTTTCTTACTTTTGCAAGACTTTTTAAGTGTAACTTAAGGATATAAATGCTAGACTTTTTCTCTACCTGCTGAGCCCTATAGGACAGCTGTGACAATGGACAGGGGGATAATATCATAAGCCATTATTATTATCTCTATCAATGAAATGATTTATAATGATCGTGGAGCAAGCTGCGTGCTAATAATGAAGTCATTCCGTATAATTTGTAAAAGCCACATATGGTGATATACCACTTCCCACTGTTTTACATCTATTTATAACTCAATTATCTTGTGCTATTGTTAAGGGAGTTGTGTTGAGATTGAGCAGTAACTGAGCTAAGCTGTGGCCAAAAAAAAAAAAAAAAAAATTCAGTAAAAAAGCTTTTCGTTTATTTTGTCTCTCTCGGCAACCCAGTGCCCAGATCTTTGATCTGAACAAGTAGTTTGTGTTTAGCTTCTAGATTAAATACAGTATTTGCTTTCATTTTCTATTGCGTGTAGAAAAATCTTTATATCTGGCGCCATTAGTAGCACGATTGCATTGTTAGATCCAGTCAAGGAACAAATTAGGCTCATTTGAGAAGAACATTTCTTGTCTGCTGCTAGGATACTGTTTCAGAAATTGTCATTATGGTGGGTAATGACCACAAAAGTGTTAATGCCCTTAGCGGTGTACCTCACTTACTTCTTCACTGACTCATTGGAAATCCAGGTAGCCATGTTGTCAATGTCTTTTTCTTGTTTTTATTTATTTATTTATTTATTTTGGTCCAAGCTCTATCAAAAATACCAGTTTTCCTTTCATCTCTTGTATGTGTGCAGGCATGTGTGTAGTGCGCAACTTGTTGCACACTTTTTAATGGTACTTTAATGATAGTTAGACAGTTGGAAAATTGATTTTGTTTTCTCTAATTTGCCTTTGTTTATAGTTATTGGATATCCTATCAAATTATTTGGCTTCGAAGTCAAACAATTAACAATACAGTGTTTGAATGATGTGGGATAAATATCTCTTCGAAGAATATTGTAGCAGACTGAAAATGAATCAAACTAATCATTGGTGTCCTACATTCAGAATGCTGTTAGGAAATTATTCCTCATGGTAATACATTGTGTTATTTTGGCTTGCATACAAGTTGACTTGAGGGAATGTAACCAACTTTATAATAAAAGGACAAATCATTGAAGATACTATTTTCTAGGCAGACAAGAAAGTTGTCTTAGTGGAACCTTATGCTATTAACAATACCAGCTAAATAATGACAAAATTACCATTCTCTAGATTAGAATACATCCGTAGATTCTGTACAGTAGGAATGTTTAATATATTAAGTAAATGTCTCCAACACCTTCAAAATTTCTATAGGATCCTCCAAGAAGCAAGGGTGTTTATTAGGGGACGATGTCAGTGATCTGTACTCATTATTAACATAATTAAACAAATTAGTTAGACTTTATAAGGCATTTAAATATATATATTTAATGTCATATATAAATTATATTTTAAATACAATAAATTATAAAAATTATAAAACTATATTTTAAATATCACAATTAAGTATTATATATAAATATATATTATATTTAAGTATTATATTATTGTTTAATACAGTAATTTAATATTTAGTTATTAAATATTATATATCATATATTTGTATATATATAATATTTAAATATATATTTTATTTATTTAAGCTATTTCCTGCCACAAACAAAGGGATAGTCATTTGATACAATGAAGGACACTCAAAGTCCCTCATATTTTTCTGGTCCGTGTGAGGTTAATGGACCAAACCAGACCTGTGGCCTGTGGTACCTTGGTGGTAGCTCAGGTTGGGTTTAGTCATCTTCAAAGCCAGTCGGAAGCCTATTCACACAAGGGTTCTAGAATAGAGTATTGCTCCCATCTCTCCAGGGAAAGGGCTTGGGCCTGATGCAGAGATAGGCGTAGGCAATGAACTTGGGTCTCTCATCCTCTTCTTAGTGAAACTTTGGGAAAGTGTTCAGCATGCTCAGTCCCACGGAGGGGGCCTGACCCTCCCACCTGTAAGCTGAGCTCCTCTCCCCATGGGTACCCATCAACATAGGCCTCCCCAGCGGTGGCTGGGACCAGGCAAGCAGCCCAGAAAACCAGGCCTGCTGTTGCCATTTCTGACCTGGACAGCCACAGTGCCGCTTAGGGCATTTTTCTTTAAATTAATAACCTTGGGCAGCCCTGGTGGCTCAGTGGTTTAGCGCCTCCTTCAGCCCAGGGCGTGATCCTGGAGACCGAGGATCGAGTCCCACATCCGGCTCCCTGCATGGAGCCTGCTTCTCCCTCTGCCTGTGTCTTTGCCCTCCCCCCCTTTCTCTCTCTCTCCTCTCTCTGTGTCTCTCATGAATAAATAAATAAAATTTAAAAAATAATAAATTAATAACCTTTATGTTTTAGAGCAGTTTTAGCTTCATGACAAAATTGAGCAAACTATACAGAGAGTTTCTATAAATCCCATCTCTTCCTGGCCCCCATAATCCTCCCCCCCCCCCCCGCCGGCCACAATCTCTTCCTTTATCAATATCCTGCACCACCAGGGTACATTAATTACGGTGGATGAACCTGCAACGACACATTATTGTTACCCTCTGTCCATAGTTTACATTGAAGTTCACTCTTGATATACATTCCATGGACTTAAAAAAATGGATACCATTAAACATTGACACATATCCTCCACTGTAGTGTCGTAGAGGATAGTTTCCCTGCCATAAAGATCCTCTGTATTTTGCCTTTTCATGCCTCTCTCCATCCTAGTCCTTGGCAACCGTGGATTCTTCTACTGTCTCTACAGTTTTGCCTCTTCTGGAATGATGTATAGTTGGAATTACACACTATGCAGCCTTTCCAGAAGCCAAAGATTGGCTTCTTTCACTTAGCAACATGCATTTAAGATCCTTTCATGTCTTTTCATGGCTTGATAGCTTATCCCTTTTTAGTGCTGAATAATATTCTAGTGTCTGAATGTGCCTCAGTTTATGCCTCCATTCACCTACTGAAGGACACCTTGGTTTCTTCCAGGTTTTGGAAACAATGAGTAAAGCTCAGTGTGGAGGTTTTTGTGTAGATAAAACTTCTTGAAAATACCAAGGAGCATAATTGCTGGTGCATATGTTAAAAGTCTGTTTGATTTTGTATGAAACTGCCGAATTGTCTTCCAATGTGAATGTACCATTTTGCATTCCCATTAGCGATGAATGAGAGTTCCCATTGCTTCACATTCTTACTAGCGTTCGATGCTGTCGTATTTTGGATTTTGGCTCTTTTAAACAGGCGTAGAGCGGTATCCCATTGTTTCAACATCTAAGGTATTTTTAAAGGTTAATAATCTCAAAAGTTAACACTCCTGTAATAGAATGAACACCTGTCAAAAGATTTCCATGTCTAGAGAAGAAAGCCTTTTATCACAGTAAAATTAAATTATTTTACAGGAAGTTGCTCTAAATATAGAATGGGTGGGAATGTTACTAGAAGAAAAGGAGACTAAAAATTGTAGGGACTTGTGATCAACCTAACTCCTTTTCAAATGCTTGGTCCTAGAAGAAAAAAAGATGCTTTTGGCTTTCATTTATCTGATTGTGACCATTGGTAACTGATCTAAATTGAAAATTAGTACTGGGATAAAAAAATAAGATAGCTTCTTGATCAGATAACATATAATTATTAACTGGATAGTCTTTTGGCTAGAAGCAAAACAAGGGAACTCGCATTCTGAACTTACTTTTTTTCATTTGAGAAAGAAGTTCATATTGGGTTAACAAAATACAATTATATTTTATAGCTATAAAATTATTTCAACAGGACCATTAATTGCCCTCATGATATAACAGGTAAAGTTTACTGCTAGCAACAGCTTATTTTGTAATTATCACATGGGAGCATTTTTCCTAAATTCTAATTTCAATAGATATTTGTTTAATTTATCAGAATTTCCCATTATTGCGTTTTTAGGTAATGCATTAAGTCATTACTCAAACACAATGGTGTCTGAGTTTTCATGTATTACAAACCGAGTGAGCAGACAGAAACAAAATTATATCTTATTCTAGTGAAAATGACAGCAACATTTTTTTCTCTAATAGCATCTTACAGGAGGCCCAAACTGATTTGCACTCTGCTCTCTATTTGTATTGTTAATTAATCCAAAGAAGCATTTATTAACTTGAATTTTCAAGTCCTTTTAACTTTAATTTTTTTAAAGATTTTATTTATTTACTTGACAGAGAGAGAGCGAGAGAGCAGGAGCACAAGCAGGGGGGTGGCAGGTGGAGAGAGAAGGAGAAGCAGGTTCCCCACTGAGCAGGGAGCCTGATGTGAGGCTCCATCCCATGACCCCGGGATTGTGACCAGAGCCGAAGGCAGACACTTAACCAACTGAGCCACCACCCAGGCGACTTGTTTAACGTTAATTTTTAAAGTCCTCTTTAAGATTGCATATTATTTATCAGACCAAAGGGAAAGCAGTTGCTGTAGGAACCTAAAATCTACCTAATAAGGATGGGTATTGACACATGCCCGACTATGAAAACTCATTGTTTCTCTTATTTTGTCTCTCTCCCCTCCTCTCTTTCTCTTTACATATAGAATCACAAGGATGAGAGCAATAGAAAGAGAATGAAAATTCGATGATGTATTAGTCTCCTATTATGGCTGTGTCAAATTACCACAAGCGTAATAATCACAGATTATTTTCTCATAGTTCTGGAGGCCAGATGTCCAAAATGGGCCTTACTGGGCTAACAAAAGCTACCTTCTTGATTTTTTAAATAACATTACAATGAGACTACAGAAAGGAATTAGCTATTTGGATGATATTTTAATACAATATCTTGCCTTAAAATTATACTTTTATCAAACTTTGTGATGAGACAAGATTAATGAGATCCAGCGGTTGGACATTTGTACTATGGTTTTAGTTTTGGAAGCGTTTCAGATTTGATCCCCTAATAAAGCTCAAAATACAAATCGTCCCATCCCGAGTTACTGATATTAGAGGGGAAACTCAGTGACCCTACCTAACCATATTCTTGCTGCAACCTGAAATCTCGTAAGTGAAAGTTGCTTGTTTGTATTCTCCAAAGATGTCGACCTGAAAAGTCACACATAATGAGAGCATTGCTGAAGTAGTAACCCTGTCATTTTTATGAAATTTCAGCCAATAGTTTCCTGATATCAGCAATAGATTCAAAAGATAGAGAAGAGCAAGTGACTCTCCCGAAATCCTATGACCTCAATAGATTGTGAAAGTAATGAATGCATTCCTCAAGAGAGATGGTGTGGTACAAGTGCAGATATTTGCAATTTGTCTGACAGCTCCCCATAATGGGAAGTTACATTGATTCAATACCTAAATGAAATTAATTGATGTCTGTTTGTCAAATACAGTAAATGTAATGAGTTTCATGTAAGTGACAATTTGCACACAGATTGACACAGACGGTTCATGCCCTCATATATTTTAGTGAATCGTATCAGTCACTGTAATGTCCTAGATTCTGAAGATTTGCAAACAGTTCATTTTATAAATAAGATGCAGGAAGTACAGTACAATGATGGTTGAAAGCACTGACTCTGAAATCTGGTCACTTTATTTTAAACCTAGTTCTAAAAAAATAAATAAATAAATAAAATGAAAAAAAAAAAAAAAACCTAGTTCTACCCATCACTCAACGGATAGGTTATTTCACCTATTTGTGCCCCAGATTCCCCATTTGCAAAATAGGCAAAATAATAGCTTTATGCCATTGGGTTACTGTGAAGAATATATAATAATTAAGTGTGAAATAGGTGGCAAATAGCCTGCACTGGATAAACATCCCAGAATATTAACTATTACTCTATAGGGGTTGAGCTTATTGTTGATATTTTAATCTCAATTATATGATACTCAAATTCATGCTCAAGAAAAAAAATCATAAATTTGTCTTACAGTTAAGGAAGTCCAAGAAAAAGAAGTAGATTCTATTATATCCTGATTTTAAGCCAACATCAAGTTCTAGTCTTCAAACTTTATAAAAGAAAGAAACAAACAAACATGGTTTTTGTTAATTGGAAATCATATGTAAAAAATACTCAAAGAAGTCAGCAAAAAGACAGGAGATGTTCTAAAAGTTTAATAAGCAAATATGTGTTACAGACTTTGAAAAGTTCATTTTATTAAAATTTTGATTTTCATGCTAAATTTAACTTTCATTTAAAAACACATTTGCTTATGTAAGTTGACTTTAAGTAGTGCCGTCAATATATTCCTTCTGGTGCCAGGTATAAATATTTTTAACATTTAAAACTGGACCAAAATAGGAAGTGAGATTCACTGAGACCAGCTTCTAGTGTGGATGGTTTTTCAAGTAATGGTTTTCCAAGTACATGTCCGCTGTCTGTCCGTCACATCAGGAAGTCGCTGAAAGGAGGCATCTGTCAGCAGGGATTAGACTCCAGTATCTGGGCACTTCGGCAGAACGTACTGGAAGATTCAAAGTAAAGGGAACGGTCCCTTTTTTTGTGAATTATTCTCAGCCAAGGAATGGGTTGCCCAGACGTGATCTTGGTGTCCTACTCATCCTTCCATGTCTTTCGATTAGGCTGTAAATCTTATTCCCTGGTCTATCATAGGGATTGATTTTCTTTTATTGACTTGTCAGTTTATGTTTTTATTTTATTTTTTCCAGATTTTATTTATTTATTAGAAAAAGAGAAGGAGAGAGAGCATGAGTAGGGGGAAGGGGCAAAGGGAGAGAGAAAAGCAGGCTCCCCACTGAACAATGAGCCTGAAGCGAGGCTTGATCCCAGGACCTCAGGATCATGCCTTGAGCTGGAGACAGATGCTTAAAGGACTGAGCCACCCAGGCGCCCCTTGGTTTATGTTCTTAAATGTCTTTTCTTCATAATATACTTCTATAAAGTCATTTATGATTTATTCGCTCACTGTTAAAGCATGGTTTCCTAGGGTACATTTACGGCCAAGAAAGAATGAGGTCATAGAACCAGCGGAATGCAGTTTGTACAGGGAAGTCTGGTTCTCAGCCCTCTTGGTCCAGGATGACCTTGAATCCTGCTGGGCTTCTTAGGATCTGCTCCATGATACAGGTTCCAACAGAACCTGGTGTTTAGATGAAGAAAAAAAAATAAAAAGACTGTGGGAGAGAAGTTATGATAGAAATTCTTTTCCCTTCTAATTAGAAAACCACTTTACGGAGTTGTGCTTGTCCAACCACCAGAGAGGAAGGGTATGTTATGGAGTCATCACAATGCCGCCTGGGGTTGTCAATGAGCTTTTACCACAGGTTACAAGACCCCATAGCATGTTTTTCCATAACCATGGCTATTATTTCCTGTCTTCATGGGGTACAAAGTGTTGCTTTTCTCTGCCACGATACGTCTGAACCTATAAGCTGGAAGAAGAAAATACGTTCTTTGAATTGTGCATCCTCTTGATGAAATTGTGACTGTCAACCTAAAATTTATGTTGTCATTATTGGTCAGTCTTATTGACAAATGAAACCTTCTTAAGGAAAATGTAATGGTGCCTTGGGTCTACCCAGCAAACGTGATTGCAGACTGCAGAGTCTGGAAGAAGTAGCTTGTACATTAGGTTGATGTTGTAAAATCAGAGTTGAATTAATTATGCAGTCTTGGGATGAAAATACTCTTGATGTGTGAGGCTTCCAGAAAGACTCGCTTTCTGTTATTTCTCTATTACGTGTCTAGACCTCCAGTTTTTGGCTCACTTAACTCATGAAAAGCAATTTCAGGCCTGTTTGTGACAACACGGATGGACCTAGCATGTATCATGCTAAGTGAGATAAATCAGAGAAAGGCAGGTACCATATGCTTTCACTTATATGTGGAATCTGAAAAAAAACAAAACGAAACAAAACCAAGAACAAAAAACCCCAAATGAGCAAACAAGCAAACGAGCAAAACAAAACTCTTAAATACAGAGAATAAATTGGTGGCTGCCCAAGGAGAGTGGATAGGGAGATGGATAAAAAAGGTAAAGAGGATTAAGACGTGCAAGCTTCCAGTTATAAAATAAGTCATGGAGATGAGAAATAGAGCATAGGCAGTATTGCCTATAATACCGGATGGTGTTGTATGGTGACAGATGGTGGCTAAGCTTATTAGGGTGAGCAATGAGTAATGTGTGGATTGTTGAGTCAATATGTGGTACACATGAAACTAATAAGACATCCTGTGTTGACTATATTTCAATAATAATAATAATAATAATAATACAATTTCAGGCTAAACTTGTTTTCCTGAGCTTACATGTCAAGCCTCACCTTATCTTTAGTAACATGAACAGGACTGCTCGACCCACGTCAGAACATGGCATTTCATGAATAATCTATGAAAATAAAAATAGGGGGCTGGTCTCCTTTCTCCTTGTTCTTCCCAACACTCCTTTGGCTGATCCCAGACAAACCTAATTATTATCTGTTGTATGCACTTTTCTCAAACGGTGGGTCCTTTCTTTAGCTGCTGAATAGTTTCCTTCATTTACTCAATTATGCTTTCGAATGTACATGGTGTCGGTCAGGTAACACATTCGATAATGCTAATGTATTGGCATTTATAAGGAAAATGCTTTTCATAATGTCCTTCTGCTATAAAGCTGGGCATGTCACATGCTCTATTGGTTCTTTGTCCCCATACATTTTCACCACAGCTAGAACGACCGTATAATTTATTGTCCGTACCAGAACACTTTTGAATTTGAAAGACGAAGTTATTGATAATTACGCCAGGTCAAAAGATGCAAACTGGGACTGCCCTGGGAAGACTCTGTCCCATGGAGCAAATCCAGGTCACTGCCTGTTTTTGTTTGTTTTTTTTCACCATCTGTTTTTGAATAGCCCAGAGACTAAGAGTGATTTTTTTTTTTTTTCATTTTTCAATGGTTGGAAAAAATCAAGGGAAGAATAATATTTCATGACATGTGAAGGTCATACAAAATAATCTGTTATAAATAAAGTTTTATCGGAACATGGTCCCGTCAAATCGTGTATGGCTGCTATCATGTTGTGGTGGCAAAAACACAACGTATTTCCTAGAACATTTACTGTTTTAATCTTTAGAGTAAAGGTATGCTGACCCTTGAGGCAGAGTAACCCTAGTTTCAATGGGACCATACCCGTCTTTCCAACAGCACAGGTTACACGACGGGTCTCCCTCTTGCATGCCCTGGGCCACACACAGTAGGCTGCCAGTGTGGTCGGGCACGTTCCTGGGACTCGGGTCACCTGGCCTATAATTTCCTGTCGACTAGAAAATCTTCCAGGTTACCTTTCTGGCTGTGTCAAGGTGTCGACTAGCCCTTCGGTCCTCTGACACTGTACTTCTCTACAGAGTATTGTCATGTTTCAAATTGCTAATTTGGTTTATGAATTAAAAATAGGTTTTTCTCCAAGAACCAGACGGCCTTCATTTTCTCTGACCAAAAAATTATCAGGCAACCTTGGAAACGATTTTGAGTTTTTTGCCCGAACGCTTTTAAAAGTGTGGGGGGGAGCGCAGTAATTTTAAAGTAACCTCATTCTGTCTCTTTGGTATTGAATTAAAAGAGTTACAGGAATTCTAGCTCATTGTCCAATGGGCCAGATAAATTTCCTCTTTAAAGTGAGTCATTATTTGCGGGCTAATTAACCAGTCCTGTGCTTGCATGAGAGTTGGCCCAGTTGGCTCATCTACAGCGCTGCGTCTACTACGTTTACCTGAACTGTGTGCTTATCGAGACTATTGACCACCTTTCAGATTAAGTTGGATCTGTCCGTAGGCACATGCAGGATATTTTTAGGAACTACACAAACTATAAAAATCATGTATATCTAGAAATTAAATTAATTGGAGCTTAAAATTACCAGTAGGACAACAACAGATATATTGCTCTTGTACGTTTTGTTTACTGACTGGATGTCTAAACGTTGACTCTTGTGAAGCGAGGCGCAGTTAGGAAATGGCAGCCGGTGTGAGCTGGAGGCCTGTTAGGAGGGAGGGCTGCATTAGTATTCTCCTGGCGCCAAAAATGTGCCATTCATATCTTCTCATTTATAACACTAATTACATATAATAATTCTAGGTTTTAGTTTTTAAAAGAACCCTTCATGTATAGGGTACTGTAGAACTATTCAGTTCATATGTCAACCCTAATTAAAACCTATCTCAGAATTCATTAAAATCTGGCTCAACTGTTTAACATCTCTTACAGCAGTGCACCTTTAGATGAAAAACACTGCACCCTCCACTTTTTCCCTTTTCAGTCTTTGTTGTGTAATTAATAGAAACCTTTAATTTGGAGGGATGGATTAAAAATGGAATAAATAGTATAGGCTTTGTGTAATTCGCTCAAGGTTTTCTATGCCATAATCAAGGTGAAGAAAAAATGCTTATTGCAAATGTCCTGGGCTGACAGAACTATAGATTTAGATCCATTAAGTCTGTGGTAACTGGTGAAAATAAAATGTATAATGAGGATAAAATTAAATGGATGATAGAATCCAAGCTTTAATCACTCGGAGGAAAAAAAAAATCCTAACTTCAGTTTCTAGGTCCACGCTAGTCAAAGAGAAATAAAACTCTTCACTTTTCCCTTTTCTTTTTTCTTTTCACATTTTAGCACAGAAAATTACTGTTAATCATCTCAATTGATGATTTAGGATTCTATTCAATTTGTAGCGTAGAGACGAAAAATTGTTGAAGAAGTAGTTCTAGTAGACATTATAAATATATATGATAAAGAATACTGAGTCACCTGCTATTCGGGGGAGAAAAGGAAATAGGATTGGCTGAGTAATTGAGAGAAAATCTATGCTTTTCATGGGGGCAGAAGAGTAAGAAGTTCTGTGTCTTCACATCAATACCAAAGTGGTTTTTCTTGCATTCTAAAAGAAACCTGAGAAAATGTCCACAGACAAGAGCGTAGCTCCTGTGGATATATCTTAGTTTAGGCAAATTACCTTAAACTGGTGGCTTACATAAAGAACACTTATTTCTCACAGTTCTGGAGCTCAGAAGTCTAACGCCGTCGAGGTGCTGACGGATTCAGAGCTGCTTCCTGCTTCATGGACGGCAGCCTTCTTGCTACGTGCTCACCTGTTCAGAGCCGAGAGAGCTCTGTGGGGTCTCCTTTAGGGTACTGGCCTCATTCCTGAGGGCTCCACTCTCATAACCTAATCATCTCCCAAAGGTCTCACTTTTTAACGCCACTGCATTGGATATGAGTATTTCCACACATGGATTCAGAGGGCGAGGGACACAATCTGTCAGTCTGTAACCGGGTGATTATAACTCCTGGTGGTTCACAAAGATGCTGTTAGCTTAGGTCACCTATTAGATATTAAAACTAATAATGAAGGGGTTAAAATAATAATTACAGGTTAAAATGAGGTAATTATCTAAGTTATTCCTTTTGAGATATATGGACACATCTTACTACTTGTTGATTTGTCCCAGGAAAACTCCATCAAGGAATTCTAGAGATAGACTTGTAATATTTTCATTCCTGCTCCTGGTTCTATCGTTAACCATCAGGAAAATTCTATTTGTATGTGAAGCCTCCCAGTAAGCTCACATTTTTATCCCTGTCCCGAATCATGCTTTTAACTAAACTACTACTAGGAGCTGCAATCTGTGGTGTGTAGATGGGAAAGCCTATCCTGAACTTGATATAAAGGGTATAAGGGACTCCAACACCCTGCAACATCTGTCTTCATCCTAAGAACGTCCTGGAATTTCTGCATGAAAAATTCTGTGTACTGATAATTCATACATAAACTAAAGAGATAATTTAACTCAATGATTTATAACTTTCACTGAAGAAAAACTCTGTTGTCATAGGAAACATGTTTCTTCTAATGCTTAAACATCTCATTAAGGATACGTTGTTGATCTCAGTGATGTTATAAATTATTAGTTAATTTTTTAAAAATTCATAAAAATGTATTTATATCCTCTTCTGTTTCCCTGAGTCTGGAACATTTACCAGAATTGGTGTGAGTCTATAACTGAAAATTCCCTCTCATGAGCTAAGAGTGAGGAAGATGCACGAGAAGCATGCTCAAAATGCAGGACTCTAAACCTATGCCCCCCAAAACCTAGGAAAGAGTGAATTTTTAATTCTTCAAACTTATACTATTTGTCATTTCTCACTTTTAGAAATCTTGCATTAATATAAGAGCATGAGTTCTCAGAAAATAGAATTCTCATAAATATTATATATTTCACAGAAGTTCTGAGACTTTCTTGTCATCATCACCATCTCTATCATGAAACTTTAAAACAAAACAAAATGAAAATCCACTCTCCAAATTATAACAATCCTTCGAACTTAATAGTCATGGCAGATATTAGCTAGCTGCTAATCAAACTCGTTTTCCTTTCTGCATTGAGTCCACAGCTAGACTTCACTTCTAAAATGACATGAATGAAAGAAAAGCGTTGCTTTTCTTGAAGTTGGGTGAGGTCACCTGACTGATATCTGGTTCACCTGTCTGTGGATTGTAAGTGGACCTGATATATCTTACTTTGTGGCCTGGCTCTAGAAATCAAAGACGATGAAGAAAGTCCAGAGATTTGGGAGTTGAAAGGGATGAAAGATGTAGATGGCTATCACTACTCTCCTAAAAATAAGAAATAAAATTGAAGTATCTTTGGAGGGTCCAATGATCCGTGACAAAGATCAGATTAAGGGTGTGACCTTCCTACTGAAGTGGGAATCACGATTCCAAAGCTTCTACAGCCCCAAAGGAAATCTGATCTCCCACACCAATTTCAGGTATGGTGATAGTGATCAAGAGAGAAGTTTTCATAAGATAGAGGAAAGGGCCAGGGAGAGAACTGGGTAAGGGAGATGTTCAAAGAAATTAAACTCAGAGTCTAATCAAGAAATGTCCCCCTTCTGAGGTGTAGGGGGCCCTTCAAAATATCTGCTCTGAAGGATTTCATAAATTCTTGCCACAGGTGCTTTTTGTTCCTGAATGGAAGATTCTATTGTGATTTTCTTATTTTTCACTACCTTTGTCATTGGGCATACATATAGATGGGAAGTAGGTAATGGAAATATGTTGTTTCATATTCACAAGGTTGCTAATTTAAAAGAACCACATTTGGACTTACTGGAGAGATTTTGCATCACCAGAAGATACTGGACTTCTTGCTGGATGCAATGACTAGGTAAAACTTTAGGGGGGTGGAAGAATGAGTTCTGTATGTGGGAGCAAAAGAAAAATAAACAATTACTGTCTAAAAGAGAAGACTGAAAACAGAAACTAGCTAAATTTAGCAAAAATCCATTTCCCCTTTGTCCTTGGCACACATTTTCCAGCCTCTCTTGACTTAGATTAAAGCCCAAAGTCTGAGTGCTGGCTGATGGAGTGTAAATACGATATATGCCACATCTAAGCCTAACCTATATAAACTTCTTGCATGTTCCTCTACTCTTTCTCTTCCTCTGCCTTGTCATTGCATACATAATGGCTAAGTTCGCTGTAGAAGCCATGTTTAAAGATGGCAGAGGCTTCATCAGCCTGGGCCCTGAATCCCTGCAAGGAGGACAATCCCCCTCCCCAAACTTGCTGCTATTTGGTTAGGACATAAATGAAAAATACATCTCAATTGAGATAAGCCACTGAGATTTTAGCATTTATCTGTTATATGAAAGTTAGGGTGGGTAAAAATATATATAGTAAAAATAGACAGCTTTTTAAAAGTCCCACTGAAAATAGTATTTTTAAAAAAGATTTATTTATTTATTTTATATAAAGAGAGAAAGGGAGAGACAGTGTGTACGAATAGGTGTAGGGACAGAGGGAGAGAATCTCCAGCAGATGCTGTGCCCAGCAGAATGACCTGAGCCAAAACCAAGATCATGACCCAAGCCAAAACCAAGAATAAGGCCCTCAACCAACTAAGCCACTTAGGTGCCCTTAAAAATAGTATTTTTTTTAAGATTAAGAAATCCAGAATAGCTTATTGCTGATTTCAGTTGAGATTGTGTTTGAAATTATGGAAGTTTGGATGATGTTCCCATCTCAACAACTAAACAACTCTTCTGTTTTCAATCACATTGCTGTTATTGGCATGGGAAGCCAAGAGAGTTAATTTTTTATATTCCAATGGAAACACTGTATAAATTTGGGGAAAGAAACGGAACAGTTGGTTGCAAAAATCACAATATTGCACACAAGGTCGACCATTTGTACATTAGCAAATTCTTCAGCAGAATGAATAATTCCCATCTGAAACATCAGGACAAATGTAAAATGAGTCTTTGACTAGAGTTAAAACCGGGTAAGTTTTGGGAAAACAGAAGAGAAATCGCAAGAATGCTGGCATTATTAAGATTCAGCTTCAGAACTGCCACCACCTTAACTTTTCAGCTGAGATTCTGGCCCTGGAAGAAATCAGTGGAGCCTCTGGGACAGGGATCCATGCCTTGGTGTATTGCTCCCCTTCTCCTCCCAGTCAAAAAGGCCTCTGATATGACAAGAAATATACATATTCACATCTCCTTTTTAATAACTTCCTCAGGACACAGGTGACTAAATATTCAGTATTGGTACTAATTTTAATAATCTTGATTCCTCCTGTTGTATATTACTTGTTATTATTTAACAAGTGTTTATTGAGCATCAGTGATGTGTCAGGCACTGCTTTTAAATATCAGAGAAACAGTAGTGATCAAAACTTACAAAAATCTCTGCCATCATGGAGCAGAGAGGAAAGACAGAAAACTAAAAAGGTAAGTGGGTATATTACATAGTGTTGGTTATGAGTGCTAAAAAGAAAAATAAAAAAGTAGAAGGACACAAATTATTGGGATGGAAATTACAATTTTAGAAAGAGTAAAATTTCGAGTGAAGAATCAAATTTCACTGAAAAGGTAAAAATTGAGGAAAGATCACACAGGAAGGTGTGATCTGGCCCATGCTGATCCACAGGGAAGTTCATTCCAAGCAGAAGGAAGAGTAGATGTGAACACCTGAAGTGGGAGCACGCCTGGCCTATGTGAGGAACCATAAGGAGGCAGGTGAGCCTGGCATCAATGGATACGAGGCAAGAGTTTTAGGGGTTATTGAGATTTCAATGACATAAAACTGTGATTCCGGTCACCTGGGGGGCTCAGTCAGTTAAGCGTTGGCCTTTGGCTCAAGTCATGATCCCAAGATCCTGGGATCGAGCCCCAGCATTGGGCCCTCTGCTCAGCAGGGAGCCTGCTTCTCCTTCTCCCTCTGTCAGTCACTGCCCCTGCTTGTGCTCTCTCTGTGTGTCAAATAAATAAATACAATCTTGAAAAAAATCCTTTGTGATTCATAGCAAAAGTTTTAGCCCACTCAGAGTGACATGGGGAAATCTGAGAGGCTTTTTAGCAGATCTAACAGAATGACTATGGCTCCAGGGTTGAAAATAGAATGAAGAAGCCTGGATTAGAATCAGGGTGACCAGTCCGAAGGTTACGACACAAATCCAGGCAGGACATGATGTGACTCAGACCAGGGCAGAGAGAGTGAGGAGGTCTTCATGGTCTAGTTGTATTTTGCAGTTAGACTTGACAGGATTGAATGATGGACTGGATGTGGAGTCTGAGAGAAAGAGAACAAGCAACGATGACGCCAAGCTTTTGACCCTGAACACCTGAAAGAATGGAATTACTATTTCCTGAGATGAAGATGAGAGCAGGAGGAGCGAATTCAGAGGGAAATAGGAAGAGACCAGAGTTAACATAATTAAGTTCGGGATGTTTTCTAGATATTCCAAGTGGAGCTACTGAGCATGTGCTTGGGTATTTAAGTGTTGAGTTCAGTGTAGACTTTAGGGCCAGTGGTGCACCTAGGGAGCCGTGCATAGATACTGCTCAGCGCTCAGAGATTGAATGATATCACTTATGGATCAAGCGTAGCAGGAAAAAAAGAAACAATTTGAGGACTGTACCCTCACATTTAGTATTTAGAAGAAAAGGAAGAATCTTCAAAAGAATCTGAAAAGGAGTAGCCAGAAAGAGGGGAGAAAAATGAAGCAAACACGGTCTCATGGAAGCCAAGTATTGAAAATGTTTCCCGTAGAAGCAAGTTATCCATTAATCAAGTCAAGTCAAAGGAGGACTGAGAAATTATGTTTAGATTTAGCAATGTGGAGGTCATCGATGGCACAATTTTACCTAAGTGTGGGGACAGAAAGAGGATTGGAGTGGATTTGACAGGGGAAAGGGATAGTTGGAGGCGGTATCAGCTTTGCATTTGATGGATACAAGTGATAAAGTTTTGGTCATAAATTACAGTAAATTTCAGTATGTTGATGTACATTGCTCCAAATGAGGACTCAGGCTCATACTTATTAAATATTTATTGCAATTTACAATTAGCATGAAACTGTCATATTGCAGGATTAGGCTTCAGTGTCACCTTTTCTGTGAAGTCTTTTCTGCCTCCCTCGTACAGCTAGTTGCTGTGCTCTTTTGCTCCTGAACACTTCATAAATGCATTTGCAATATTTGTGTTGTACTATTGTGTTGCAGCATTTGCAGACTTTGTGTTTAATCATTTATTTCTGTGTCTGTCTGTCCCATTACGTTGGGAGTCCCTCATCTTTACATACCGACACAGTGTTTTGGTAAAAGTATGCACTCAATAAATGTGTTGACTGAATATTATCTTAAGTCAATCTAAATGATGTAGGGCAATGGAAACAAGAGGCTTATTGGATGTTAAGGACAATAAACAAGTACAGGATCTCATTTACTTTTCTCAAGATCTGATGTCTGCTATTTTGGGGAAATTATGGCACCTATTTCTTGGAATGTAGACATACATCTATTATGAGATAAAGGCCCTACAGAACAATTCGTCATGAATGTGCCATTCAACTAATTATTCTGCTTTTATGTTTTTTGTTTTTTTTCTCAGATCCCCAAATTTTAAGTCTTTTTCTCATTATAACATTATTCAAATTATTAATTTAATACCTTTACAGATAATAGAATCTAGGTAAATTTTTTCCCCCCCCCTCTGGAATAGAAATCTGGAATTAAGTCCATAGACTTTTTGAAAATTTCCTTGTCATCAGAGATTATCAGTGCTCAAAGTAACAGTCCTATGATTTCAATTTAAAAGAGAGACAGCTGATCTGATTTGGAATACTGGGCTGTTCTGTAAAGCTGCTTTCCCAAGGATGATTAGTTTTGATATTAATTTTTAATTGGGCTGTTTTATAGCTTGCTCACACACATGATCCTGTTTGAAGCACAGAATTAGAGTGTAAGAAAAAAGCCTATTAAAACTAAAATATTAAATATGTGTATAAAATCTTTTATGCTTCTCTATACTTTAAACAAATAATTGTCATGGAAGCCAAACTACCTGTAATATACCCCTTACTTGAACCATGCACTGAAAAGAAAGAAATGTATAAGTTCACATCAGTATGCTGACTCTGTTGCAGATAACATCAGACAAATGAGTAAGACTTTTTGTCTCTTTTGATTGTTTTTAAAAAGGAAACTATAGGCAAAGAAATTCTTGCACATTTTTCTCCCTACTAGGAAATGTCCATCATGAAGGGAAAAAAAAGTAATGCCTCTTTTTCTCTTTTCATCTGTCTCTCTGTCATCCATCTACTACTCTTATCTAAAATCTGTCTTCCCAAATTGAATTTCCAGTCCTTACGAAATATTAACACGAGAATTTATATCAACTCCACTATACTTTTTCAAGACTACATCAAATAAAATATGAAATTCTGATGAATTGTTCATTGTATTCATTTTTTAAAGACATTCTATTTATTTGTTTTTAGATAGCACATGCAAGCATGTGCTCGAGAGAGGGAAGGAAAAGAGGAGGAGGGAGAGGGACAAGCCAACTCCTTGCTTTGCCTAGAGCCCTTCTCAGGGGCTCATCTCACTATTCTGAGATCATAACCTGAGCTGAACTCAAGAGTGGAACACTCAACTGAATGAGCCACCCAGGTGCCCCTCATTAGATTCATTTTAATGAGCAGCTAAAGAGTTTTGATGTAGAAGGTCCTATACCAAATATACAGGCATAATTGAAATGTTTTCTGAGATTATAGTTAAAATAGAGACTGTTTACTGAATTACCATGAAGGCAATTGTATAATGGCTTTCCAAATATGACTTTCTACAAACTCACCTGCTTACAGACAAACGGCATGGACAATTTTCCTATTTATGTTAAATAGTATCTGAATGCTCTACCTCTTTGGAAACATCTTCAGTGAAGGGATCTTATTGGAAGAAAGGGCCCTGTTTCTTGTTTCTAGAACTCAGCAGGGCAGATTTTCTTGTATCTGGCATCTTAGTTCTTAAGCATATAAACTGAGGTTTGGCCAGCTGCTCAGAACTTTGGATCTTGGGCAAGTGATGCAGATATGGGAGTAGTTAGATATTACCCAGTATAGCAGTAGTAGAGCTGAGATCCAGTAAAGGTGACAGATGTCCATAGAGGTGGTGTCCTTACCTGGGTGTGACCATAGAGGTATGTTTGGCTGTCTATTGGCTGCAATTTCAGTTATGTTTTCTGTCTTTAAAAAAAGAAGATATTCTGTATTGATTTGAGAGAAAGAGAGGATGTGAAAGAGAGAACATAAGCAGGGGAGAAGGGCAGAGGGACTCCTCGCTGATCAGAGAGCCAGGGTCGGGCTGGATCCCAGGACCCCAGGTCATGACCTGAGCCAAAGGCAGCTGCTTAACTGACCGAGCCACCCAGGCGCCCAACATTTCCAGTCTGGTGTCATTCTGTTTCCCATCATTCAGAGAGCTATCCACAATTGTTTCAATGTTCCTTTTCTCCTCAAGTTAGCCAGTGTGTTTCTGTTGTTTGCAAGCAAGACTGATAGAGTATGACATATGAATATACTGATATCACAGATTTATGAAAACTGAGACCCACTAAAATAAATGTTTATTTCAATGTTCCTTTTCTCCTCAAGTTAGCCAGTGTGTTTCTGTTTGCAAGCAAGACCGATAGAGTATGACATATGAATATACTGATATCACAGATTTATAAAGCTGAGACCCACTAAAATAAATGTTTATTTGCTTTTGAAAAACATTTTGCAATGTTTCTGGTAGCTTGAAATCCAAAGAGTTAAATTCTCAAGAATCTGGGGATTTGTGTGTGTGTGCAAACATCACAAAAAAGCTTATACCTGACAATCACAGATGGTCTGACTGTTTATTTTATTGTGCATATTTATAAAATGATGACCTATTCAAATTCCGATTTTATTTTCTTTCTAAGCAATTTCAGCAATTGTCTGGGAGAATTCTTTGTTAACTACCAGAGTTACATAGCAATGCAAGTTTTATCTCTTTCAGTATGTTATGTGATGAAATGCAATCTTGTCTATCTTTTTTTAGAAAGGGGGTATGATATACTACTACTTTCAGAATCTATTTTTAGAGGAATAAAAATTAAACCTTTAAAGAAACAAGAGAAGTGACAACTCTGGAAAACATAGAATAGCAACCTTTATTCACATCACTGTATTTACTAAATATAAATGGGGAAATTGAAGTCACATTGCAGAGATTTTTCTATCTATTTCATGGTAGATCCAGGTAGCAGGAAATACACACACACACACATACATGCACACACACACACACACACACGCACACGAAGGAAGTGTTTGGCAACATTTTCCTACAATTTTTCCTGGGGGAAACATATGTACATTGTTAATTACTCACTCTCTCTCACCAACTCTCCCCTTCCTCCCTACCTCCACCCCTCTTTTTTTCCTTCTCCCTCTTTTTCAGATTTAAGGCCAAGTTGGCTTTAGAGTAAGGGTTAGAGAAATAGATGCCTTTTTCTCTAGCGTGGTGACTGTCTTCTAGGCATCCAAATTAACTCTACCAGACAATCCTTTGAGATGGCTCTTGAAGGTTGCCTAATTACACTTTCCTGTGAATGAATGAATGGATGGATGAATGGATGGATGTCATGTGAACATTTCAAGTTATCTGACAAAGTTAAAGATCTTGTTGGTCTAAACTAAATTTGATTTATAAAATATCCAAAATCAACAGATGACAGATTCTTCTTGAAATGACATAATCCTGAGAATGTACCTCAACATAAAAATGAAGATCACTATATAAATTCTCGTGTTAGTTGATAAAAGATATATATTTGTGTAGGGGTCAAGGGTAGGCCACCCCAAGATGTGCCACTTTGGTATGCATATTTTATTAAACTGATCAAAGCCTAAAAGACTCAGGAAGAAACTTGACCTTCCCTCTAATTTAGATGGAAGACTTGCTCCAGGAAGAGAGAGCTCCCACCATAGATAACACGTGATAATATGAGCTAAGTGTGGCAGATGGGGAGGATCTTAGCAAGGCCTGTTTGATTAAAATCCTATGTCCCATTGCTTCTGAAAGGCCACCAAACATTTGTTTACCAAAACATTTATGTCTTTCCATTCTTCCTTCTCCTTCATCCAGGATGACATAAATACCTAATTTTGCCTGAGTGTCTTTAGGGTTTCGTGTCCATGTGGGTTTTCTGTATATAAAAAATTAGATTTTCACCTGTTCATCTGTCTCATGTCAATTTAATTCTTAGTTCAGTTAGAAGAACCTTGACAGACAGAGGAAATATTTCCTCTTCTACATTTGCCATATGTTAAGCCATAGAATCTTTCTAATATGTTGATAAAATTGAATTATGAGAGAATAAGAACTTCTGAACACACATACGAGTTTGCCTATCCATAAACTGGAAATATACATTTCTAGGAAAAAAATGCTTCTCAAAAAAAAAAAAAAAAACCAACAACCCAACAGTCTTTCTCTTTAACATTTAAAGTTATTAGACAGTGAGACTTCCCAAGGCATAAATTAGTTATCTATCAACAGGAGAGATGTATTTCCAGAAATAAATTTGACTCCATATTAAGAAAAAAAAATCTGCTTTGCTCTATGTCAGCATTTAGAGCAGGTGCCAACCTCTGATTAATTAAACGCAAGATGTTACTTATTTCAAAATCTTAGCAAATAAAACTTAAACAGAAACTGTTGCCTGCGCTGTTGTCATTTCTTCTTTTTGAGTAATCCAGGACTCCACGTGGCTGGCTTGCAGGCTTATTTTCCAGATCACTGATAGCAACGTGATTTTGCACTTGCGTATGTGAGTGTGTGTATTTTTTTGAAAGACATCAGCTGAAGCAGTTCAAATCTCTGGCAACAATTTCTTAAAGAGTGTGTCACATATGAGCTATTGACCACATTTTGCCAGGTCACTTGTCAAATGGGTGATGTCGCTTTTCAGGGCAACCCCCCTCCACATTCATGAAACGACTTAGAAAACGATGTGAGAGTTCTGTGAGCCCTACTAGGTATTTTATAGCAATCAAGAAACTCTTGTTCTTTATTATTATTAGCATATTATAGTCTCCAAAGACTATTTTATAAAGCCCTTTTCTAAAATATGGTCCCTCAATTTTCTTCGGAAATTCCATGTGCTTGGAGTACTTGCTTAAGCACAATTCAAAACTGCAGGAGGTAGAAGTCTACTGTAGTTTAGTGTAAAGTTAACTTTTTCGAATGTAAAAAAGGTCAAAATTAATGAAGAAACTAGCAAATTCAAAGTTCCACTGAGGAACATCCCAATGCTTTTAGCAATTCACTTGAATTGAAGGAGGAAAACCCCCTTTAACATTTTAAAGCTTTGAAAGCCTAATGAACCATGCTACCTCCTGTAGTTTCTACAGAACCAAAATTTGTGCAAGGACTAGGCTCATTAGCATTAAGTGGAAGCAGACCATTCAGCTCTTGCAATAGCTTCTTGCAACGTTTTCACCATTATCATTGTATTTGGTTGATAAAATACTCTTATCTCAACTGGTACTTTATTTTTCTTATTGTGGTTCATGTAAAATTCCTGTTATCCCACAAACTAAATGCTCTCCTTCCAAATGACAAATGTATTTTTTTTTCTTTACAAGTATCCAAAGTATATTCATTTTCACCAAGGTACACTGTTGAAGCAAGGTGGTCCTTGTTATGTTTAATTGTTTACTTCACCGTCTATATGTCCCAAACTGTTGTTAGGTAATGATTTGTGGAATAGGAGGAAAATGAACAATTAGAGTATAGAGAATGCAGACTATTAGATATATAGATAACTTGGTCAACACATTTAATTCAGCTGTTTTAAAGATTTTTACATCTCATTTTTTTTAGGAAAAAATTTGTTTTGCAGTAAAAAACCCATGCAAAAGTACACCTTTTCAGGTCACCTGATTCTGTTTCTAGGGGAGTCTATTATCATTCATTGCATTCGAACTATTTTACAAGTTGTAGATAAGTGAGGCGAAGGCCAAATATTTCTTGTCTGTAGACATGTAAATAACTTCTCTTAGTTAAAGATTCAGTTGGGTGAATTGAATTACTCTTCCTTACTCTGGAAAAAGTCAGTTTTGCCTCCATTAGCATATTAATTTCAATATTCTTGATCTATAAATGTGTCTGTTCCTTTTATCTGGTTGTAGCATCTTACTCAGACCTTCATTAATGATTAATATGTTCACTTACATGGTATGAAAGCATGCTCTTCATTTTTTCTGACTAGAGTGAAGTTCACAGGATTTGCATTACATTTATAATTTTGACAGTAATATACAAATGTATTCCTTAGGTTGTATAAATTTCTAAAATTAGAATCTCCTTTTTGTCCTACTGACCCAGCACAAAATATAAGTAGTATTTTGATATAAATTGGCCCAAACAACATCATTCAAGGTTAACATCTGTATTCTATTGTAAATTTAAAAAATAGATATTTTGGTCTCCATTTTCCTAAGAATTCCGGGAAATAATCTTAATGGATTATCCAAAACTTGGCAGGTCTTTTGCAAAATGCTGTATAGAAAAGATACATATGATTATGACAAGATCCTCCATTTGGTGTGATGGATCTAATATTAATTAAGCCTACTTGTCAAAGGCAATTGTATTCAATGTTCCACTCCCCCTAAATTTTAGATGAAATGTAAAATGTGATTTGCCTTTAAGTCACAAATGCTCTGGAACGGTTGGAAAATAAAAGGATGGCATTAAAGAAGAAAATGTAAAAACAAAGTTACTTATTTATAAATATAAATATACATATAGTTGTTTGTGAAGCTAGTAATATCATCACCTCCTTTTCCTCTTCCTAAGAAAATTAATAAAAATAGAAACAACTTGGGAGTACTTTGCATTGCCTCTTTGATTCAAATTTGCCACTTAGAGAGGTATGATCTTTAGTAAGTGACTTAAGGTTTCTGAATCTTGTTTTCATCATCAACGCATGACAATAATAACACTTTAAAGTATTGTGAAAGTCAAAGTAGAAATGTCTGCTAAAGTGCTTTGCCATTGTAAAATGCATGGTAGAGATAGTCGTGACCTTTCAGGAGTAATTCTAGCTGCCACCAGTAATTCTAGCTGTCTCTGAGGTGGAGCACATTTCTGAGATTGAAGGCATTGGGTGAGTTATGCTAACTTTAGTATGACTGTGGGCAGAGCTTTCAGGAAGAAGACTAAAAACTTTTTTCTTTTTTTCTCTCCAGGAAGACTGGCAAGTATTTATGTGATTCACTTGCCAATTTTTATTCCATCCACTAGAGATGTCAATTCTTAAATATTTTCAGTGAATTTAGAATTATTCGAAGTGCATGTGAACGTGAAAGCATATGCTTCTTGGGAAGTTCAGAAAGAGTGCATCAACTCTCTGGTGGTTGAATCAAATTCCATTATCTTGAATGAATTCTTAGAAGTTTTTCTTTGAAAATTCATAAATTTCTGCCTAACAGGCTAATGCAGGTGATTATTTTCCAAATACCTGGATGTCATTTTGGCATTTCTCTGTTTTGACCTTCATGCTCAGGGACAAAATAGCTGTTTCATATGCTACCTTTCAGGATCTGAGACTTGGTGCTTCTGTTTCCATGTGATTGGGTACAGGGTAGAAGTTACACAGGGAGAAGTGATGAGCCACTTGGAAAATCAGGTGTTTATTAATGTGTTTTCATTTTGGGGGAAGGAGGGTTTTAGTAGATATAGTTTTCCTGGAAGAGCAATGACACCCATACCTCAAAAGACCTTACTACACAAAGTGGATCTTTTCCATGGTTTGTTGTTTTGTTCATCTACCATACTGTTCCATTTCATTTGGTTGATCATCATAGATGGACAGACTTGGAGAAGATGGCTTAGATCATTCATTTGGGGTGTCTCTCACGTGGATATCGCAGCAGTCACAAACGCAGGGCCCTCAGCCAAATCGTGTTTTGTTTGAGGAGCAGGGTGTTTTTAAGGAAATCATCTCTGAATGCCTTGAGGTGGAATATGTCCTCCCTGTTTTATACCCAACTGTCTTATGAAATTATATCACATGCCTCACTCCTACAGGTATTTGTGTTTTTGGATGTTTGGCCTATAAAAACCAACAAGATTTGACCAACAGTCTCTGTGGCTAACTGCTGCATTTGGGCAGGTGAAAATTCTAAATCATTGAAAATAAAGTCTCTGCAGCAAGTTGCCTCTCTAGGCAACATGTAGTTCAACCTGTGAAACCTTTTGGGAATCAGCAACAAAAAGGAAGGCTGCATTGTGGAACCCTTTGAAATCGTAGCATCTATGATTTTCAGCCTATATTGGGTTGGGGCACCTGAGAGATGCGAGTGTGGTACAGTGAATGCAGCAGAAAATAAAGAAGTTCCCTTCTTAGCAGAAGTATGTTTAAATTATTTTCTTCCTTCTTCTCTTAAACTAATAGAATATTTAAAATGAGTCAAATACATATTTTACTTGATAAACTGACTTTATATTCACCTATTGGAAACAGTACAACATATTTTACATCAGATTATGAAATATGGATGTTTTACTAAAAGACAGGAAGGACTTTTTCCAGTCTTTTAAAGTAAATACATATTCAAAGGATCTTAAGGCATACCATTTATTCATATTCATATCTATTGAAATACTGTACATCCACATACTTCAATAAATAGTTAAAAACCTGACCTCTTTTTAAATCATTTCTGAATTTCAAAAAACAATTTTTATTGAAAAGATTAAATAGGTAACTTTTGGCTGTCACAAAGCTAAGCACAATGGATAAATTAACAATTATTCAGTAAATTTGATCAATATAGATGATTGGCTTTGATAAAATTCTCAGAGGTTTCTGAGTTCACACATTGGGGTATTTATATATGTGTGTGTGTGTGTGTGTGTGTATCTATGCATAGATACACATACATACTATATATACATATATATATATATATATATATATATATATATATATATATATATATATAGTCCTGAATTACCTGGGTAATTTTCTTAGTTCTCCAGTCTACTTTCTAGATATAGCTTGAATGTTATGATGAAGCATTAATTTTTCAGTTAAGTTTTAAACACCCCCAAAAGTGGTTTTAAGTTTGACATTCTCTCTCTCGAATCTTTTAGTGTTTCCCGAAAAACACAATACTATAATTTGGGCAGCACTTTTCATTATATAATTGCTGCATAATAGGAACTTAATGGTGTCACAGGACTTACGTTTCAAATGGGATCATTGTAAAACATAATTACACCACTTGCAGTTAAACCAAGAATGCAAATGAATTAAGTCAACTACCCTAATGTTCTTTTCTTCCCTCTCTCCCTTCCTTCTTCCCTTCCTTCCTTCTTCTCGTCCTTCCTGCCTCCATTTTGTCCCCTCTCTCTTTACCTCCACCCTTTCTGTCTTTTTCTTTTCTTTTCACTCTCTTTCCTCCACTGCTCCTTATTTTTCTTTCTTTGAAAAAAAAAAAAAAACTAGGGGCAACCAAAGGAGTCCCACAAATGGAACTTGTGGAAATATAACGCTGAAATGAATACCTAGAAAAAATTGTTTCAGATCAAAAGATAAATCAATTTCATAAAACTGCTGTTCTGAAATTGCAACAATCTTGTACAGTCAGGACTGATAAAATGGAGTAATCAGACATTTCATATGTCTATAAATGTAAAATCATCTACTTGAACATTATATGCATACATTCACACAAAAAAGCAAATACTGTAGCCTTATTTGAACAATATTGAACTCATAAATACTCATGGTTTCACTCTGTTCAGGGGCCTACGGACTAGGAATGCTGCTGTGATACAGAAAAACATAGTGAATACCTCCTCTATTTAAAATGTCACTCAAGAAAGTCTCTTCTAACATAAAGGCAAATACATATAGCTACTGAGCTATGACTGTACTTCTGTCACATTCTATGGGAAAAACACCAGACCACAAATTCGGAATCATGACAACACTTTGAACTAATTATTTGGTTCATCCATAGTTTATACCTCGATTTACCTCACATTTACCCTACAGACCTTACAAAGAGGAGGTATTTTTAACTCTAGGAAAGCGGTCACTGTATAATATGCATTCTTGATCTGTTTCTTTCTCCCAAACAATGGTACTGATGGTTAACACTTTCTGTGGTAGCACCACTATTTCTAGTAAGTAGATTATTATGGAGTGTGCCACTTTAAAGCTGCAATACAAAAAATATATATATATAGTTTACTCACCAATTCCACAAAAAAATATTTTAAAAAAGCAAATCAGTAATAATCAAAATTAAAATGCCATGTGTGTTGAAATCAAGTTTTTAATACATCCGGCGAAACAATGTCATGAATTATTATGGTGAGTAAATTTAATAGCATTATGCCATATTATTGCCATTTTGTGGAAACACTGTATATTTATGCCTCCTCATTTAGGATTCATTTTTTCTAATTAAAATAGATTTATGGTGTACTTCAGGGCTAAGCTTTACTTGAAAAAAACATCATGATTTTCAAGCCATTGCTTTTGGGGCAAACTATTAGATATCTTAAGTATGTACAACCTCCATGAAATATCTTGTGTCTCACTTTATTAGTAGGTTTTTTGTTGTAAATGTGACTTGCAAGAGGGAACTATGTGTGGAAATCTCTCTATGTAGTGAAACGGCTAATTTCATCAAACTTGGAAAATGGCTTTCAAGTCTATGGTCTTTCTTTAGTAAAGAGTAAAACCATCAAAATACTCTTGTAATATAATACTTCCATGTTCATTCAAAAGTGTAGTTTTCATTCTTTAGGATAGAAACAATGAAATATTCATGATAATTTAATGATACATCTTTAGATATTCTAATCACTGGTGTCTTGTCTTCACTTGATCACATCTTATATATGCCACGTAAGAAGAAATAAAGCACGGTTAATTTTGTTGCTTCTGTCTGGTTTTTTGCCTTTACTTGTTTGAATTGACATGGCTACAGAGATTTTATTGCAGAATTAGTTATTTCAGGGATTGATCTGCTGCATACCAGCATGGAATATCTGTTATAATATATTCTGGAACATTTTCTTTGATATAACACGCATTCCAAACTATCAACTGAGTGCTTGCTTCGGCAGCACATATACCAAACTATCAACTGAGTGATGTTTTCAGGTGGGGAATATGCGAAATGCCCCTGTCTACAGGAGCACTCCATCTATTTACCTGCCTCAGAGCCAGCTGAATTTGGAATGCTCATCAACTCATGTAATATTAGTTGATCGGACTTTGTGTTCTTTCTGACAAACCATCTTAAAAATTTTGGCGTGGAATAGTGAAGGGAAAGGATGCTGTATTGCTAGGTGATTTCTAGGATGGACTGTGCTGTCATCTTAAGGGGAACTGTTTCCCAAAGTGGATCCAACATTCAACTACAACTAAAGAAATCATATGGTAATAAATTTACCTGTACTATATTAACTAAATTGTTTTCATCACAAAACTGAGTTTATGTGGGGCAAAATCCTCACAGCCCATTGGGAAGGAGGGATGAGATTTTTATAGTCTAACAGCTCCTTCGTTCTCTAGAAATAGGATATAGCTCAACTTTATCTTGTGATTTATTTTTGCTTTCAAATTTTAGGATTTGGCAAAACATTTTTATTAGTTGGAAACGAAGAGAAAATTAGTATTTTATATGAAGGCACACCCATGCTGAACTTACAGGGAAGAGAAGCAGAGCTGCACAGCCAGTTATATTACAAGGCTCATTCCTGAAACCTGAATATCATGCGAGCAGAAAAATCTAGATATGTGTTAGTTATATTTTGAAGAAATGATCTGAAGGCAATATTATTTGCTTTTTTATCAAAAAAGAAAAAAATGCATCTTTGTAAATGTGGATTGACTCCTATTGAAACAGGGAAATGAATGCTTGTATTGCAGCCTTAAAGAATCACATATTCACTGCAATATTCGTTTTTGTAAACTACAGCCTGCAACCTAGCAGACCATGACTGAATGCTTTTGAAAAGTTGTAGATTACAAACATGAAATCACAATTAATATCCTCTAAAAGTAATTTCAGAGCTTTCACGTCTTAAAAAAAGGACAATGTGTACTGCTTCACAAGGTAATGTAGCTAATCAAAAAAAGAGTAGAATTAAAGTATTTACATAATGAGCAATTCTACAGAAGGCGATCATCCCCATGTAAGCACTGCTGATTATATCCCACGCTGCTTTTAACAAACTGTACCAGATTGGATCCAGCCATCAGCACTTTCAGAGAATCCTTAAAAGCCTTTTATGGGTCTTTAAATTTATTGTAGAATGGCATTCTTCAGGTAGCATATGCTGGTGAAAGAGGACAGTGTCAACACAAGGTACCAGCAGGAGAAAAGCACGTCAGCGCTCCCGGTAATTCCATACTGGGCTGTACTTGGAGCTGGAAAGAAACGGAAAAGATTAAATCAAAATCTAATTTGTGTCTTTCAGGATCTTAACAATCATCAAAAGGCAGCTGGGTGCACTGGAGTCAGACACACTTAGGTTCACATCTGGTTCTGCTCCGTGACAATGTGTGGCCTCTTCAGCTAACCGCTCTGAGCTTCAGTTTTCTCGAGGGCAAGACAGAAATAATACAACCCACCTGGCAGGGCTGCAGTGTGGACTGGGGGGGAAGCACACAGGCCACACTGCACTGGGCTGGACACATGCTAAGTAGTCCACACACAGCCGCTCTGCTCCTTATTCCTTCTACATGGGGCGTTACTATTTGGATCAGTGGATAATGCGTAGTTCATGGGTACATTTTTTAACATTTATCGTTATCGAGATGTGTAATCGACATCGTGTTACAAATAGATAACACGTGGTAGCACCACTATTGGTTCATCATTACAAATAACATCGTGTTAGTTTAAGGTGTTCAACAGTGTTGATTTGATGCTAATCCTAAATAGGATTACCGCCACGGCATGGGCTAACAGGTCTAGCACATCATATACTTATCATTTCCCTTTTGTGATGGAAATAATTAAAATCTAGTTTCAGAGTAACTTTGGAGGTTATAACGTAGGATTGTTGTCTACAACCACTGTGCGGTACGTTAGTTCTCCAGGAGTCATCTGCTCACCAGGTCTGAGTTTGTACATTCAAACACCATCTCCCTGATGCCTCCACCCCAGCCTCTGGTAACCACCATTCTGCTCTGTTTTTACAAGTTCAGCTTTTTTAGATTTCACATGTAAGTCATATCATACATATACACATATGAATATTTGTGGATCTTTTTTATTGGCCAAATACTGTGCTAAATGCTGGCAAAACAAGAGATTCTCTCTTCCAAAATCTTTTTTTTTTTTTTTTTTTTTGAGTGGGTCAGGGGGTGAGGTGAAGAAAGATATTCAAACAATTGTAATGGAGTGACACAGAAAATTGTGCATTTAACTCTGCCTGGGCAAGAGAGGGATGATTTAACAGAGTTTTACCAAAGGGGACAGCCATTTGGGTAGAGAAAACAATTTATTCAAAAGGACGAGGAAAGGAGAGAGCATGGCCTATATTCTAGTAGATTAGTCTTGCTGGACCATGAAGTTTGAGGCTTGGAGTCGAGGGAATTGAAACTGGAACTCTAGGCAGATAAAACATGACCTCAGCTGTAAGGAAAAATAATTTAATTTTTTATACTGAAGGAGCTTTTAAAGAATTTGGAGCTGTTGAATCGTATGATTACTTTTATACATTGGAAAGATCACAGTTTCATACATAGAGAAGCTTATGTCGTACTTGGCCAAGAGTCATGTTAAATTTTCACTGAGAGATTTCACCTAGAGATTCACCAAAGCTTGGAATATTTTGAGAGTCGACTGAATGGATTCCACTTCATTTCACAAGAGGACCGTTGCTTCTCTGAATGTGAATTATACTGTGTTTCAGAAGTTGGATATTGCAGGCATTCTCAGCTTTGCTTGAGACTGACTCTCCTTTGCCATAATAAAAATAATAGTGATAATAAAAAACCCCACCAACCTATCTTTAACTACCCTTTCTTAATGAAACTTGGATTTCAAGCAATGTTTCCTAATAGAAAATGAATCGTGTAATAAAAAAATATATATACTACTTCATCCTCAAATCCATAACTCAAACCCAGGAGCAGTTTTAGTCACACGGAGTTTAAATTACCAGCAGGTAGTTTTTTAATGGAACTTTCACCAATGACTATAGTTCCATATTACAAGAAGAATAAATTGTGTTGTTTATATCTCTAGAAATTAAAGGGAATGAAAGATGCATTAACCTCTGCAGTGGGAAGTTTCCTTGACAGTACACTTGTTGATTCCAGCTGAATGAAGCTCAAGGCCTGAGACTACTACTCTTTAGTAAACAGAGAGCAAAATCCACTATTTAACGCTTCTATTGGCATCACAAATGAGTTTTAAAAAATGAGACAGTGAAGAGGAGCAGCATATTGTGAAACACAAAGATTTTGAAGTTTTGATATATAAGAAGTCTAATTTAAAACCATGAAACTCCTTAAATTATTTTCTCTTGTTCAAGACCTAGAAAAGTGTTTTGTTTTTTAAAACATAAATAAATATTTAATTGCTCTGTTACCTTCTCAATGACAGCTATTTAAGAGTTATTTTGCTGTTGTTTTTTAAGAATCTTGAATGCAGTAAAACCAGTATAATGGTAAAGGACTAATAATAAGCAAAGCATATAAAATGATTTCATAAATAAGAAATAGATCTTAAAAGTCAAGCATACAAAGCAAAGATAAAATTTTTATTATCATGACAAATTAAATAGTACATTAAGTGGGTAAAGTATAAAGAATCCTGAAAACTCCTTATCCCTTTTTTATCTTTTTTTTAATCCCTCCTCTAAAGTGCATTTTTGGGGGCACTCTTTCCTGAATCCCCTCTCCTCTTCCAGCAAGCTGTGTAGATGACTCTATTGTGTCATTAGGCCACCATATATATTCCTTCTTATGACTATCATACTACATTGCAAATATTCATATACATATATATTTTTTCACCCGATTGTGAATTCTCCTAGGTCATGTTTTATTTGTCTCCGTGTTTCCATGCACAGAGAGTGGCAAAGTCTAGTGTATAGTAGATGCTCGAGAAATGTCTCTTTAATGAATGATTCCATTAACCAAACGAATGAGTTAGAGTTAAAAGTAGTATTTCTCTCCTACAAAAGAGAATCTCTTCTGAAGCAAACCACTTGCATATATAGGCCAGAGAACCTACAATACATCATCTTTCATTCATTTAGAAATATTTATTGAATTAGGTACCAGACATTGGGAACACACTAGCTAACAAGGTAGAGATGGTCCTTTTGTTACTTAATTCCATATACCCCACCTCTTCCCCCAGTGTGCCTTTATCTTCTACTCACCCTCCTAATGTCTTAGACATGACAAAGGTTTGTCAATAATTAAAATTAAATAATACTTTTTAATTAAGAGAGTATATCTTTTTTTCCCACTGTGCTCTTAAGTTGTTTATAAATGCAATACTCTATTAGTCCTAAAATAAAGTAGGAGCCTGTTGCTGCATCGTTAGCCTGCAATTATTATAGGAAATGGACTGTAGAATAGCTATTGATAATTAGTAAGCCAGAAAAACAAAGAGTAAAGTTAGTCAAGGGAACTTTTAGTCAGATATCTAATGCTAAGTCATGTATCGTGATTCACACTCCTTAAGTATATATTGAGCATGTTTCGTGTGCTGGGGATTAAATATCGGCTAAGATGAATAAAACTCAATCTTGGAGGAAGGTTTTATTAGAGTTGGAGGTATAAATAAAAAGGCATATATAGGACATTAGGATATATATATAATTATAAGAATAATGAACAAACATAGGAGGGCTCTCCAAGGAACATGGGAAGTAAGCAGTCCAGAGAGCAGATGCAAATACAAGTGTTTTTTACAATATGCGATGATACACACACGAGCACATAGATATCTCACTTTTCAAAATGGTGGCATAGTAGTCCTTTTATTTGGGGGGTTCCCTATTATTATATAACCTTAGTCTGATTGTGTAACCTTGACTGATATCTATTATGGATTTGTACTGTGTGTGATTCATTAACTGGGTGATTCATTAACCGGGCCAATGGTACTAACATTAGGAGTCTCAGTACTCCTTGGGCCAATTAGATTTATTTGGCATGTTAAATCTCAACCAGCTATTTGAGAAATTGTAGAATATGTTAATAAATTAAATAACTGTTCACTATTAGATATTAGCTTGAAGGCTCAGTTCAAATATCATCTACTTCAAAAAGAGAAAAGTTTCGATAACGTCTCATACGCCAATACCCATTTCCCACACTATTACCATAAACACATAAAGGGACAAAATACTTTGACTTCTTTTTTCAGAAGAATATTGTCTTTCCTCACTCATGTTTTACTGCCTTTCTTCCCTCCCTACTTTGAGACTTAGGACCTCCTAAGACCTGCACAGAGTCAGAATACCTCCCTTCGGCGCTTGAGCAAGAAGATAGATCATAAGGCTGATTATGAGAAAGAGCAGGCCTCAAACTCTGAGCATCACTCTCTTGCAGCAAACAATAGAGAATGTAGATGAACCCACGCCGCCCAGACACAGTCCTGAATTTCCTAGGAGACCTGTAGTGGTGCCTCTGGGGTGGTCAGATCTGTTGGGTATTCTCTGTGAATATCACACTGCTGCTCATCCTAAATAAAATTAGGAGGCCGACGGCCTATGATCAAAGGAGCTGTGGTGCTATGGTGAGAATTCTGGTTTTGTTCTGAGTGATATGGAATCCATAGGAGAGTTCTGAGGCCAGCTGACATTTTTAAGTGATCACTTGGCTAGTCTGTGGAAAATAGATCATACTACTGAAGGCACGAGTAGAAGCCTCTGCTAATCCCAGGCCATCGGGGCTCTCCACTGCCTACTGAGGAAAGCCAAAGCACCATAGCTCAGCATTCAGGGGACTCTGTTATCTGGTTCTAGTCAACTGATCCAGACTCATACAGGCCCTTAGCTCCAGTCGCCAGCCGTTTTCTGAGCACATAGAATATTGTCATTACTCTTTTTCATTTGCATCTGCCATGTTCAGAAGCTTAAACGACCTTCCTTCTGGTTCCCCTTCTCTACCTACCAAAGTCCTACTCATCCTTTGATATCTCAGATACCACTTAGTCCATGAGGCCCCCCAATCTAAGAATATTTAGTCCCCCATTTTTTTGTCCCCCATTTTTATCTGACTTCAGAAATAGTTCTTCTTGAACTTATATAGTAAGTTATGTATTTCTCTTCCACTGGACTGTAAGCATGTTGAAGTTACAGAACAGTCCTCCTTATAATGCATACATCTGTTTCTTATATCCAATGCGTTCAACAGATGTTTGTCAAATTAAATGTGGGAAGATATTCCTAAATATTCATTTGTCTAATCCAGGACAACTCTGATACAACACCCGTTGTCTCTATGCTTTCTTGTACTGAAGGCAAAGTATGTGAGAGGAAAACTATTCCATGTTTCTTTCCCACTCCCTGTTTAACTGTCTTGTTTTTTTTTTTTTTAAGATTTTATTTATTTATTTGATAGAGAAAGTGAGAGAAAGAGATAGAGAGAGCACAAGCAGGGGGAGCGGCAGGCAGAGCGAGAAGCAGAGAGCCGATGTGAGGCTGGATCCCAGGACCCTGGGATCATGACTGGAGCTGAAGCCAGACACTTAACTGACGGAGCCCACTAGCTGCTCCTTGTCTTTGGCCTTAAGGAGAAAAATGTGGGGGATCCCTGGGTGGCACAGCGGTTTAGCGCCTGCCTTTGGCCCAGGGCGCGATCCTGGAGACCCGGGATCGAATCCCACGTCGGGCTCCCGGTGCATGGAGCCTGCTTCTCCCTCTGCCTATGTCTCTGCCTCTCTCTCTCTCTCTCTCTCTGTGACTATCATAAATAGATAAAAATTAAAAAAAAAAAAAAGAAAAATGTGGAAAGGACAAGAGGTTTGCATTGAGAAGAAAGGGAGTAAGAAAAAAAGAAGAGAAAAAGGAAGAAACAAAAGGGGGAAGAATTTAAAAGAGGAGAGGGAGAGAGAGAGAGAAAGACACAGCCTTCAAGTCATGTGTGAGATGCCTTCATGTTTACCGTTTTATCCTTTGGTGTAGTTTGTAAGTCAGAATTTAAAACAAATAACAGGAAAAGTAGGTTGTCGTTCCACTCACTTTCTTGGTAAGGTTAAAGGAGTCCTAGTTTTTAAATATGTATAATCTATGGACCGCGGATCCGGATGGTGTTGGTTCCAAGTGTAGCTCCACCTCTTCCTACCTGGACACATTTCTTAGCTGTGCTTAGTTCAGTATCTTCATCTGCAAATGAAGAGTCTATCTCCGAAGTTACCACGAAGATTAAACGTGTCACTACCCTGAAAGCACCCAGCACAGCATCTGACCAGGATGAGCACTGCCTCAAGTATTATCCAAACACCTAGTCACGCGCTTGTCTAGCAAATTCAGTGTGTGCGATGTGCTAGGCATTCTCCGAGCCATTCTCCGAGCAAAACAGGAATCGTTCCTGCCCCTATAAAGTTTTCTCTTCAGCTTGAGATGTTTTCCATGGAACAAGAATATTTTACCTCATTGTTAACCCACACTTGATCAAATCAATGTTTCTCTTGTCTTACAAACTTGTCCTCCATGTTATCTATTTATTTTTCTTATTTTTTTCTCTTCTTTATCTTGGTTTCTTTTGAAGGACTTTTATTCAATGTCATTTACTGCTAGATTATTGTCCAGTCTCCCCCTGGTTTGCAGAGTCCTTGAGGCCAGAGAGTATGACCCCTTCCCACCCTCCCACCCTCACCCCCCCATTGGAGGCCTGGCCTTTAGAGAGTGGTTTCATGGCTGATCTAGTGCTGAGTTTGGTTTTTCTGGGGCTCTCAGGCAGGGAGCGGAAGTGCCTGGGCTAGGTGTGGAGTCCAGGCCTTTGGGATTTCTCCCAGTTGTCAACAGGAAGATCCAATCTGGGTTTTAACACACGTCTTACATCTTGTCTAATTATGATTATCACTCCCAATTACTTACAGCTGCTGCATATTATTTTCAGTCTTGGCAGTTTTCCCTTGTATTGCTCCAGTTTTTATTTTTAGGCAAAAGCAAATGTAACTGTGAAATATTTAGTTTTGGTATAATACCAATTACTTGCCTAGGCAATTTCCTTAAATTACTCAAGCTTTAACTAAACTAGCTTTGAGTCATATTTTTAAGATTCTTGCTAAAATCTTAGGTGGAGTTACTTTAGTTACATTAACTCTGCCTCCGTAAGAAAAAGCTGGCCTCAACTTATGTTTTACTGAGAAAGCTTGTACCTGGGAAGTGAATGATTTACACCTAAATTAGATTTCATATAAAAAGAAGGTGATTAATGTGGATTCAAAATAGATTGCACATTAGTTTACTGAGAAATTATGCATCATTCATTCTCTCCAAAAAGACAGCACAGCTCTGTTTTATTACAGACTGTGGGAGGTGACAGCTCAAAAGATATTTTAATGCTCTCGTTAGCAAAACCCACCCCTTAACACCACCATCAGCAGGTGGAGGGGATAGCTGGATTCAGATCACACCCAGATTTTCTGGATCATTTAATTCAGCCTAAATACTGGATGGAGTTTAGGGGAGGAAAAGGGTACTAGAATGGGATTTGTTTTACCACTTTGGGCCATGGTGTCTAGAAGAAGCACGCAAGTCTCAGCCCAGGTGACACCAGCTCACTCTTCCTTTCTCTGCTATTTCTTGTGCAATCAAGTGGCCCAGACCCTGATTGGATGTGCTGTGTTAAAGACTCCGTCTCCTCATGTACCATCTCCCACCTGTGGTCCAGAGGTAGGGTTGTGTGGCTACCCGTGCTCTTGCACTAAGTCCTCTAAGGCCTCCTTCCCCGGGCTCTAGGGTTGAGGATGCCTGGGTAGCTCGGTGATGCTGTGGTGGAGCTAACGATGCGTGGATTTCCAGATTCTCTTTTTCGTAGCACACCCTTATCGTGCCATCGACTGTTTCCTAGAATACAGAGAGGTAAGCATGGCCCACGTTCCCTGCCGCTCTCCGTGTGGTAGAGTCAGGCTTAATTTATGAGCCTCTTGCCTAGCGAGCTTCGCTTAGTTATTTAGGGAGAGAAAGTAGGAGTTGGTAAATGGCTTCGAATTCCTGCCTATCAGCCTTCTTTTTATCTTCTTTAGACGTAATCAGTCTGACAAGTGTGCACTTTTTTTCAAAACCAAGGCCTAAGGTTATAGCAAATCCATACGTAGATACTTAGGCTTACATTTTAGATTTTTTTTATTTTTTCATTTGATCCTGTCTTCGGGAAGTTCCAGCATCTTTTACAGACTAGAGCCTTCACAAGCATAAAAATGTAACAACACTGTTTTCGCAGAAAGCGCCTTTATCTTCTATTATGAACAATGAGGAGAATGGCTAGAGAAATCACACGATTCCTTCCTCTTTCTGACTCGTGGTATTTCCCTGCCGGCCTGTTGTGAGCAAGTCCGAAGCTGTTTCTCTGGCAGACCACCATCCTCGAATCCTTTTCTGCCTACTGAAGAGCCATTCTGCCAAAGTTCACAGTACACAGTCCTATTTACTCAGCATCAACTACATTAGGAATTTTAAACATATGTTTGTCTCTGTTATTACCCATATTCAGAAATCTGCCTATTTGCCGATAAATGCTTTTATCTGCAAATGCCAGATGAAACTATCCAAGACCATCACCTCTCATTTAAGCTAAGGAGAATAAGTAAGCAATCACCCGAATAGAAACAAATTCTGCAGCCTTTTTTTCTGTCCTTCATAGTCATTGAAAAAAAGTTTCAAAGCCCAGATTATTCATCAATATCTTCTAAATGTGTGGAATTTTTTTTTTTTTTTTGCTCACTCTATTTGGTTTACATGAATCTATAGTAGCTCCGTTTCAAAGTGCGTTGCCAACAGAGGTAATTTTGTGTAGCCCTCAATGCTTCTTTGAACTTGGGCAGAGATTATTTATTCTTGATTGGTTTGAAAACAGGTTTCTATATAAGCATCATTACATATTTTGGAGCATGCGTGTGTACGTGTGTGGGAGTGTGTATGAGCGTTTCAAAAGCCGGCTTTGTTGTGTGAAATGTATATATAAACATGATACAAACTGCCTCGACCACACAGATTTTAGTGTGGGCCTTTAAGCCACCACTGAGCTGAAGAAAAGAGGGTTTTACAGAAATAAAAATAGAAACCCAGCTGTGTTCTTAAGGTCACTAATAGTCACTGCCATCAGCTGTATCATCAATGTGACATTGCTCATGTGGTAGAAAGCAGGAGACATTGCAAACCAGTAAACGTTTCTGCAAGTCGAATGAGTTTTTAAGATTTTATATGGGTGGGAGTGAAATGATTTCAGTTTTTACATAAGTGTTTAAACTTGGGGCTTTAATGATCGAGTTATCTTATTTGTTAAATTTTATTTTTTACCTCTTTTGGGTTAGGCACATTATCCTAAAGCAGCTTCTTGTGCTATTCTACAACACTGCTCTTTCAGCATTAAGGGTCCAGAATTTCACAAGGTTTGATGATCCTTTTCGTTTTTTAGAATATTACCTTTACCTTCCAATGTTTTTCCCTCAGCTTTTCAAACGCAATAAAGGCCAGTGATTATCTGGCCCTGTAGTTCTGATTTACTTAAATTGTTCCACTTGTTATGCTCCAGATTGATTTTCAGTTATTCTCAATGATTCTCTAATCATTACCATTATATTTTGGCTATTTAAAAAACCTTATTAAATCCAAATGACTTTGTATAGAATTCAAGACCCGCTGTAAGCTTTCCTGAAGCTGCCTTGCCAGCCCGCCCCAGGCTGCTGTCTGACGTGGGCCACGCTAGTCGCCCCAGCCAGGAAGGGCTCTACGTTCTCAGGACACACCTGGGTCTTTGCTCCATTCGTGTACTTGCTCATGTTCTGGCTTCATCTGAGATGGGTTTCCGCATCTCTACATGCTGGAATGTACCCATCACTCAGTGCCCAGCTCAAATGCAACCTGCTCATAAAGTTAGAACCCGTCAGAACTCTAAGGGGTCTCGGGGGTCATCTGCAACCCTCTAATGGTATGGATGAGGAGACAAGGTGCAGATGAATGATGTGGTGACGTCACAGGTAAAAATAAGGCTCAAGCTGAGGTATGCTGGTTCTCCGTGCTTCCCTTTCCGGGTAGCCTCCCTGCATTAATACCTGACTCTAATTGGAATTAATCTGCCAATTTCTCTTTTTTATCCACTAGCCATTTGCTTTTACCTACACTTTGCCACTCTCACGTTCATCAACTTCAATAGAGTCTGAGTCTCTTGAAAATAAGGATTATATTTAATTTACTTCTGTGTTATTCAGAGCATTTGATCAAGTAGTTGGCACTATCGAAATATTTATTACAGAGGACTACAGATGAATTATTTTAATTTCTGCAGTTTAATGAGCTTTCACTATAAAAGAAAGGAGCACAATAGGGAAGGTCATATCACCAGTGGAGATTTCAGGATTTGGGAACATTAACTACCACTGGTTCTATGTTACTGAAACCAAGAATCTCGTATTCCTGGACGTCTCTGGAGACATCGTATGACAAACCTACAGAGTTGCACACGCTCCCAGAGAACTGCTGAAGAATCGCTCTTGTCGGGGACTCCCAGCTAGAGGTGCCGGTCAGAGATGGAGACGGTGTTGGTAACAATCAAGCAACCACGTGTCAGCTTAGCACCTCTATGCTCTGGTTTTGTCTTCCTGGTAGTGTTGTTATGAGTGAGTAGCAGATGAGCTGAGTAAAATGCTTAGCACAGTGCTCCGTTAAGTGTTCACCCAACAGTAGCTTTTAAGATGGATTAGTATTTATGCAAGAAGCACCAATGTAAGCCCTTTCCTTCGGCCCAAGAAGAAGTATCTTGCTGGAATAAGGCAATGTGTATGTCAAAATTCTATACATTTGAGACGATAACAACCACGGCAACAATGCTCTCCTTCGAGAGGACAGCTCCAAGAACGCAGATGAGAAAATTCACTCATCACACAAGTAATGCTTGAGCAGCTACAGATGCTTATTGCTCACTTACTATACTCGGTATACCGTTCTGGGCGCTGGACTCCAGTCTTAGCCTACAGTTCCTCCAAGTAGATCACGGTGCTCTGAACAAACCATACTCGTAACCCCCCTGGCCCACAATTCGTATTTCTTCAACTTGAAATCACCTTCTTCCACTTCCTCCCAAATTTCCAGGCTCCATTTGCCCTACTTTTAGTTTCTCTTAAGGACTTAGTTCAAGGGTCGCTTCTGTGATAACTTACTTGGCCCTTTTAACCATTATTTGCTCCCTCCTTTGAGGTTCAACTCCAATTCAAACTCCTCTCTCATGGCCTTGCTTGCTGACTTGCCTCCTTCCCTGAACTGTGGGTTTCTAAAGAACAGGGACCTTGATATTTCATCTTTCTTTACTTCTCTTTTTCCCTTCCCCAGTGGCTAGTACAATGACTGCACATAATAAGGGCTTAATAAATAACTGCCCTTTTTATCTCCACATGAGATAAATTTGCAAAATATATTTGTTTCACACACCTTTTGTGTCTTGCCTTCCGTCCCCTCCGTTGCCTTTTTACTTTAGCTGCTGCTATGACAACCAGCTGCATGCAGGGCAAACAATTCTGAGATATATTCCACATGGCTCCTCACAGGGTTCCCAGTGGGATGGTGCTTAGTGACCCATAGCAGGGACCAGCTCAATAACACATTCTTGGACTGGCTTTCTCTCTTTCTCTGTTTAACTTGTTCCAATCTCCTACCAGTGCTCCTTGAAATTTCCTTTCCAAAATAATCACCTATTAGTGAGAAGCTCATATTGCGAGGATCCACACAAAGACAACACTCTTATGTGAAGAAGAGAAGAACAGGTTATAAGTACTGTGTCTAGGGCAATTTCATGCCCTGCACCCCCCATGATAGTGCTTTGCACATAGTAGGTATACAATAAGTTAGTTTTGGATACATAAATTAAGCAAAAGTCAGTATTTATCCTATCTCTTCGCCTCTACTCTTCTTGGCTCTTGATAATTCAGTTGCATCACTTTTATGAGGTCTGCATTAATTACATTGTTAGCAGGCACCTCCCCTTAATAATGTAAAAGAGGTCTTAAAATCTTAATTAAATCTGATTTTTTTTCCTCATAGATTTTATCCCAGGAATATTACCCACTGCTCTACACTATTATCATTTTGGTTTTTGCTACACCAGCAACATCGCCTAATGAAAGTTCTGTCTCCTATTGTATTTCTTAAATATTTAAAAGCACTCATGGTTCTTATATTTTTATTATGATTTCTACTATAAAGTGCCCCTCTCCCCACAACCTTGAAATGCTCTTCAGCCCGCCTTACATTTTCTGCCTAAAGTGATCCAACTTGTAAGATGGGAATATGGGAAATACAACTTCTATGAAAGGAACGTGGGGACATGCATGCAAAAGTCAGATGTTGGGTGGTCCCACAAAGGATGAAAAGAAAAAAAGGCCAATATGTTTGCATAGTGATCCTAGCACTGAATGCATTACTCAGTCTGGATTCATACTGATTTTTAAAGATGTTAGTAATATTCTTCTCCCCAAATGGAAAGAATATACTGCTCATAATTTTTCTGGACACCTTTTATTTATTTATTTTTATTTATTTTTAAATTTTTTTTGGACACCTTTTAAAGGCATTTTTAAAAGATGGTTGGGAATGTTTTAAACTGTCACATCAGAGCACCTTACCTCTACCTCGTTTTATGGATATTATAAACTTAGCCACTTATTTTATTGTTCAAAAGAGTTTTGACTGTAATTGAAATATGACTTCTGGGATCACATTAGTAAGCTTTTCAGTCTATCAGTTGATAAATTTTCTTAAAGATTTATTTTTATTTATTTGAGAGAAAGAGAGAGGGGGAAAGGGATAGAGTGCCAACACCTGCATGAGGGAAGAGGCAGTGTAAGAGAATCTTCAAGCAGACTCCCCACTGAGCACAGAGACAGCCCTAGGGCTGGATCCTGTGACCCAGAAGATCAGAACCTGAGCTGAAACTAATAGTCTGATGCTTAACAGACAGCCACCCAGGTGCCCCGATCAGCTGATAAATTTATATTCACAGTTCTTTGATCACAAATCATGAGAAGCCTTGTTATTTTATTAGATCAAACCTTAGTTTGTTAGAGATGCCTCTACTTTAACATGCTTTTCTATTATCCTAGCCAAAATATGCACATTTAACTCTCAAGCTGGAAAATTATTCTTAGGTAAGTCAGAAAAAGAGTAATTTAGGAGTAACTGGTTTTTACAGTAATCACATTATTCACACAACAAATGCTTACTGAACACCTACTATGTGTTAGACATTGTTGTGCTTAGTGCTGAATTTACAAAGATGTATAAGATCTAAGCCTTGGCTTTCAGGAACTTAATGTCAAGTAGGAACAAAACTATCTAGAAGAAAAGGGTTGATTTTCACTAACTCATATATTATTAGAATTCCAGGATTAAAAGAAACTTTGAGAGACTCTATTCTTTTTTGTCAAAGTATAGTCAAATCCGGAATCTTGTTAGAGAAAGACATTTCAGGTTTATGCCATTTTAAAGCCAGAAGGGAAAAAAAAATAAAAAATAAAAAATAAATAAATAAAGCCAGAAGGGACTTACGTCTAGAGAGGGAATAGCTACACAGAGGATTAATTTAATTCTCTAGACTTCTGAGTTTGGTGTCCTATCCAGCACACTGCACTACCCACATTAATTTATTTAGTATCTTGTTTCAGATTTTTATAACTCCTACTGTTTATCGATACCGAATATAGCAAATACATTCTTAAAAATTTTTCGAAATATAAAATGATCAAGAAAATTTCATAGTCTAGCAAATTATGTCACAGTTACATACCACTTTAGTGATTTCAACCAACAAAGCACAAAATGAGGTTTTTATCTATATCTCCCTCTCAAGTAAATAAAATCTTTAATAAAAATATCAGTGATGTTTGAATAATTTTCATATTAGCTTATATTATGAACAGTTAATTTTAATTTATACCAAGGAGAGTGAGAATGCTGCCTGGCACGAAAACAATAGGTATCTATAACATTCTGCATATATATCTAAACTGTCTTGATTCATCGGTTTCTCAAAGGTACACATGAAATCTGGAAATTAGCCAAATTAGCATCTTTGCATAAAATGCAGTTTGTTCTTTCACGAGAAGGATCCATGTCCATTTGATATTTATACCTGAAGTCAGGACCTGAAAGCTTGAAAAAGGAATTAAAGAAACCACAGATTCTTAGAGAGCATAGCCTAGTTTAAAAACAAATGTGTCAAAAAAAAAAAAAACCCAAACACACAAAAAATACAAATATGTCAATTTGGTTTTATTGTAGTAACATTTCTTGACCTTCCTACTACACCAATACCTAAGTGGAATTGCTAGTGAAATCAGAGAGCCACATTTAAATGCCTGCATTCTAATATGCATTTTCCATTTCACACTAAATTTAATTATCGTCACAATTATAAAGGAAATTTAGCATCATTCTAACAGTCAAAAGAGAATTTCTAAAATTTCCTGTAAGCTTATGTGCAAGATTTAAGGAAAGCAACCATGAAGTCATTTCCTTTCTTGTGTATTCTTAGAAATGTATCTTATAAAAAAGTTTGGGCTATATAACTGTACTCGGGTGTACTTTTAATCTTAAAATTAGAAAAGGCAGATGATTATTTTCTCCCTTCACTGGAAAGAGAAAAGATATTAAACGTTAATATCTCACTGTTACACTTTTTTCCCCCTGAAGATAAAGGGATATAAAAAGGAAGCAATAAGCACTATGCATGTTCCTACTAATCTTACCAGAATCTCCTCCTATATTAAACTAGTTCTCCTCTATCCTATTTAAACTGTTCTTCTGATATTCTTCACATATGAACAAGATGATCCTTTGCTGGGTTTAAGCATTATGGCAGCGACCAGCTTATAAAGAGTAATAGAGCAGCTTTACCTTCATGTCTGTATTAGGAACAAGAAACTCACCAATAATACAAATAGAGTTTTTCATTAAGCAGCATTCCTGTTGATTACAGAGCAACAATAAATTTTTTTTGGATTTCCATTTAACAGTGAAAACAAATCCCAATTCTCCCATCTTTTTGATGCAGCTGGTTGCACAATGCATAATGTCTGATATACAATGGCAGTGTCTATTGTTACAGAACTGGCTTATTTGTGTATTGAAAGCTTCATTCAAATTTGTATGGTTCAGAATGTTCAATGAAATGCACAAATTGACTGGTTCAATATTCCTCAATTTGTCATAATGGTTTTTGTGCGAGTGTTTTTCTTCTTTAAGACAGTCATAATGCCGTTTTTATTTCATAAAAAAAACAGGGTGATGATTCCTGTGAGATCTCACAGTTCAGTGCTAAGAATAGGGTCTTGAGTCAAGTTCAAAGTCACGTATAGAACTATGAAAGCCACCTCGGACTAAATCTGGGTTTAGCAGCCACAGAAAAACCACGGGAAGCTTTACTTCATTGTTTGATGACAATGAAGTGAAAACGATGTGGACATCTTATGAAAAGGATGTTGTAAGTGAAAGGGAGTGGCTGAGACACAGCAAGGTGAGTGTTGGAAAAGATATTGAAACTTAAACAATATTGGGGGGAAAGACTGGTCTAGGGAGATCCCCTGATTAAAAATATCAGCAGAAACACAAAGGTACTCACTTTGGAGCCTTGCAAATACATCTCTTCATATTGGGCATTAGGAGTCCTTCTCTAGTCCTACGTATGTTTACTAAATTATATGAGTCTAGTAATCCCAATATCCTTAGAGTATGCATCCTAAAATGCATACTCAATTCATGTTCTTTCTTTCTTTTTTTGTTTTAGATTTTATTTATTCATTATGACACACACAGAGAGGTAGAGGAGACACAGGCAGAGGGAGAGGTAGGCTCCCTGCGGGGACCTAATGTGGGACTGGATCCCAGGACCCCGGGATCACACCCTGAGCCAAAGGCAGACACTCACTCAACCACTGAGTCACCTAGGCGTCCCAATTAATTCATTTTCAATTCATTCATTCATGCATTCATTTTTATGTCATTGAATTGCTTTGGGGTTTAAATTAAAGGAAAGAAACCTTGAGTCAGTAAATATGATTTGATTGCCAGATCACTGAATCATGAAAAGAATAGATTGAAAAAAGTTATTTTTAAATAAGGAAAAACTACAAAACCCTGGAAGAAAAATCAAATGTCACTATTTCTTAGGTGCCAATTAGAGGCATTTAATTGCATGTTGTTTGTTTGAAGATATTACCTTTTCATCACTTCACTAGTAGGTAAAGAACAGAGAGAGGTCCTTTTCCAGCTGGTTAGACAATGCTGGAAAAAAACTAGACTCTTGTACTTGACATAGATGACTTACTATTTTAATTCCTGAGAAGATGTATTTCCAGCGTTAAATATAGAGTAGAATAACAATCACATTATAATTATCAAACATATGGGCAAGGCATGTAAAGGACTGCCCAGAGTGTTTTTTAAAAATTTCTTTATTTAATTCTATAATTACATCATTATGACTCCCTCCCCCATTTTTTTTTTCAAAGTTAATTGCTTTTAGAAAGTTTTTAGTATAAAGAATTAGACCTTCAACAAAATACTTAAGTACCATGAGCTTTGGTTTTTCCATCTCTAGAACAGGGTTATTGTGAGTACTAGAGGAGAAGATGTTGGTGACCATGCTCTGTGATGCATAAATCAGTTTATACAAGCAATGTGGCTCCAGGGCTGATAATTGGGTCTTTAAGGGGAAAAAAAAAATCCCTCTTAGATTTGTTGTCATTTGTTAAACCAAGAATGGAATGTCTTCAAGTGATCCATCTACTCAATCATGGTTGTTAGATGAAGTATAAATGACCAAAGATTACTTACTTTGGTGAAATAAACTTCTATTCACCTAAAGTTTAGTTTTATCTATTAGTAATGGGCAAGGTGATATATCTGACTTCTAAAAGTGTCTCTTTTATCATTTATTCATTCATGCATTTGTGGATTCATTTATGAAACATTTCTGTAGTATCTACTCTGTGCAGAACTGCCTGGGTATCGCAGGTGCTCCTTCACCTCCCAAGATTCATGCCCCCTGGTTGATGGATCAAACAGGAACCTAGGTGCTGCCATAAAAGGATTTTACAGATGTAATTAAGGTCAATTGACCTCAAAATATAAGATGATCTGGGTGGGCCCGGCCTAGTCTCATGAGCCCCTCTGAAAGTAGGCAGTTAGTTTTCTTCACTGTTAGTATTCTTCACTGTCACCCTTCTGGGTCTTAATCTCTGACTTAGTAAGTAAGCTTGAGTTCAGAAGGGCCCATGTATGAGGAATGCAAGTGACCATTAGAAGCAGTGAGCAGCCCCTGTCCAACAGCCAGCAAGGCCATGAGGACCTCAGTCCAACAACCATAAGGAACTGACTCCTGACAACAGGCTGTGTGAACCTGAAAGTGGGTTCTTCTGTGGAGCTTGAAAGTCAAGACACCTTGACTTCAGCCTCGTGGGATCAAACACAGACAATCCACTTGAGCCACGCTTCAGACCTACGGAGCTGCGAGCTAGTAAGTGTTGCTCGAAACCACTACATTTGCAGCACTTGTTTCATAGCCAGAGAAATGAACGCAATCAATGATTTCCTTTCATACCCGACACATCACGTAAAGTGTCAAGAACAATGACAGAGTTAAAGAGACACAAGTTAGAAATGGGAGACCAAAGGATACTACGGCAAGGTGAAATGACTAAGCATCAAACGAGCAGCACACGTACATGCTTTTACTTCCCAGAGGATGTTTCACGGTATTTTGAGTCCTTCCTGGAGCAGGGGTGCATAGGGCCCGGGAAGGTTTGGCAGGGCAGACTTCCGCTTAGGATTTCAAACAAATCTGTTTTTGAACCCGTATGTCTGTCTTTACTTCAAGTTTTTGTGCAGATGACATTCTACCATCCTATGCTGTGTCTGTTCTCCGTGTTTTATACAAACCTTTCCTCACCTTTGCAAACAATAAAAACAAAGCCTCCAATCAGAGACTCCAGGGGGTCAGGACTATTGTTCCTTTCAGTTGAAAGGAAATAATCATGAGCTACTTATAAATCCAAGATTACTCCAATTCATGCTGAGCCCTGAATGAGATAATATGTACATATATGTAATCTCCATCCAGAGTATAGAGAAAAAGCTTGACCAGAAGCCCTGTGAGCACTTCCCTCCCCCCCCACCCCCCACCTTTTAAATGTAAAATGCCTAAATCTGAACACTTATCAATGAATAACTAATCCTAGTAAGCACATAGCCATGCTTATTTTCTAACTCCTTTGTGGTCAAATAATGAATACAGATGATACAGAAAATAGGCACCATGGCAAATTTAGACAAATAGAATTTAGAGACAGTGACAGAAAGCTTAGTCAAGCATAATGCTCACAAAACATAAAGCAAAAATCAGGAAGAAAAACATCAAACATTCCCCAGAGGCTCCTGATTGCATAAGAGGGTCTGACTTTAGAGTCCTTGGGTTTAGTGTAACCTCCTCTTTTTCTAGCAATTCACACTCCTCCAGCTGAAAGATGTTTGCACCATAGCACTCATTATTTACCGTAGCTACTGAAGCTGCAAGAATACCTAAATAAATAAACAAACGAATGGATAAGGAAGTGAATAAATGTGTGGAAGATAAAAGAGTAAAGCCCTGGGTTCATTCCCCGACTTTGCAATCTAATTGTGTTTCCAGTGGGGAAAAAGGCACACACGTGCTCTCCTAAAAACAAAACAAAACAAAACAAAACAAAAAAAACAAAAGAAAACCCCGCTTTTTTATATACAAAAGGTAAAGCCAACATGCTTTTTTACTTGTGCCATTTCTCCATTTAAGCTGCTATTTGCTACTTATCATGTATGAATAGAAGAATGGATGGAATGAACAAAGCATGGATTTTTGTTGTTCCTGCCATGTAAAGTTACAGCAAATAGATTGTAGGGAGGAAAGAATAAATGTAGAAATAACCTAAATCTTTTTATGTAGATGAAGCGAAAAAGCAGTCTCCTTTAGAATTGCTGCTTTAGATTATAATAGCAATTTATGTTAAAAGTCACTATGACAAATCAGCCCATAATTTATTTTAAGAAGTCAAACTAGCAAGATCAAGTGTTCTGTAGGTGGTATTTCATCTTATCATATTAAAACAGTCTTCCCAAATGTAAAAGATAATCTCAACTGCTGTGTTCTGTAAGCAAGCAGAAAATTATGTAAATCTGATTTCCTTACTATGCGTTTGCTATCTCTTTAAAGCTTACTAAATCATATCCAGATTTGTAAACACAAAAGCACTGGATCCAAGATACATTTGCTTTTCAAACACTCAGAATGAAAAAAGGTATTTTGCAGGATGTAATTGAAAAATTCCTATCTGTTTTCAAAAGCTAACAAATCAACAGTTGTGTGAGATAAAAAAAAAAAAATACAAGACATCACCTCTTAACTTATTATGGGCTTAATTGCTTCCTCATAATGGAGTGTGACAATGTGATTGCAATAAGAATAACACCTGCTTTGAAAATCACATATCAAAGAAATGCCAGCGAGGAGCAGGAAGTCCAGAAGGCAGCCAGCCACGTCGAAGTTCTTCATCTACTCCTCAGTTTGCACCAGTTCCTACCCCCTCTCCTGTAAGCCTGCTTAGGTTCATTGCCTGAATAATTGTTGACTTTGTTAGCTCACCTAAAACTGTCTGCCCAGCTTTGAGGCTGCAGAGGCACAGAGTTTGCACATGCAAGTAGTTGGGTATGTATCTGGGCCAAAACTCCGAGATTATCTTCCTCACAGACGCGGAAGCCCCCTGAACTGCAGTGTGCTCTGTCTGTGTAAGAAGACAAAGCCTGCGAGCCAGATGGCACTGGCATCTCGAGTCAGTGGCCAACAGAAAGGCCGGTCCGCTTTCTTTCTTTGTTCTAAGAAGAAAATCCTTTGATGTTAAGGTTAATTGGTTAAGTTCATTCATATTGTGGATCCGCATTGAGTGGCATTCCTGTAGCTTGATTTCTTTGTAACTGTATGTCTCATCTTATATATTCTTGCACCAATAACTTCCCATCTTGTGTTTGGAGCAAGGGAAGAAATCCTTTACTTTTTCTATGAGGACTTGGCCAGGGGCAGTAAATCGATAGGTTACAAGGTACCTAAATTGCAATGTTTTAGCCCTCCTCTTGGTATCCCATCATGATCTCATGGTTGTGAGATCCAGCCTCATTTCAGGCTCCACGGTCATGTGGAGTCTGCTTTGGATTCTCTCTCTTTCCTCTGCCCCTTCCGATCATGCTCTCTCTCTGAAATAAACACATCTTTAAAAAGAAAATAAATTGCTCTGCTTTAGCTAATAGAAGTGTACAGTCGTCCATGTGCTTCTAAAAAATGAGGATAATGAAAACAAACTCTATTTTCAGTTCCTAACATAGTTAAATGTCGAGCAAATGAGATATAGTCAACAACTTCAGTAAGCAATAAAATACAAAGTTTGGTGTTATATGAAGGAATTGTATTAACTGTAAAATAAGTCAGTACTCCATTTGAATTCTAACATTTTGGAACTTTAATAACCGGAGACAATGACATGAAGGGAGTGAAGAAAGATGGAGAATGCCGCACTTAAGATGTGGTAGGAGCTGCACGAAGACAATGGCCAAGAAAGACGACAGGACAAATAATGCAAGATGTGCTCAAGGGGAGCTATGCAGCCACGCGTAAGAGCACAGAGAGATCGACAACACACACACACACACACACACACACACACACACTCCTCATACATACCAACGGCTCGGAGAGTCATCTAGACACTCATTGAAAGGGCAAGAGGAGACTGAGAATTATCAAAATTATGGGCAGCGAGGAGGACAGCCCAGCATCCGTGTTTGTAGGCTAATGCTCCAAGGGACCAAATACCCTCTTGTAGCTTCACAGCTCTCAGTGCTGGCCCTTCTGTCGAGATGACATCAAGCAGATGTGCATGCTCAGCCTACGGGCTGCAAGTTTTCACACTTGCCCTCAAGGCAGTGTGTGTTAGGCCCCACCCGCAAGTGCACACATGTGGTAACGATGCTCAAACCAAAACTTCACAGAAACAAAACGACTTGTCTTTACTGAACAGCCTCCATCACTGCTGTGGTGTTAAGGTACTGAGTGTGAGCCCTGATAATTTCAGTTTCTGGGGATATAATGTCCGTGTGCTATCAGGAAACCACACAGCTCACGGAGAAGGAATAATTTGTATGTTTGGGGACCTCGGGACTTAGAACAAAATATTAAAAAGAATAACTGAATATTACCTAGACCTACTGTGTGTAAGTATTATTCTAAAAACTTCGTATATATACATTTATTTACTCCTCACAATAGCCTATATTTCCCCCCACACACACACACACTTTATATGTAGGTGAAAACTGATACAGGTAAGGGTTAGACATCTATTTTAATCTGGTCTCCATAGTTTTAAGATCTTTGCCCTTAACCACTTGACTATCGTACTCTTCGGAGATAAGCAAAAATTATAAAGGTTAAAACATTTTAGAAGATCCGCCACTGATAAAGAAACAAACAAAACTACATCAGGAGTTTCTCCAATAAAAAAAGGAAAAGTTACTTAAAAATCTTTATCACCTACAGGTGATAAAGCCTTTTTTAAGACTTCCCTTTCACAAACAAACCAATAGGAAGTAAGGAGAAACCTTGGCATGATCAGCACACAATTTTTGGTTTTATAATTAAGACATAAGATTTGGGTAATTTTAGAATTTTTTTCATAAACCACATTGACTAGACAGCTGATACTGGCAAGCACGGCCCTGTTATTTTCGACGAACTCAGATTCAGTGAAAAAAAATCTATTTCTAAAGAAGGAAAAAAAAATACCGCCCGTTATTTAAATGAATTATTTTACAAGTCAGTAATAAACATCGCTATGTACCACAGCAGTTTTTTAAAAATTATTTTTGAGGTAAAATTAAAGCAAGTAAAAAAAGGTCCAAAAGATTAAGAAAATTCTACATTGTGTTTCATTTTTAATTCAAATGCTCAGTGGATCGCACAATAAAATCCTTATTGGTGAAAGGCTGTCAAAGACAAAATTCTGTTTGTTAAGAGCCTGAGCCAACGCCCCGGAGCCGCTGGCCTCTGAGGCCTTCCGTCCGGGGAGCCTTCATCTCTGGGAGGCTCCTTCCATCCGTCAGGTCCCCGTATGGTGCGTACCTCTGCTCTCGCCCGGAGCTCTCCAGTCAGCCCCAGACCCGTCCCTACCTCCTTACTGTGCAGCCACACAAATGGGGGCAACTACAGCCTTGTGGTAGGGATGACACAGTGTGGTATGGTTGAGAGGGCTCCTCCATCTTAAAAACCACTGTTTTGTCATGCTTAGAACTTTCCCCAAATATCCTTCACATGGGAAACTTGGTGTTTGCTTTCAGTTTGAAGTGACTCTGTAAGAGAAATATTTAAGAGATGGATTCCGTTTGAAAGTAAAAATACACCTGTGGCTTACCCTTGCTTATTTATGAAGCATTCCCCGGGGGCTGGGGGGTAGGGAGAAGGATAGTTCACATTTCTTAAGCAAGCAGGTGTGTTGAGGCCTGCCCTATGTTTGAGGCTCTTTGCCAGCCCGGTCTCCTTTCTCAGAGTGCCCCCTGCCTGGTAGGACAGGGCGAGCAAATGCTGCACGAGCACCAAGGCCCCCTATTCGCGGGCTCCTCCTGCCATACCTGAAGGAGACAAAGGCCTTCCAACCTACTTGGGCAACTCAGCTCTAAACTCTCGGTTTTTTTGGCACCTCTGGCAAACTTTGGCCATTGTAGCTTCTGACTCCAGGTTTGAAGATACTTTTCCTCATTGCTTTAGGCTCTTTGGTCTCATGTGGACCTGAGCTCCTTTTGAATCTGGCTCCTTCTCCCTGGTTTTGCCCTACGATACCCTTCGTCTATGGCTCTGTGTTCTTTTGTCTTGGGGATCAACGAGGTGACTGGGAAACATAATGTACCTTTTTTTTTTCCTTGTCTATTTAAAATTAAATCTCATGTGTTAGATTTTTAAAAATGGAATTCAATTTCTTGTCGTTAAAGCACTCATACTATATTTTCACTCTAAAACTCTTAGATTATCCAGATGTGCCAAAGTACTTACAGCACAGTTGCTTATAAAACATCCAAATTTTAGCGTGCTAATACACAAAGTGTATAATTCACACATTTTACTGAATTTTCAGAAATGGTGTGTCATAGCTTTTTATAGTTTTGACTCCCCATATAAGAATAAAAATAGGAGCAATTATTTTTTTTTGTGATCAGACAATAAATACATATTCCCTGGCATTGTTTAGCAGTATTCAATACCTACAAATACTGATTTGAAAGCAAATGAAAATGCATATGAAAATATGATGCAGCCACAAATCATGAATTCAGCTTATTTAGTGTTAACTACACAAAAAATACAGTTTGGATTCAGTAAAAAATGGTTATAAGCTTCCAAATTTTCCAGTAAAACATGCACTTATGGAAAGGGAAGAGATGAAAGATGTCTATGCAAGACCCAGTGGCACAACACTGGTGCTCAAGCCTCTTATTTCTTCTAATATTTCACCTAGTGACTATAAAATGTCAGCTCTAAAACCGGGTTTATAGTTATCTTGTCTGAATAGAAAACTCCCTTATTTTTAGGGTCTTTCAAAGTATTTTTTATGTCAAAGTCAAATCAGACATTCTTTTTACCTGACTGAATCCATCCAGGATTCTACTCATGCTATGCAATGTCAGAAATAATGTTAGGACTAAAGGCTAATTCAAAGCCCTAAAAACAGAGTTAATCACTTTAATTGTACTTGGAAAAAATAAAAGTCTATAGAAATTCCACACTTCTATTTTGGAGGTATTTTATCCAAAGGAAAGGGTCAATATTTTTTTTCTTTCATTCATTCACCATTTGTCCAATTATTCATCCATCGCATTCATTCAACAGACATTCATGAAATACCTACTATTACCCAAGTGCTTCTTAGGAAGTAGGGAAACAGCAGTGGATAAATGAGTTTCCTGCTATCAGGGAACCTACACTGGGGCAGGAAAATGGAGAAAAAACAATCCACCAACTAATCGTCAGGGGGTGGTAAGTGTTAAGAAGATTAAATAGGATAAGGGAACAGAAAGCGAATGGAAGAGCAGGGTGCTCTCTTATGTATCGTTAAGAATTTGGAGACTTAGGGCACCTGAGTGGCTCAGTCAGTTAAGTGTCTGACTCTTGGTTTGGGCTCAGGTCATCATCTCAGGGTCCTGGGATCCTGCATCCAGCTCCACACTGGGCATGGAGACTGCTCAGGAGTCTCTCTCCCTCTCTCTCTCCCCACCCCACCTCACCCTCCACCTCCCACTTGTGTGCGTGCGCTCTCTCTTCCCTCTAAAAAAAGAATTTGGAGACTTTTTTCTAGATATTTGAAGAAAGTAACAACACGAGCCATACAAATAACTGAGGGAAAATTGTATTAGGTAGAGGGACCAGTTAGCACTACGGTCCCAAGGCGGGAGCACACCTGGTGTGTTGAAAAATGGCAATAAAATCAGAATGGCTGGAGTCCAGTGGGATAGTCCAGTGAGAGAGGGATTGTAAGAGATGAGGTTATAGAACTGGAGACAATATCATACACACCACCATGGGGATTCTGGATTTTATTTTTAGTGAGACAGGAAGCTACTGGATGATGGTTTTGAGCAGAGAAGTGACCAGTTTTAAACATATCGCTGGGGCCATTTGCGGTACAGAGATTAAGATGAGGGAGTGCAGGAGGCCGCAGAGACGAGTTAGGAGTCCATAGCAACAGTCCAAGTGGAACATATGTTTTAGCTGTTGCTTTTAAGGAATCTTCGAAGTGGAGACCAATCAATCACCACCTAGCAACTTCCCCGAGCAATAAGGAAGTATGACACCTGGAGCCCGGTGTGCGTGAGAGACAGAGAGACTGTCTTTCTCTACAAACTTAAATATCGTTACTAGTAATAAACATGGCAGTTCTCTATATTCTAAAGCAGCTCCCTAAGCAAATAGAAACCATGAGAAATATATTTTTACCAAAAAAAAAGTGTTATTTAATAAAATCTTTTTTTTTTTTTTTTTTTTTTTTTAAATTGAAGCCATATTGAGGTTGTTGAATCGGTCATGAGCCAACAAGTTAAAAAATAAGTCTTATTTCAATGGCTGGCCAAAGTGTATTTGTATATATTCTTGACTGTATGTTCATTCACAGAGCTTTAACACAAGCTGTAATTGTTGTACTACCAAACTATAGGTTCATGACATTGTAAATATATGGCTCAGAAAAACGAAGTAATTTTTTTAGAATATGAAATACATCTACCTTCATGCAATCAGCAAAAATAATTATAAAACCTTATGATTCCATTTATATGAAATGTCCAGAATAGGCAAATATATAGATACAGAAAGATTAGTGGTTGCTTAGGGCTGAGAGGGATGGGGCTGTGGGGGATGATAATTACAGGGTACAGGGCTTGTTTTATAGATGATAAAAATGTTCTAAAATTGATTGAGTTGATGGTTGCACAACACCATGAATACACTAAAAGCCATTAAATTTTACATTTTCAATGAGTAAACTGTATGGTATGTGAATTATATCTCAATAAAGCTGTTATCCAAAAAGTGATGATAAAACTGATGGATGAAGTCTTACCCATATACAGCAATGGTCACATAAATCCACGTTAATAAAAAAAAAAAGCTAATATACCAGTGAGTCAAGAAATTAAAGTGCTTCTGTGCTAAACATCTTTTGAGAAGGATTACAAACTTTCTATCCACTCTGGCCATTTATGAATAGTTATGGTCATCTGTGTGTCTTATGTTCGCTATCTGGGAAAATCTGGGAGAAGGGTGCTGAGATTGAGCGTGAACGCCTTAGAAAGAAAAAAGTATTCATTAAGTATCATTTATCATGAATTAGCTGCTCCTTGGAAATTAAATGCTTGAGTTTGTGTTTGTCTAAGATAGGTCTAGAAGATTTTTTTGAAGTATCCTTAATACCCATAGTAAATTTCAGGCAAGGGGCGTGCCCCAGGCCAGGCGGACGTATGGAAGTCCAAAGGAGATCTATGTGAACATGTACCTCTTAAAGCAACACCGCCTTTCGGAGGCTTCTTAGAATTATTATTGAGTAATATTTTTTATGAAAGAGACTTTCTCACAGGGGCTGCATGCCCTCATGGACACGGTTCTTCTATCTCTTTCTATTAGCAATAGCTGCTAATCCATGGTTCAAACCAGCTGCCTACCACATTACAATGCTCTTGGCGTTACAATAGCAATTCATTCAATCTATGTCTGTGTAAACTGTTTGGGTAGATTTGAGGTTGCATAAATATTATTTATGAGGTCTTAGTCAAAGATTGCTGAGGTTAGTGTGTACAAATGACAAAATAACAGGTGTTCTGATGTCTGAGGTTATGCTTAAATTTTGCACCAAGAATTAATGATCTTAGGCAGAGGTACTTAGAATTGCTTCTTGTGAAAAATATACCCTTATACCCAAATTCCTACAATATTTCTGTATTGTGAAGCATTTTTATCAGATTATAATGATACTTCAACTGTGATCTATCCTAGTATTTGTGTGTGTGTGCGTGTGTGTGTGTGTGTGGTGCTGAAAAATTATTCTGCATAATAATATACTTTCTAAACAAACATAATTACCTTCTCATCCCACTGAAAAGAGGAATGATGCACTACTTTCAGGACAATAAAGAAAAGGTTGTTGTTAATGTTTTGTTTTGTTTTTTTTTTTTTAGGTTAAAAAGTACGGAGGCACAATGGTATTTTGTAGTGGCCTGGGGCCACCAGACAAAAGATGGCCCTGAATTAGGGTTCTGTGATGAACTGGTCTCAATCCAAGCTCATAATTTTGGTTGTCACAGGAGCCTAGACATCTCATACAGACTATCACAAATGAAATGGGGCCAGGCACTCTTGAGAGAGCACCTGGCCCTATCTGATGCTGTCATGGCCAGAGCCTGGATATGCTGATCTGGAAGACTGGCAAGGGTCCCTGGCCAGTGGTGGAGCAGTGGCAACCCGGCCTGTTCCTGGTATGCTCACAGCAGTAGCAGGCTGTGAGGGCCAGGAACACATGTGGACAGGTGCTCACTTATGCGTCTGGCTAGAGTATTTTTCTTTTTGTCCTGCTCTGACCAGCAAATAGCTGTTCACTATCCTAAATCTAACATTCACACTAAAACCAAAGTTCTCTTGTAGAGTTTTCCAAGTGAACAGACCCCTAACTCCCATTTTCTCTAATCTTTACTCTCGATTCCATTTTCTATTTTTTTCTTCTCCAATTAATCATTTCTTTAAAATGCTATTCAGAGCAATAATCAATTCTGACTAGGTGTGTGTGTATTAGAAGCTCAACCCACAGGGTGTCTGGTGGTTCAGGCAGTTAAGTGTCTGACTCTTGGTTTCAGCTCAGGTCATGATGTCAGGGTTTTGAGATTGAGCCCCCCATTGGGCTCAGCACTCAGTGGGGAGTCTGCTTGAGATTCTTTCTCTCCCCCATCTCTCTGTCCTTCCTCCTGCTCTCTCTCTCTCTTTCTCTGTAAAATGAATACATCTTTTAAAAAAAGATCAACTCATTTTACAGAAACAAAAACTGAGAAAGGTAAGTGGGAAAAATTGAATGTTCGGGTTGGAGTGAAAATGTAAAGTGTGACTACAATTCATTGATTGGTTTCCTAGGGTTCAAATGGAATTTCACCATATTTATTACATTTTCTTTGGTAAATTTAAAAATATACCAAATACTCCCACCCAAGGCTGATGCCCTATGCTTACCTTACCATGCTTCATTACAGGTTCTAAACAAGAGTCTAGCTGAAAGAGTCCTATTTTTTTCCCTTTATGGACTTCCTTAGCACTTCTGTTCATTTCTTAAGGAAATTCATGCTTCCTGCATTGTTTTATTGTTATCTGACTAACCACATCTGTTCCCTGGTTTGTAAGCCTATTCAGAATAGGTGTCACGTGTCGTCCATCACTACTTCATATACTGCCTATCACTATGTTATGTTCTAATGGGGTGCTAAATATTTTTGAGTAAATAAGAATCTTTATCTAAAACATACTGCTCCTTATTCTAGAAGTAAAGCAATGTGTTTCGTAAATTGATTAACACAACAACTGATGACTTACTATGAGGTGAGAAATAATTACCAGTGAATTCTCATGGGCATTAGTCCAATTTACTTGTCCAGGTGTAATTCTGAATTCATTGCCAATAATCAGGGCCTGTGATAGAGCATCAAATAGTTGCTATATGATGAATATAATTTTATTTTGATTATGGATCTGTTTCCAAATATAATTTCTATTCATTTTCAGCACACACGCAGAAGCATAGCTGGCCTCTTGATATACAAAAGAAAAAGAATCTTACAATAATTTATATGTTGAGGTCACTTCTTATTACTTTTTAAAAATGCAGTTGTTATGACTCATGGATAAGGATTTTATTTAGGAAAGGACACTACTGAATCCTTTAGACCCTTGCCAGTTCAATGTGGTTTGAACACCAATGGCATCAACATCAGCTGGAGCTTATTAGAAATGTAGACTATCAAACCTTCCCCCAGAATACTGAATCAGAATGTGCATTTTAACAAGATCCCTGGGTGATTCAAATGCACATTAAAGTTTGAGAGGGCCTACCTTAGGCCTTTATTTCTGTCATTGGAATTAGAAATATCTTATTTATAGAATTGAAAGAATAAAGTCTTGTTGTGTCTGTTTTTGATTGATCCTACAACCTCAATCAGCTTGGCTGATGCAGGTGAGCAGCTTAGTAAGGTTTTGAATATTAATGCTTCTATATAATCAGAATCATGGAAATATATTGGTCACACATATTTTGACATGAGCTAGAGTGGTCAGTTAAAAGGTAGCATTTATAGGACGCTCACTGTGTGCAGACATCTAGGTGATGCTCTCTGGCTCATTACAAATGAATATATTTCTTGGAAGATGTGTTTTAAGATACCTGCAGCTGAACATAGGAGACGTATGTCCAAAATTATTATCGTACAAACGAGGCCAGAATATTCTTCTCCCAGGCAAAATGCATGACCATGTCTGGAAATGTGGTCAGCCACACGATCAATGTGCTGGGTGACCAATAATCACTGAGAAGTAAAAGGGGGATATCACCTAGTTTGAAATCAGTGTGGCTGGGTGTTGAAAAGAGTCAGGAAGTAGGAAGACACAAAATCATAAGTTTGCACATAACCTAGTGTGGTAGATCGTGCTATTTGACCCAAACCTTTAGCTATCCACCCCAGTGTCGGTACCCTTTGCCATGTACTTTTCAGAGCCCACCCGCTGTGGAGAGTATGCACTTTCCTGCCTCATGACTTTTGTTTAGCCATCAGTCTTGCTTCACTCAATGACATGAGATAGAAATGACACTGTGCCACTTCTGACCCTACACATCAAAAGAACTTGGTGACCCACGATGAGCAAGAGTGCATAAAGTGAGGCTGAAGCAATGAGCAGAGGTCAGAGCATTCAGAGTCCTGCAGACAACAGTAATAAAACTGGATTTTATTTTTAGTGACGATGGATTTTTAAGGAACTCCACTCTGCTCTGCAATCTAGCTGTCTGAATACGTGTTATTGCCTTTACTGTATTTTTAGCTCCTTGAAGATGGGACTGTATATTATCTGTCATGGAATACTTCCGTGTAAGCACAAGGGCATTTGGTAAGCATGTCAAGTGGTAACTGGGATGGGTACATGCAATTTGTAAGTCAATATGTTAAAAAAACGCTGATGATTTACATTCTATAAAAGATACCATATCAGGGATCCCCAGGTGGCTCAGCGGTTTGGCTTCTGCCTTCGGCCCAGGGCATGATCCTGGAGTCTGGGGATCAAGTCCCACATCAGGCTCCCTGTATGGAGCCTGCTTCTCCTCTGCCTCTCTCTCTGTGTATCATGAATAAATAAATAAAATCTTAAAAAAAAGATACCATATCATAAAAATATAGGTGTTCACTTACCATGTTAGGAAACACATTTCCATGATTAATCTAAAAAAAATTACCTCTACATAAATGCATCAGCAAAGAGTGGTTGGTTCTACATGCTACATGAACATTCAAATATGAAGCGTTTGAAAATACTTTTAATAGCTTAAAATTACTTTCTTAAAAACTGGATATTATATGCCTCTTTATCTTCAATGAGCAACGGAAAAAAATCTGCCATCATAAAACAGACATTTTAACTTTACATGGCCCAATCCTAGCAACTTTTTAAAATTGCAATGGCAATAGGCCAGGGTAATGGGAATTATTCATAGTTGGGCTTGGAACTGAAAGGTGGGAAAGTTCTGACACAACACTAGGAAGCCCTCTAATGGGCCCCATCTGGGTAGAAGGTGATGGCTGACTCTGACTTATTTTTAGAAAAAGTTCAATGTTGCCATGGACGATCGTCTTCCAAACATGAAAGAGTTTGAGTTTTCAGGGAAAATTCTATGTTGCTTTATCTCCTCTATCAGGACCCTACTGTGTTTGGGTTGATCCCCGACCTGTACACTCTACCATCCTGCCAGCGGTGGGAGGTGGGGGAAGAATATGGGGCAGAACTGAGGAGTCCGGCCCTGAGTTCTTCAAACCTCTGGTGAATCTGGGAACGGGGGTCCAGAAAGTTAGCAATTTTACCTACTTGGGTCTTTCTTCCTCTTCAGTTATGTGAGTCTTAGACTTACTTATTTATGAATCAAATGTTTCCTGGGTGTCTATTCACTCTTAAACTTAAAAAAAAAAAATTACCTCTTAGATCACTCTTAAAATTCCTTTTAAGCCTCTCCTTTACCAAAAAGCCTTCACTGAACACTCTAGATCTCAATGATCCATTTCTCCCCACAATGGTTTCCAGCTTTTATTTCCTGTATTACTTATTTGAGACTTTAAAAAGATATTTCCATAGAAGGCCTTTTATTTAAAATCTATATTAAAACCTTTCATTAGGTCTACTTTCATTAATTCTGTGTTATTCTCCCCAATTCAAGCGTTGCTGGGGGGCAGACCCAGTCTCTCATCTATCCTTGTGTCCCCACAACACGTGGTGCAGAACAGCCATCAATGCGTATTTATTGACCAGATGCATGAACGAGTAAGTGGCTTTGTGATCATCATTCATTAATTCTTTCAAATTATATAGGGCCTGTTCTTGTAAAATTCCTATTACAATTAGAAAAGGCTCCTCTCCTTGGTTTTTTATAAGTTGGATGAATTTCATCTAATGCTAATAGTTTTTTATAATTTGTGCAAAACATGTATTAGCTTACTTTTTCTAATGGATTTAAGTGGTATTCATTTGATGCTTACAATTTATAGAAGATGGTAATCTATAGTCAACTCTTGATTAATTGATGTACAGATTTTCTAGATTTTTCATTAGCACCTTCAATTGTGTTGAAGAATAAAAATGAGAAATTAATTTCTTGTCTTTTTTTTTCTTTTGTAAATAATTGTTGTAAAGTTGACGGAGAGATGAAAAGCCTGGTCATATTGATTTGTGTGATTCTTTAACATCACCTGTGGACATCATTTACGCATTTGATTCTTGAATTAATAATTATTGCTGAAAATTGTGTTCTGTATTTACAGATTTTCACCAGCAGGTGTGAAATAACATTTTTTTTTCTCTTGAATCATGACTACGTTTTAATTATAGGAAACCTGGCTTCCAAAATTAAAGTTTTAAACTTTTTACCTGTCTTGAAGATATGGAGATTGTTATCATCAGAGATGTGAAAGAGACAAGGACAAATACCCCGTCATTTCCTATTTCTCTTTTTGCAAACTCTTCTGCTGCTAATTTTATAGTTGCAACTACTCAACGCTGCCATTAGAACACAAGAGCATTTCTAGACAGAATGTAAGTCAATGGACATGGCTGTGTTCCAATAAAATTTTATTTCTAAACGTGGAAATTTTAAGTTTATATAATTTTCAAGTGTCATGGTATTTTTGATATTTAAAAATAACTGAAAAATAAAAATCCATTTTTAGCTCAAGGGCCTCCTACAACAGGAGGGGGCTCCCTGTTGATTCATTTACGTGCTGTGTGTGTGCTACAACCGCAGAGTTGAATTCTCCTAGCAGAGTTGAGTACTTGTAAGAAAGACAATAAGGCCCACAAAGCCAAAACGACATCTGATTTGGCCTTCAAAAAAAGTTTGCCAATCCCTCGTTTAGAAAGTAACGTAATTCCAACAAAAAGCAATATGTGTTCAAATAACATGCCGTACGAAGGACAACATGAGACAGAATTTCTCCCAAAGGGCAACAAACAGCCTAACCTAATATGCAGGAACATTTCAAATAATATGTTTTGAGCAATTACCCTGCGAGGGCACTATTCTAGGCACTGGCGATACTGCAGCCCGGGCTGATCAATGGGAATGATTCCTGCCCTCATGGAATTTACATTTTTGGATTAGAACCACACGATAAAGCATAAATATGGGTATACACGATGCGTAAATATAAGTGCAGTCAAAACGACTTCCACAAACACTTCCGGCTTCTGAATCAAATTGGAAAGGACAGAGGATACCAACCACCCTCTTGCAGGGTTATTCAAAGCTGGATGCTCCCGGCCTGCCCGTTTAAACTCTAGTTGGGGTTAATGACATGAGGAAAAGCTTAAACTTTGTCTTCTCAGAAACTGCAATAAATCAAGGAGAAAATATAAGCTCAAGGTGAAGACAGCCTCAATGTACTTTTTAAACCAGCTTAGGCTATCAAAACTGTCTTTAAGCAAAGATTATAGATAACGGGACAATATAATTAAAGAAATTTGGAATTCTCTATGGAGCTCTAGAGATAAAAATCTCTAAATATTGTTGCACTTGAAGTTAGCTGAGGATTTATAGCTTTAGAGGAGGAGGTTGATGGGCTATAAAAAACTGAATTAGAAATGATGACTGGACATAGCGGAAGTGATCTGACACACTGACTCCTGAATGTTCTGACTCCAGCAAAGTTCTCAAAGTAAGAAACTTCGATCTAAACCGCAGACACCTGGGAGGACTTGGATTTATGACAGTGGGGGAATAAAACCTGGGAAATGTATATGGCTTTAAATAAAAATAGAAAGCCCCAATACGCTTATTCTGATGTTTCAGCAAGCAGTTGGCTTCCTGATGGGAACCTGCCTGAGAGAAGTGCGATGGTCGGGTCCAAAGTCACAGTCACGGTTGTGTGACCTCCTGGGCATTCCCAAGGGCATTGAGGAGATGCTCTGGCCAAGGTGAAACCTCTGTCACTGAATTTCCTAGCTTTCTGCTCTAAGAATTGAGAAGGAAAAGAAAGGAAAAAAGGGGAAAGAGCCTATGTCGCATTTTTATTTTAAATTTGCCATGATATTTTTGCATTACTCATTAGAATATTCTTTCATAAGGGATTGTCAAAAGGGCATTAAAACAGACGCTCATATTGTTTGCGAAATAATCAAGACAAAGAATCTAAGACTTGAATCATATCACCGTAAAGTTAGAAGGATAGAGGAATGTCATGCGGTCTTTAGAGCATCTGCGACCACGTTAGAAGATATTTTCCCTCTTGCTAGAAGCCAAGTTGCCTCATTTGAGATGAACTCATTGGAAATCATTTCACGGAAAACCGTGAGGAAGAGGAAATAGGAGGCATTTCAAATCAGTTGTGTACCAAATAGATTTCTGTTTAGTTTATTCTGAGACCACTGTCTCAGAAAACAAAGCTGGGGTGGTTTTGTGTTGTTTCAGAAGGGGAGGAAAAAGCTAGATTTTCTTAAATGTCATCAAATGGTAAATTGTTTCATAAAATCAGGAGGCAAACCTTTACAACGTGCTTATTATTTTGAGAAGGTAAGATGGATTATTTTTGACAAGATTGACTTTTAAGAATTGTACGCAATATTTTTGGAAGGGGAAAAAAATTCCAAACTGGCATGTTTTCCATGGATTACGTCTCTGTGACCAATTTAAGTGACTATAATTTTACTTGGCACGTTTACATCTTAATTACAGACGACAGTATTAGGCTGTTGCATGTTCATAAGAGTCTGGTTACTCACCTCCCTTTTTTCTGTCTTTCTCTTTAAACTTTTAATTGCAACAGAGTAGAACGGGGCATAAATTGCAACCGTCCAGCTTGATGACTTTTCAGAGGAAATAAATCCACACGACTGGCATTCTGATCCAGAAGCACCCCCCGAAGCCACTGTGGCCCTTCCAGTAAATATCCCAATTCTTAAGAGTAAGCACTTTGTTGACTGCTAATTGCGGAAATTATTATTTTGACCTTCAATAAATGGAATCACACAGAATATACTTCGTGATGTTTGGCTTATTTGCGTTCAGTGTCATGTTTGTGCAAGTCCTTCATGGCCTGTTACGCCCTGCAGCTCACCCGGTTGCCCAATACTTCACGGTGTGGCTGTGCCACGGCTCGCGCGGCCGTGCTGCGGAGGACACTGCGGGTGTTTCTGGCTGTGGGCCCCCAGGAGCACGTCTGGGGCGCGTGTGACTCCAGGCACACCCCCCGTTCCTGTAGGCATCCTCCCTGCGAGTGGAACCGCGGGGTCCCGCGGTAGGAAAGTCCTCTGCTTACGCTGAGAATGTCTAACACTTGGCCCAGGGCTTATGTCTATTTACACCCCCACCCAAAGGTAGGGGTGATCCTAGCCAGACATTTCTGTCTCTTCCATTTTAGCCATTCTGATGGGTCTCCAGAACTTCCAGATTACAGTTTTAATTTTCACTCGTTTAACGACTAATGACATTCAATGTCTTTTCACACTTTTATTGATGATATGATGTACTCTCTTGTGAAGTATTTATTCATGTTTTTTTAAACTTGTGTCCTGTTATATGTTCCGCCCTAATCTTATATTTTTTATTTATCCATGAGAGACACATGGGGAGAAGCAGAGACACACGCAGAGGGAGAAGAAGGAGCCCGACGTGGGACTCGATCCCAAGACCCCAGGTTCACACCCTGGGCCGAAGGCGGACGCTCAAGCGCTGAGCCCCCCAGGCATCCCTGCCTAATCTTATTTTTATAGGAATGTTTTATGTATTCGAAATACAATTTGGATACACACCCAAGTTACAGACATCTTCTCCAAAACTGTGCTTTCCCTTTTTATGTTTTATGATGTCTTGTGTCATATTATTCAATGAAGACATTGTCACTTTTTAATATTATCTCCATTATTATTTTTCTTTGACTCACCCATCATAGTAAAACACATTGTGTGCCTGTGTCTTATGAGGCCCCAAATAGGAAGATCTATTTAATCAGCATCCTTGCATATCAGCCCATGTTCTAAAATTGCATTTAGGAATTTCGCCCCAAAGGCACAATGTACAAAATCAGGCTATATAACATGTGCTATACCTTTTGAATCATCAAACTAATCTGCTCCCGGTGTTTCAGTTTATAATTACTGAAATTCGTATATTTAAAATATATTAAAAAAAAATAAAAAATACAGCCTTTTGAAATTTTAAATAGGAACGAATGCACACAAGTCTTGAAGATCATGGAAAGTAGAAATAATGATATATTACTGGCTTTATGAGTCTGTGTGTGTCAAACCCGGTATTCCTATGCCACCGACTTCTTCCTTCACCATATGTGACTCCTTGGAGCTTGCTGTGTTTTGTTACTCTCCTAACTAGTGCCCCTGCAGTGTCTGTTCTACTTCTGCCCTTTCTTGCTACCAGAGACACCTTCACACTGACATCAATCACTTCCTGGGTCAAGATATTCCAATGCCTTTGGGTAAATTCAAGCCCTTGGAGCAGGAGATGAGGCCATGATAGAAGACGGTTGCTGCCCCCCCCAACCCCCACCGCCCATCACCTGGCTTTACCTGTAGCTCCTTGAACAACAGGGGAGTACAGCCCTGCTGACCTCTGACTCCTCCTTTAAACCTCTGTTCATAGTTTACTACCTTTGAAAAGCCTTCCTGACCTTCCTAAACACAGTTGATTCCACCATCTGGGCTGCCCAAATGTTCAAACATAACATACTTCTCTCCCCGTTAGTAATTTTTTTTTCTGAGACTGTGAAGCTTCAGCCAGAGACCAACATCCTACTCGTGTTTGAGAGCCCAATGCCTAGAACAGACCCCAAAAATGTCTTGTATGAATTCATTGAGTAAATTAATGAACTATACTTTTCTCTAAGTTCTTTTCTTCCCTTTCAAAAATACTTTAAAAATATCAATAAAATTTGATCATAAAAATTATGTCTCTTGTCATAAGGAATAATTAAAAAAAAAAGAATAAAGGCTTATGTTTGCTTTGGGGCTGAGGAGGAAACATCAATAAACTTGCATGTTTGACACGTTCACAGTCCTAAATGACAAGCCCACGGTCAAGAACAGAATGACCCAAGAGAAGGACAGTAAAAACTTTTTTCCTTTTGTCTGCCTGGCCAAGAAAAGCCCTGTTTACCGGTCATTGAAAGGTTATTTAGAAATTTCAGTAGTTGGTGTCTTTGGTCAGTGTTGAAAGAGAAGGATAGAAGGGAGGCTTAACAGAGCTTAGAAGAAAGAGAGGGTTTGCAGTACCTGCTGAGGGGGAAAAAAAAGCCATTATTCCTTGTGACCTGTCAGATAAGAGGAGTCCTTGGTAAGAACAGGCTGAGAGAGATTAGAGAAGGTGATGTAACATTCCAGAAGCAGAAAACTCTGAAAGCAGGTGGTAGGGCAAGGTCTCCCAGTAGATGCAGGGCAGGGTTACAACAAACACAGTCTGACGGAATCACAAAGACGGTAAAGGTGATCCCCAACTTAGATGCAATTGATACGATTGGCTCCAACTGGATGGTAGTAAACATTGTAAGTTACATCATGAAAAGCTTTCTGGAATCTTTGATTACGGTGACAACTGTACAATACGAGGGCATAGGATAAAAATCTCATTACTTTTCTTTTTTTTCCCCCCTTTCAAGAGGCTTATGATATGGTTTGATGCTATGTCTTTGTCAAATTTATTTGAGTTGTCAAAGAGTAACTAACGTAGGCTGTCACAGCGATAGTCTGAAAGCTTAATGCTCTCACAGCTCATCCGCGTGCTATTCACACGGAAGTGTCATGCCATAATCCACGTTATCCAAGAGATGTAGATGTTAGATGCTTCACACGCTCACTGGCTCCCCTCCGCTCTGCAAACCCTCCCCTGATCACAGCACAATTCATATTCTCTATTGCAATATCAAGGCTGGGAGAGGGAGGACAGTTAATGCAAAATTTCCACCATCCATATGGAGATTTTATTGTTAGAAATTCCTACCATCATGTCTGACACCATTCACATTGACTAAACCTATATTCGGTGGTATCTACATTTAAAGTTTTATCGATTTTGAACAATCACTTTTATGGGAAAAATAAAACTGCATTCAAGACTGTTATTTGGATTAATGGGATCAGCCTACTGATATTCAAATCCGAGCCTCAAAGTCACCTCTGAATTTTTTAACTTGGAAGACGGGCCTTGCTGGTAGCATTAATTTTAAGTTAGGTTCTGTGATGAACCCTCATGTGATGACAGACAAAGAGAACTATAATTCAGTTTTAGGAATTAAATTCAAGAGATAATTTTAAGTCCAGCTTCCTAAACTAGTGCTAGCATCATCTGAGTAGCAACTTCAAGTTTATAACCCAATTCCATGTACATTTATATCATTTAATTCTCACAACAAGTTTTTAGGCAAGCTTTAATATTTCCCCCATTTTATAGGCGGTAGAACTGAGGCTCAGAGAGGCTCACCAGTGTGCTCAGGACTCTATGGTCATTCAGTGAACTGAGGACTCAGGCTCTGTCTCAGAACTCTAAATCCCGAACCTCGTTACAGAACACCATTATCTCCATCTGGACTGTCTCTCATATTTCTTTCTTTATTTTTTTAAGATTTTTATTTAATTATTCATGAGAGACACAGAAAGAGAGAGAGAGACAGACAGACAGAGGGAGAAGCAGGCTCCATGCAGGGAGCCCGACGTGGGACTCGATCCCGGGCCTCCAGGATCACACCCTGGGCTGAAGGCAGGTGCTTAACCGCTGAGCCACCCAGGCTGCCCTGTCTCTCATATTTCTTAGTATTCCTATTGATTAACCCAAGTCTGGAATAGAATCTAAAAAAAAAAATCATTTTTACATTTGCTGTCTATTTTCAAAAATTTTAGGAACTTATTGAAATTTTAATACAGGATTTTTTTTTTAGCAGCAAGATACCTTTCGGTTAACAATTTAGTGAAAAGCAAAATCTGTGGCATAGCATGGTAGGATGCTACATATCAATTAAATTGTAAATACTGCATATAACGAAAAAATGAGGCATTTTTCGAGAATTATTAATATATCCTATACAAAGTGAATTTAGTGTCAATAGTGGTTATTTTTGGGTGTTTCAAATATGGGTGACTTTCTTTTATGTTTCTGCATTTCCTAGATAATCTTTAATGACTGTGATAGTCATGATGTCCCTGAAAAACACGTGTTTTTTTTTAAATCTTTTTCAAGATTTTGTTTATTTATTCATGAGAGACAGAGAGAGAGGCAGAGACACGGGCAGAGGGAGAAGCAGGCTCCCTGGGGGGACCTGAATGTGGGACTTGATCCCGACACTCCAGGATCACGCCCTGAGCCCAAGGCAGACGTGCAACCACCGAACCACCCAGGCTCCCTGAAAAACACATGTTTTAAGAGAAAGTGTGTGGCCACCTCATGGTCTTCAATGTTTTTAGATCTTTGATCTGCTCTAACTACTAGTGTAATCAGGGAAAAGTCCAATTGTTATCACCACTTCTCCAGACCAGAAATTACCATTCACTTCCTAACCAATTATACCAGCTGGGCCCTGAAAAGATGCCCCTCCTAACCCGAGAGTGTGAAGACAGCTTCCTCCGGTGGGTCAGATCTGCCCCTTCATGATGGGAGCTTTAACAGCAGAAGTTTTAAACCTGTTCTAGAACCAATCTAACCAAAGTCTGAGTTTCTTTTCTTTAGTCAATTATACAGCGAAAAAATGATCCCAGGAAAGAGCCAGTAGAATCCAAAGGCACCCAGTAAGAGCTACAGGTTTCACAGGAAGTGGTACCACTGCTCATTCTAGAACCTAGAATCTTGATCCTGAGGCTAATACGACGCCCATGTCCATGTCCTCGAAGAGACTGTGTGAAAACTATGTTACTGGTTTATGAAAGTGATTATTTAGAATTCCCTTGAAAAAGGATTTTTAAAATCTGACCATGTCCATTAAAAATACTCTACAACCTTATTCTATATTCTAGTACATAATCCTGAAAAAAAAGGTGTCACGAATGGGATTTTATTTTTGACAATGTAATCTTCACCAGACTGTGAATTCCTTTAGGGCAGGGTCCGTTTCTCACCATCCATTTACACCCATACCCTATTCCCCAACATCAGGAAGCACGCAAAATTATCAGCTGAATTGGACGAATGGATTCCACTCAAACATCATGAAGCAGTCTCCTAGGTTACACTGCAAACAGTTGTGATTTTACTATGAGGGGAATAGTGGTTTCTGACACCCGATAAAGTGTGCAACTTTATAAACCATCTCGTACACACACGCACACATATACTCATACTTAAAATTAGCATGAACCTCCTTTTCTTTTCTTTCCTTCTTTTAAGTATCTATTTGGATGGTTAATTCTCATACCGCACCATCCTCCTACTCTACCATCACATGTTCCTAGTGTAGAGATGGAAGGATTATTCTCAGCGATATCACTACACGTAACATGCCACAAAATGCATTATTATTATTATTATTAATCATTAATTATTCTAGAAGAAGCCTTCTTGTTAAAGCAGCAATCTACATTGCTACTCAAAGCAATTTCTGGCTTTTATAACTAACGTGCTGAAGTATCTCATTTAATGTTCCAGATCTAGCATTGGCTTCCAAAGGGACGAGATAACAGGATTGTTTGTAGACAGCGGTCAGAGTAGGAGAAAAAACTTTGTGAAGACACGATTTGTGGGGGGAAACCATGAAGCTGAGTAGCCATCAGACCCATGCCCCTGTCCCGAAGCCAAATAGGGTCCACACTGTCTCATCAGTCATGATTTTGACTGCCCCCACCCCCATGGCTTTTTCTTGGCCATCAGATCACGATAACACTCCCTACCACCTCTCACATTATAAAGTTCCAGAAAGATGAAAGTAGTCATTAATGAGGAAAACTTGGAGCCTTATTCACTTAAAAAAAAAAAAAACTAAGAAAAGTGCATAAAAACTAATTGCAAGGGAGATACAACGCACAATAGTGCCAGCTCCAACAGTGTCACTTGTACTAACAACCTTTATAAAAATACCTACAGCAGATTTATTTCAGTAGCATAAACACTGGGAGAGTCCTTTGACTTCCAAGAAGATGAAATAATACGTGGGTCATGAATACGTAAGTTTTATTTCTATAACGGAAAGTATTTCACCACTTCAAGATGTATTTATGAGGCAAATTACCGGAATAGTACGGAATTAAATTTGGTTTTATACGGCATCTTTCATACCCCAAGTATCTCAATAGCTTTCCGAAGGTACAGAAGCGTGGTGGCAGTTGGAAACTGAAGCAGCTCTCATGCACTTAGGGGCAGATGATACGGGCTGGGATTGAGGGTCGTGCTATGGATTCGGGGGACAGGCTATTTGCCCACTCATGCTTTACGAGCTCTGGGTCATCTTTGTGCTCCCCGCGCCCCGAGGCCCTCCCTACTCCTGCAGAGGCGTCTGCGGCTTGCGGGGACCAGGCCGCAACCCTGGGTAAGCCTTGGCTGTGGCATGTGCCATCCCCACGGCGGGCCCTGTGCCGGGGGACGCATCCACTTGGGTCGCCCTAAGGGCCCGCTGGCGCCCGCGGACACGCAGGCGGGTGTGCCGCCTCGGGCCAGGACAACAGACGCTAGGCCACGTGGGATGCCAGGAGTCCAAGAAAAAACGGGAAAACCGGAGGTGGATCGGTCTGTCACCTGGTGGGATCACAAGTCGCAGAAGCTGGAGGGAGACCTTGCAATGATCCGGGCAGCTCTCAGGGCGATGCGGGGAAAAGGAGTTCAAGGGAGCGCTGTTGGCCTTCGTGGTGTCCCGCGGCAGGAGCGCCTGTGGCTGCCGAGTACTGCTCCGTCCGAGGGGCACCCGGGACGCAGAGCCCGTGAGGATCGGGAGGGCCGGGGAGGACCCAGGAGGACCCGGGAGGATCGAGGAGGACCGGTGAGGATCGATGAGGACCTATGAGGATCAGTGAGGACGGGTGAGGGCTGGTGAGGGCCGCTGAGGGCAGGTGGGGGCAGGTGAGGGCCGGTGAGAACCAGTGAGGGCAGGTGAAGGCAGGTCAGGATTGGTGAGGGCAGGTGAGGGCAAGTGAGGGCAGGTGAGGATTGGTGAGGGCAGGTGAGGGCAGGTGAGGATTGGTGAGGGCAGGTGAGGGCCAGTGAGGGCAGGTGAGGACCGGTGAGGGCAGGTGAGGGCAGGTGAGGGCCGGTGAGGGCAGGTGAGGGCCGGTGAGGGCAGCTGAGGGCTGGTGAGGGCCGGTGAGGGCCGGTGAGGGCAGGTGAGGGCCGGTGAGGGCCAGTGAGGATTGGTGAGGGCAGGTGAGGGCTGGTGAGGGCTGGTGGGGGCAGGTGAGGGCCGGTGAGGGCCGGTGAGGGCAGGTGAGGGCAGGTGAGGGCAAGTGAGGGCAGGTGAGGGCAGGTGAGGATTGGTGAGGGCAGGTGAGGGCTGGCGAGGGCCGGTGAGGGCCGGTGAGGGCAGGTGAGGGCCAGTGAGGGCAGGTGAGGGCAGGTGAGGGCAGGTGAGGGCAGGTGAGTACCGGAGAGGGCAGGTGAGGGCAGGTGAGTACCGGTGAGGGCAGGTGAGGGCAGGTGAGGGCCGGTGAGGGCAGGTGAGGACCGATGAGGGCAGGTGAGGGCCGGTGAGGGCAGCTGAGGGCTGGTGAGGGCCAGTGAGGGCAGGTGAGGGCCGGTGAGGGCCAGTGAGGATTGGTGAGGGCAGGTGAGGACTGGTGAGGGCCGGTGAGGATTAGTGAGGGCAGGTGAGGGCCGGTGAGGACGGCGTGGAACCCGGGTGCCTGCGAGCGGGCAGGGACCGCACTGCTGGAGAAAGCCCCACTCAGCGGTCGGAGGTCAGAAATCTGAACTGTACACACAGGCAGTAACCTCTGACCTCGCCTTCTCTCCCGCCTTCACCGTGAGCTCGCTTTCCCGTGTTTGAACTTAAATCTCAGTCCACGGCCTTGGTTTCTCCCTTTCTCAAGAACGTCCACAGCCAATTTATTTTCCACCTCCTTCCGCAGCGACTCTCTGTCCGGAGCGCATAAACGACAAATCAGAGTTTTCACTGACTTTCAGCATTTTTTGTGCATTTTTGCATTTAAGGAATTCTAACTAGAACGAATTTCCAGCTCTCCTTTTCCTGAGAGATTATGCGGTTCTGTTGTCATTAATTCTGGATCCGACCCCTTTTCTACGTGATGAGACCCAGGTCCAGGTCTTGGCCCTGCCACCCACCAGGTAAGCTCGGACAAATCACTCCTTTCTCTTGCCTTGTTTACAGGATGAAGACACTTCTTCTTTTGCTGTTGTTTAAGATTATAACTATTTTATTGTAGCACAATTTTTACTAGTAAACTCAGGAGAAAATTATCTTAATTCCATCAATAAGGGGCTGATTAAAGATTTAAAAAATTACAGATATTCTATGGGAATACTATGTAAGTGTGAATATATTATACCAAATATGGAATAAGCTCCCAAATAGATTTTATTTGAAAAAAGAAGGTGAAAGATTATACAGGCATCACATACATTTTATACATGTACAAAATGAAGACACTTGTCACATTGGCTCAGCCTATGTCACTGAGTGAAGCCGGGGGTCAAATGTGATAAATGCAAAGAGGCTTTCTAAATGACTGGAGTGGCCACTGGATGTCTTCTCTTGCTCAGCATCCTTCCTGAGGACACCTCCCTTTCCCTTTCATAACTTGGAGTCTGAGTGAGGTTGGCTCTAGTCCCCTTCAGCCCTACCCTGAGGACAGTCATGCTATCATCAAAGCTTGGCCGATGGGATCCCACATCAATTGCTTTAAGGAAAGGCAGAGATGCAAGTGAGGCAATAAGACGGTCTGCCAGGGTCTTAAATATTGAATAATAGTTGGCAGCGCCTTACTGAACCCAACAATGGCATTCTGAAGAAGCCATCCATTGTCCTCTACGACGTCGATTCTAAGAATTGACTTCTACCCTTTTGCAAAGACAAGGTTTTCAATATTTCCTACAATTCCGGAGAAAGTCCGTATTCAACTCAAAGTTATCAGTGGTGCTGAGGCTGAGGAACCTTGCTCTGGAGGTTCGTATAGTGCTTGGTATTTAATATAATCATTCAGTCATTACAACTCTCTCAATAAGTATTAGTGGGATGACTAAATGGCTGAATAAATGAACGTAGGTGCTCAGATGGAAGGATGATATGATCGGAGAGCTTTTTCGAGGCACCTGGGTGGCTCAGTTGGTGAAACAACTGCCTTTAGCTCAGGTCATGTTCCCAGGGTCCTGGAATGGAGCCCCGCTGGTGCCCCCCCTCCCCTATCTCCCTCAAATAAATGAAATCTTAAAAATAGCCTTTTCAAGTTCATCCAGGTAGCTCTCAGCAAAGGTGGGACTTGAGTTAAGATCTTTTCACTATCCAGTTGGTGCTTTTGTCTGCAGTCTTTTACCTCTTCATGTCACCAAATTAAAGTTCTTAATTTATAATTTATCCCTGTTGAATCATAAATATATTTTTTAATCTCCTTTTCACCTTCTGTGACTCATAAACCCAAAGACGTGAAACTTCAGGTTACGGTATATGTACGATTTACCACTAGATGCAGTATTGGGTGTTGCTGCCAGTTGGTTTGGAATTTTAAAAATATGGAGAAAGATTCCTTAATTATAACAGGCATTTTTTCTTCAACCAAAGCATGTAACTCTGTAATTAGTGTTTAATAAATAGGAGTAAGAAAGGTAATCATGGAAAAGCAACACAACCAAAATTCAACACGAGTCAAACGAGACAACTTTTAAGATTTCTCAAAGGCTTGATGCTAGAGTTATGTATTTGCTCCCGTACAACAGAGAGACATGGTTTAAGCCACTCTAGGCAAAGAGGGACTCTAAAAAATCTGACCCACGAAAGAAAAGGGAACCACTGCTGGGTTTCAGGAAGGGTAGCAGGGTGGAGGATTCGACTGTTCACAGCCCAGGTGGAGAGCACCGCGTCGTGAGGCATGAGGCCTGTGTAGGCTGGGAGGGGCCCGGCCAGTTTGGAAGCTGTTAAACGTGCTTTCATCATTTTTTATTCCCCACAATGGCTGGTTCATGGCAAAGCTTCCTTCCATATTTGTGGGATCATTCCTAGGCTGCGAATACGCAAAACCATGGAAAGTTGAGAGGCAGAGGCAATTCTGAAAATCCTGTAGATATTTTTTAGAAGACACACGAAGAGGGACACAGCGCCTCAGTGGACCTGTCATGACCATTTTACCGTGTACTTTGGAATCCATAAGTCTCATTTCTTTCTTTTTCCCTAAATTTCTCCCTTTCTTATACCAACTTCTCCCCCCCACCCCATGTCCTTCCCCCCCCCCTCTGGCTGGTTCTTGAGATGCTTTATTTTTTGGCACGCCGGCAATTTGGAATGAAGTTCCAACTGGGTGAATGAAGTGCAAGAGATGACCAACTTTTCCCAGTTTGCCCAGAACTTTACTGGTGTTAGCACTACGGTCACCAGCCCGTGGAAACTCCTCAGATGTGGGCAAACCAGGATGGCTGGTCAAGGGATGTCCCTCCCTCGATGGGAGTCTGTCGGAAGCACCGGGACCTTCCTCTGAGTGTCTTCCCATCTGTTTCCTCAGCTACCAGGGCCCGGGACTCTTCCTTCCGAGGCCTTCCATTTACCCTCTTCCCTCCTTCCATTCTCCTGCTCTAGGTCCTCCGCCCTTCTCCCCACTGCCTGGATGCCAGGACTGTATTGTAATGTGCCACCGGGTCGCATAGCTCCTCTGCTGAAGGGCTTTCAGTCATACTTCGCTGCATCAGAGATAGAGCTAGAATCCAGAGGACAGGATCAGCCTCCTACTTCCATTTCCAGTATTTTCTCTCGGTTCTTTCTGACGTGAACTCTGGCACACAAACAGATCTACTTACGATCCAAATCCAAACAGATCTACTTACGATCCAAATCCACTTTTTATTTTTTTCGGTCATTTATCACACATTTATAGTCCCTGCATGGTTTAGGGATCGTGCTAGGTCCCAGGGAAAGAGGAAACGAGACAGACGGGTCCCTATCCTTACGTAAACTGCCGTCGATGAAGTTTTCCTCATTGCAGATTCAGCGGAGACACTAACATTTTACGCGTGCATGCTTGCACCCGACTTCACCTACCTTGTAAGAAAGGTAACTGAGGCTCAGAGAAACTACACCACGTATCACACAGATACGTGGTTCACCCCACGTGTGTTTGACCAGAAAGTTTCCGTCTTATTCCTTTATAGCGTACTGCTGCTCTGATGAGTTCATTCATTCATTCCTAGATCCTGTGAGACCCTTGGCTGGGCTGGATACAAATCCGATGGACCCACCAAGGTGCAGTTCACAGTCTGGTGAACTCGACTCCATCACACAAGGTGCGGGCTCCATCAGTTCTTCCCCTGCTGTCACTGCAGTCTCTAGACTCTATGCACTCTGATTATCTGCACCCCTCCTTTGTCCCTAGATTAAACATTGTCTTCCTTTCATCTGTTGTATGTTTGTGCCTTGCAGACTCAGAGATTTTAGGCTCTTTGATGACTGAGATTGAGTTGTGTATTTTACAACAGCTTCTGTAATGCCCACCATACTGGGACTTCACACAGACCAAGTTCGTATTAAATACTTGATCGCCCAATTGCATTGTTATGTTCTGCATACTTTCATCTGGATTGTCTCCTTGCTGCTCAATTTGGACATGGCTTTGGCCGTACCAGTAAGCTAAAAGTATTTTGAAAGTTGGCACGGTAACTTTATCAAATTTTATTTTATTTTATTTTATTTTATTTTATTTTATTTTATTTTTTATTTTATTTTATTATTTTATTTTATTTTATTTTATTTTATTATTATTTTTTTTTATTTTATTTATTGAGAGACACAGCGAGGAGAGAGAGAGGCAGAGACACAGGCAGAGGGAGAAGCAGGCTCCATGCAGGAAGCCCCAGGTCTCCAGGATCACAACCTGGGCCGAAGGTGGTGCTAAACCGCTGAGCCACCCGGGCTGCCCCAACTTTATCAACTTTTGTGAGCCCAGCTCCTATCATGGGATTTGGTGCACGTGACAAAACACATACTCCTTAAATGGATGAATCACTGACTTAGGGGCTCTGACTTCCTCAGGGTAAGGAGGGATGCGTTTGGTAGATCCTTTTCCAAATGCTAGCCAAATAACCCCTACTCCGCAGGGATACATTCCCAGAGCCCCAGCAGGATGCCTGAAGCCATAGACGTATTTTTTCTTTTACATACCTACGATAAAGTTTGACTTCTACATTAGGCACAGTACGAGATGAGGACAATAACCAATCATAAAATAGGACACTGATAGCAATGCACTGTAATAAAAATATGTGAACGTGGTCTCTCTCTCTCTCTCTCAAAATATGCTATTGCACTGTACTCACCCTTCTCCTTGTGATGATGGGAGTTGATAAAAACTCCTACATGATGAGATGAAGTGAGGTGGATGCTGTAGGCATTGTGACGTGGTGTTAGGCCACCCCTGACCGACAGTTTGTAAAAAGGAGGGTCATGTGCTTCGGGACTGTGGTTGATGGTGGGTAACTGAAACCGTGTGAAGCAAAACTGCGGGGAGAGAGGGTTACTGTACATCTTCACTGGGGACTTACTCTGGATTCTGAACGTGGCCATTTGTTTCCTAAATGAGTTTGACTTTGTCTTTAACGGCTCTCATGCCTTAGTATCCCCCAGTTTCTATCGGCCCCACATGTCTCTGACAGTTATCTCTCCTCTGCCGCCCTGATCATGTCATCTCATTCCTCAAAACCCTCCCCTGACACACAAAACAAGACCAAATTACAGAGTGTAAGTGTCAACTTCTTTATTGGTGCTGGCTAATTCTTTTTTTTTTTTTTTTTGGTCTCATTTATCTCTTTTCATTGCTTTAAACATCTTTTTTTTTTTTTTTTTTTTTTTTTTAAGTAAAAATTAAACTCCCCCCCCTTCCATCTTCTAGTCCATATTTTGAAACACACTTTTCCCAACTCGGGGATGACTTTTCTCCCCATCGTAGCCATTCTTAACTTTAAAAAAAGTTTAAAAGATCAGCTCTGAGATTTTCCCCTTCCATCATGTCTTCTCTGACTCTCCTCAAAGAAAAAAGAAAAAAAAAAAACAAAACAAAACACACAAACCACAAAGTCTCCCTATAGATAGTAAGCACATCTTCCAAAGGGTTCATTCACTTGGGATGAGAGTGATCTCATTTTACAGGTCTTATTAGGTAACTTTCCCACTCAATACTCTTCAAAGACTTTCTGCTGCCCATTACATTAGGCTGGCATTTAAAGCCTCAGATGATCTAGTCCTAATTTACTCTATACTGCACCCACCATACCACGTCCTGGCAAATTTTTCTTTGTCCCCAGCTAAGCTTTCTTCCCTCTGTTCTTTTGCTCTTAATACATCCTTCTGCCTAGAATGCTTCCCTTTGCCCCATGTCTGCATGTCCAAATCCTCCCAATAAGGGCCAACTCTTCCATGGGGCTTCCCCGAATGAGTTCTAGCCCAGATCCTTCCTGGAGCGCTCATGCTGGTTTCTTTGCATAACGTGTCACATTCTGCACTGTATATGAATTACCTACCAGGTGTCTTTCCTTATCTGCTCCCATGCCTGGAATATCCTTACTCTTCTCCACTTCGGTAATTTCTTCATTTTTTAGATATCAGCTCAATCCTCACCCTCAGACTCCTTCTAAAAGTAGCCTGACCAGGGCTACTATTTTTATTTGTATAATCATTGTCATCCACAATACGGTGTACTTGTTCATGGCACTTGTCACAGTCGTAATTTACTTTCAGTTGTATAATTACTTCATTACTGTCTGCCTCTCTTTTTATTTTTATTTTTTATTTTTTTTAAATTTTTATTTATTTATGATAGTCACACAGAGAGAGAGAGAGAGAGGCAGAGACACAGGCAGAGGGAGAAGCAGGCTCCATGCACCGGGAGCCCGACGTGGGACTCGATTCCGGGTCTCCAGGATCGCGCCCTGGGCCAAAGGCAGGCGCCAAACTGCTGCGCCACCCAGGGATCCCTGCCTCTCGTTTTAGAACTATTAGGGTTGTAAGAGCAAGTCACCAGCAAGTCTTTTGCTCCATCAGTGGACACGTTCCTAACTAGGCACAGTATTTGGATCGTAGCGGGTACTTAATTGATGTTAGTTGAATAAATGAATGAATGACACACATCCTCTATTTCAGGTTGGGGATGAAGTTTCCTAGAAGAGATCACATATTAAAATGATTTGTCAACTGATCGAGGCCAGCAGGATTTCTGAGCCGGACACTATTTGTTGAAGAGGCCAAGCACAGGTATTGGAGTTGCAAGGCTTTAGTTCTTCCAGATACTCTTTGTGGGTCTATGGGCAAAAGGGCCTGGGCTACGGTGAGGCAAGCAAGGCACCCAAGCCTAGGGTAGAAAATTTAAGTAGGGTTTTACTCACGGCTCAGAGAGTGTCTACTAGTCTAAATTTTGCATCCTAAGTACCTTGCTTTCTTCACCCCAGCCTCCAAGCCTTGAAGGCAATTTCCTTAACCTCTGTGAGCTCTGGTTCTCACAATTATAAAGTGAGGGTAAAAAAACTGCATCCACGGTTTAAGGTTGTTTTAGATGTTATATGAGACAGTATGATAAGATTCCTGGTGTATAGAACAACTCAACAGGTTAATTGGCTTTATTACCCATGGTCACTCGGCCTCGAGTAGAATCTTGAGGTCATAAACCCAGAGTAGGTTTGGATGGCATCACAAAGCAGGGATAACACTTTGAAGTTATCTGGAGAAAGAAATCAGAAAGCCCTCCAGACAGCTGGAAGAAATATATACACAGCAGGTATAAAGGAAGAGTAGAAAACTGCCAGACACAAGTTCATTTTCTTACTTCACAATTTGCCCAGGCCTGGAAACTTTCATACAATCAATAAAAACAAGTATTGGGGTTTTTGGTTTTTGCTTAATTCTAGTTGTATAATTTTTAAAAAACTTGTTCTACATCATCGCCAAATAAATTTTTTTGAGTCTGACTCGTATCTGAACATGAAGCAAACCTATCTTGTCTTTCTCATGGATGGTGAACTTTCCACTCAGGGCTTGTTTTCTTTATGAAAAAAAAAAAAAAACCACCCAAAAACCTGCTGCTTTGTTTCCAATGAATGGGTGTTCATCCAATATTACCTATTTAAAATATCATGTGAGAAACTCCTTAGTGTATAAAAAACATAATTGTCTATTGCTGTTCTCCAAAAAGGACAGCTGTTCCAAGTCTTTGGCTAAATTAACAAAAATATCATAAAAAATGTTTGCCAATCTATCATGTCACAAAGCTTTTTTTCCCCTCCCAAATCATACATTATCCTAATGCATACTTTTTAAAATAAGACAGATCACTTCTAAATGATTGTCTTTAAGATTTGCATAATTAGCTAAACTAAATTAACATCCTGAACTTGGTCATGATTGCCAAATTTGAAGGTCTTACTTCCATTTTTGTTGAAGAAGCTTGAATTAATTTATTCTCTTATAAAGCTTGAATGCATAATCAGTTTCTAATTTGAATAAGCAAACTGGCCCAGAAAATTTTGCAAATTACTCTAATAAGTTCTCTTGGTATTTCCCACAGAAGGCTGAACAAATGTTGATAGAGGGACACACTGTTTGCTTATGTCTAATCTTCCCATCTGAGTTATATAAATGTCACAAATGAATCTCGGACACATGTCCAATGTCAAATATCCATAAGATGGCCCTAGGAAGAGACAATCTACATATAGGACTGATTAGAGAAGACTAATTTTTAGCTTGCAAGAAACTGTTGGGATGCAGGGGATGAATAGAGCATAAAAGTCTGAGGGAAGCTTTTGAAAAAAAGGCACGTATTCAGAAACACTTTAAGTGAAGACGCTGTTGAGGAAAATAGAACCAATGCCATTTTCTTTCTGGAGGCCATGTGCTAGCCATGGTTATAAAGGCTTTGCGTGATTTTTCCTATTTCATCTTCATAGGGTCCCTTAGCCGCTGAGGAAATGGGATTCGAACCCTCGTCTGTCTGTCTTCATTTCTGGGTTCACGATTTTAACCGCTGAGTCAGTCATACATGGGTTTGGCTACATTAACCTATTAGCCTGCCTACTATCCTTTTACAACTAGGTGTTATAGACTAGTTAGCATTACTGGAGCAGCAGACAATTGCATACAGGTCCTTTACATAAAATCTACTTACGATAGAATCAAGGATGTACCCTACTTTACTGGGGGGGAAATACTCAACAGCATTATCCTGAAACCTGTAATTGTTCCTTAAGTGAGCATGGCCTAAGTTTGTTAGGGAGGCCTTTTATCCTTCTTTCAGGATGGGACAACTCTTTTAAGATCAAGTAAGAATTTAATAGCTGGTATTTGGGAAATTCAACAGACCTTTTTTAGAAGAAGAGCCCTTTCATGATGTGTGCCTGTTAGAGAGCAATGGGGATGCAAAGAGGAAAATCAAGCACTAATAGGTGCTCTCAAGGTAATTCCCTTTTGTAGTGCAAAGCAGGCCTTAGAAAGCGGGGCCTGAGCCCAGCAGGATGGCCCCCTACCTGTCTGGTGACCGTGAGCTGCAGGCCAATCATAGAAGAAGATATTTCAAATGATTTTACCGTGGGAGTGTAGCCGGAGGCTTTTGTATTAAAAACCAGAGATTACACTAGAAGTGAGGTGAGAGGAGACATCCAGCCACGATGAAAACAATAACCCCAATGACTCTTTTATAAGAGAATATGAGGAGGACTTTTGTTTTCATCTTTTGAGAGCAGCTTATTTAAAAACAGTCAATCAATCAACCAACTGATAAACAAGTTTTGGTAGCAAATTTCATTTAGCACTGTGATTTGCAGAAGGAATAATCCATTCACCATAACCAAATTGAGGAGACTTAGAAACGTGTGTGTGCGTGTGTGTGCGTGTGTATGTGGGTATGTGTGTTTGTCACCTCATCAGACACTGTAAGCGTAGAAGGAAATTGGAGGGGAAGCTACGGCAAGAAAATCCGATGAAGGTGGGTGTATGTGTGCTGTAAGGACTCGTGTGGTGCCTTTATTCTTCTATCGGGTCACTCGTTTATTCAACAAATATTCATTGCGTGCCTCTTACGTACTTGACACTCCTCTGGACACTAGAGTGTTTGCAGTGAACAAAAAAAGATAAAAATTCCCGTCCTCATACAAGTTACAGTGCAGGCTGGACGGGGGTGAGAGGGACAGATGAACATCCTACCTCCGTAAATTGCACACATTGTATGCAAACAGGTGACAAAAGTGATGGAACCGGAATCGTACAGTGACAAGGACACTGGGGAATGCTGGGAGAGACGCTTATTACTGTTTCAAACAGGGCAGGTGTTCTGGTCATTAAGGAGATTCAGTACAGTCTTGTTCATCTCCTTCCAGGTACACGATATGACTGCACAACCCGACCTTGCAGAACTTCGGTGGGGTCGTGAACAGAAACCACGTAGGGCCACAGCTGAACAGAGATCTTAAAGAAAAGCTGGTGATTCTCCGAGTGTCCTCTCCCCTCCTGGGGCAATCCCCGACTAGCTGATGGAGGTGACAGAGTCCTGTGGTTAAGGGCACAGGGAGCAGCTCCCTCTGCTGATGCTGATGATCAGGCAATGTGGTCAAGAAACAGACGTGCTGGCCGTTTGTTACGCACTATTACTGCTCATCCTGAGAAGAATAGAGGGTCAGAGTCAATTTTCAGTAGGCGCTAAAGCCCAGCTGCCATTGTGTTTTTCTCAGGCACTGGAAGACAATGTGGAACGGTGGCCTCCTTTACAGAGCAGGGTTCAGTGCACTACAGGCCAACTCTGAGCCCCTACCTGTTTTGGATGGTCTGTGACGTAAGAATAATTTTTTACATTTTTAAGTGATTACCAAAAAAAAAAAAAGAAAAAGAAAATCAAAGGATAAACCCTACTTTGTGACCCATGAAGATCACAGAGAATTCAAATTTTAGTGCCTATAAATAAAATTTTATTGGTACACAGCCACATGCATTCATAATGTATGGTTTACGGCTGCTTCCCTGCTACAACAACAGAGCTGAGAAGTCGTGTTGGAGTTGAATAGTTGGATTGAGATTGCAAAGCCCAAAATGCAAACAGGGCCCTTTACAGATAAGTGTTGCTGAACCCTGTTTTATAGGCGTCACCTGGCTCATATCCTTCCTCAGAAATGTACACTCTCTCTTCCTGGGCATGAGACCCCTAGTGTACAAATCTCTGTCAACAGATCTTCTGACGGAAGAATGTGGGGGATGCAGCGAACAAGTTCACTGGGAGAGTTTCTTACCTGCACTTCCTACTGTGGTGTATTGACGGTAAATTCGTAGCTCATTAAAAGCAATCCCACATTGGGACAGAACGAGGCAACTACGCATTTTATACAAGGCTCTGTGCTAGACTCTGGCCTTAACCCTCAAGGAATTTGTAGTCTAATTAGAGAGAAAGGCTCCAGAAGGATGCTAAAAATAGATGGCGCTTATGCTAGGCTAACGGTACAGCCAGGGATCCAGGGGAGAGCAGATCACTCAGAAGCGGAGCGTATCTTAAAAGTGGGGCATGTGTTCAGGAGAAAGAGCTAGACTCATCTCTTCTCTGGGCTGCTGCTTCTGCTCTTAAAGCCTAGTTGGGTTTCAAGACCTCTGCAAAGGCTCTGTGCAGTTGGTAAAAGTGGATTAGAGTCCAGTTCTTATCTTCCACCAAAAGCTTGCTTATTTAAACTCTTCACTAAAGAAACAAAACCAAACCAAACAGAATTGGTTGACCCAACATCGTATCATCAGGTCAAGGTTATAAAAGCATCACATGCTACTACTAGGCCACATACATCTCTGGTTTTATTTAAGTGTGCCTCACAGTGATTAAAGAATATGGCACACCTGTTAGACTGAGAGAGCGTGCAGTGATTTTTGGCATCACCAGCAACGTGGTAGGCTTAAAAGGGAAAGCTAATCAACTAATAAAAATAATTAAAGAGCACGAACCAAAGGAAAGGGTTAAGGAGAAGAACAGAGAAAGCAGTGAATAACATCTCAAATCGCAGCTTCACTCACAGTAGGGCCATCCCCATTTTTGAGTTAACTTTGCCAAATTAACTAAACCAGTATATATATATTTTAAATCTGTCAGAAATGAAAAATGAAAGATTGAGTTTTTCATTACGAAGCAGCATATCCTCCCAAGGATACAACTATGTTGCAGAATCAAGTCCACACAAAACCTCGACGTATATAAATTAAAGAGCTTTCTCCACAGCCGAGCACAGAAAATGAAGAGCACCTGTGAGCCAATGCGCCTGGGAAAGCACGTTTTCCGTAATTAAATAAAAACACGCTGCCTCCATCGTATGTATATTGTTGACTAGACAGACAAATTCACACCGTGAACTGCAGGATCCAGGTGTTGAGGGAAGTCTACCTGGTGGAGTGTCCTATCGCAACCGACTGCAACCTCGCGCTCACGGTGGAGACGCCAGCAGAGGCAGTTCTGGAGGAGAAAAGGAAGCTGGGCCATTCACTCCCTCTTAAGAAAACTCACACCAGTTATCTCCAAAAGACAATTAGGGGTTCAACAGGGAAAAGCGCTTCAGATCCTTCCTTCACTGGGGAAGGAGCATCTGGGAAATGTTTGTATTCCTTAGAACCTGCCCCATTTATTTCATTAAAGACTTCAAATCCCTGTGTTTCCTGCATCGTTACTGAAACCATAGTACACGTAATGGGGGGAAAGAGAAAGACTGAAAAATTAGAGCCTCAATGAGAACGAGAGCTATTACTGGATTTTACTCTGTAAAAAAAAATCCACCTGCCGCAGTGGATGCTGAACTACAGCGGTGACTGGGACAGCGCTACCCCCATGGAGCTTGTAGTTCTCCAGTGGCTACCAGCAGGCTCCCTAAGTTGCCTACTTCCTCATTCAGTAGCAGAAAGGCACACAACCTGCTGACAAGGGGCCCCTTGTCTTCTGGTCACTACTGAGGTGATTATAATCCGGGTATATCTGGGTATCTAATGACCCAGGGGACAAACAGTGTGCACCCATGCTGACGTGGAAACAATGAGTGATCATCTTTTTGAAGACAATAAAGATACTAGGGTCATTGGAAACTTGTATATTCGCGACCTTCTTGTTAACTTCAGCTTTGTAGATCCTTGCACTCATCTCCATGCGAGTTTCTTCAGGTCTAGCTTGCTTTGGGGGGGGGGGGGCGGGGGTGGTACTGGGGAGAGAAAGCTGCACCAGTAATAAATGAACTGAAGTCATATAATGAAAAGTGTGTACTTGATGGAAACACATTGACGGCCTCTGATCAGGTTAACAAGTAGCATAATTATAGCTGTAAATTAGGTAGATTAAACTCGCAGTGAATATAGAAAGGATTGGAGTAGAAAAGGGGAATGTTAGTTGGGAAATTTTTATCTGGGTCCATGTGATAAGTCATAGGTCCTTGAATAAGAGGGTACATATACACGATATTAAGAACAACGGATTATCATGACCAACTGTTACCAAATTAATAATAGAGACGATAATTTTACGTGTCGCCTAATGATTAATGGGAAAACCTTTGGAGACTGACATGTTCTATTCCTAACTTCTGCATTTCCTAGCTGTGTGACCACCTAACCCCTCCAAATTTCAGCCTTCTCACGTGGAAAATGATGATAATAATATGCAAGTAATAGGAGCATCGAACAGAATTATGATGATTTGTGTGAAACAGTCAATGTCGGCTGGTACACCTTATGTGGGCACAGTGGGTAGCCCTCAGTTCAAGAAAAATAGCAGCAGTAGTAGGACCAAAATGCTCTATACTTATGCATATTCAGTGTTCAGGACCGGAAGTATCTGTTTACTACTTTCAACTCATTTTTTCAACAGGAATCTACTGACTACTTCCTTTCTGGCCCTCATCGCTCTGGACCCCAAAGATACATTTACTTAACAAACACCCCTGAGAGCCCTCTGGGAGCTGCCTTCTTGGAGCCGAGGTTCCATGCAAGTAGAGAGGTTACAGAGTATAAACATAACGAATAGTCAAATTACAGACAGAAAGTGAGAGGCACTAAGCAAAAACAGAGCCTGGGAAGGGAGAGGAAGAGTCACGGAAGCACAGCCCGTGTGCAGACATGGCCAGAGCTGACCTCACTTAGTGAGACGGTGGGAAATGCAGAAAGATTTAGAGGAACGGGAAGGAGAAGCATGTGGTATCCGGGGAAGAAGGCGCCAGGCAGAAGGACTCTCCGGCCCTGAGGTGGAGCTCGCCTGGTGTGCAGCAAGGACAAGAGGCCAGGGTGCACGGAGTGGAGCGAGCCAGGGAGAAGGGGTGGGGGGTACGTTATGGAGATACAGCAGGGGTGGAGTCCACAGCGGTCCACACACCACACTTCACCAACGGTTGATCCAGCTTCAGGCTGGGGCAGGGGAGAGTCTAAATCCAGTTCTGCGGTGCAATGTAAAGATCCATACGCTCTTTTGCACAAGATTGGCCAACCTGCTGTCCAAATGGTGAGCTGCCCCTGAGCCACATCTCGAAAAAAAACCTGGAAAGCTTTTCCTTGTAACTTTAATGGCTTTTTGTTTTACATGCCATGGCCAGAAGATCTAGTCCCTATCCGTTGCCAGCTTTTTTGGTAGTAATGCTCAAACCATGCATTCATAAGATACACCTTGCAAAATTAATAAGTGAAAGGAAAATAAGAGAAAATTGGCATGTGCCTTCTCAGAGGTCACGCCGTGTGGCACAAAGCTTGAGGCTGGATTATTTCATTAGGTTAATCAGCAAGTTAAATTTAGAACTGGAATCATATGAATGAATTCTGAGGCTGTGCTGTGTTTAAGGTGTGAGAGAAGCACGCCTGAGGTCTGTTAGTTTGCTAGAACAGGTGTCATGGTGTAAATGTGGAAAACAAGGTAATAAATGAATGCCCAGAGAATTATGTAATCTGCATCGCTCTTGTTATCTGTCATTTATGCTTGTATTTCAGAGTCGAATTTCAATAATGCTCCAATAACGGTAGGCTAAAGGGCCCTTTCAGTTTTCACTGTCGCATTTTACAAAGAAGAGGTTTTAATATGAGAGGAAATTTTAACTAGTGAACTGATGATTTTAATTCGATCGAATTTTTCTCATTTGCACTTTTTGACGATTATTTATGACTACTATAGATAATTAGGGGTTATATGTTTTCTCAGAATGCTGCAAACAGCATTATAAACACTAGCTGAGCATTAATTTCAATAGAGGTATGAGGCACTTTATACTTTTGACCTTTTATAAAATATTCTCTTGTTTTAAAAAAAAACTGTTTGTCCAAGTTACAGCTATGTGTCCAAATGAGACCTGGTATTGTAAGCAAGCTCTTGACTTCATATAGCATATTTAAAGTATTTGGTGGTAGCCATTGATAATTGTCCTCATAATAAAAAATCATTGGCCTTGTGTATTTTAAATGGAGCAATATAGCATATTGCAGATAATAAATTGCTATTACCTTCTAGTGAAAATCCTGTGCTTTTCAGCAGGTTTAACTATCTTCTTAGCATATCTAAAGGTGAAAAACGTAAGTTTCTGTGCCACGGACAAGAAAACAAAATAGCTTCTACATACACAAATGTAATGTTAACAACTTAAAATAATGGCCCAGCAGCATCATCTGCCTTTTCTTTATGATCAAACTGAATCATCTGGGGGACAGAAATTATATATATATATTTTAGATGATTATTTTGATGTTTCGCCGACCATTTCTATCTTTTGCGTTAGCTTAGACGCCGGAGCTATAGGCTACGTCTAACAGTGACTACTGACGAATTCATAGATGAGTCTTCCACGTCTGATGACTCCATCAATGCTAAAAGTCCTACTACCGAAATTGAGCAAATACATTTCCTAAGACCTCATCAACCTTGGTGCAGAGCGGAAGAGCAAAGAGCTCAGCTGAATTGATGAAAAGTATCCGAAGTCGTGCACAACTAATGATGGGGCTTGTAAAGTACAGCATCTCTGGAGAAGGGAACTGACTTGCCTTATATGCATCATATTTTTATCTGCATTTCAATACTGCTTGAATATGTACTTCATTACAGGGCACAACGAAAATAGAAGGGCACCTGCTAAGTCAGAGCCATAAAACAGATCTACAGCCTGCTGGCATGTGAAATTTCTCTAATTTATATTTTTTATGAAACTACCCTCACATTATGTGGTTGGGAGCATAAATAATAAAGCATGTTACTTAAGCAATTTTACATTTACTGTATTAGTAAGTAAATGCAATGGCCACCCTTATTCTCAAACAATAAAAACTACCCAGCCTTTTCATGAAAGATGATTGCAATTTCCATTGGCCTGTATATGCAATAAAAAACCATAACTCATCAAAATTTTAGCTATTTTCTCTTAAGATAGAAGAGCGTTTTGCTTGAACATTGAACGTGATATTAAATATTCATGAAACTGAAAAGAGTTTAAGGACTAAGTAAAACTCAAATTCTTTTCAACGAGATTGAAATTCTTTGTGAACCAGGTAAAAACTGCCACTAACCTGAAGAGGTGTTCGAGAACACTGTAAAGAGATTGTACGATATGTCCAAAGTGCTAGAGTTATTTGGAATTGATTTTTCTAAAAGGCCTGTTCCTCCTCTGAAATTGATTCATGATAACAGCCTCCATTTGGGTCAAACAGTATTTAACCGCTTGTAAATTTTAATTAAATGATTTGTCACTTTGAGCACATAGTTTGTCATCTTGCAACTAAACGATGTGTCTTTATCAGAAAATGACTCAGGGGGAAGGCATTCATCTAATTTGTCACTTGGACACCCATTAAGATAATTTGGTTGTTGCATAGGGATAAAGTTGAAGATTTGTAAAATAGAGTACGCCACTTTTAGTAAGCAGGATCACATTGTAAACTATTAAAAAAACATAATTTGCTCTGTAATTAAATTCTAATAAGTACTTTACTTCTGGTCATTTTTCATTAGCAGATGTTGAACTTTCTGAGAAGAGAAAATCCTCTAGCCGAATTTCGTATCTGCAGGAAAATAGAGGGCTTCAAGCGAAAAGCAATAGGCTGGATTAAAATTATCTGGGGGAAAAAACTCTTCCAGCAGAAGCACTTACATCACTGCGGACCCAGCTGAGACCTTGTCTGCGGCCTGGTTAATATGATCAGAGATAGCCTGGGACAGAGGGAAGGGGACAACTGATGAGTTATTGAGGAAATAGCAGAGATCATCAAACTTTTCTCCTAAGAAAGGTGTGTCTGGAAAAAAGGAAGGTGTTAAATATATTCATTTCAGTGCCCAAAAGTTATTAAAAAGTTAGCATGTGTGTGTGTGTGTGTGTGTGTGTGTGTGTGTGAGTGCGAGTGCTCAAGTCAAGCAGTGTGCTCGGTCTCTTCCTACACTGATACAGCGGTGACATTGCCCAACAAGGAACACATCTGTTAACCAAAAGTACAAAAATATGTTAGGATGTACACTTACTTTGAACCTGGAAAGTAAGATCCTTCCAGTCCTATTACTCTCAGGTTGCCCTGAAGGGCTTCGCGATATCACAAACTTGTGTGCAATTAAGGGAATTGCGCCCTCAGTTGCAGATTAAGGGAGATCTTTTACTGACCAAGAATCAAACTCCCTGACTCCAACTAAGTCCCTGGCAGACAAGAACCACGCATGAGATGACGCCATTCCCCGTCGGGGTCTATACGCTCACAGAGCACCAAAATCATCTGGAAGCCTTTAGAAAATTCTGATGCCTAGCCTCTATTCCATATATGCAGGTTCAATTGTTCCAGAGTAGGGACCAAGCATCGGTATCTTTACATCCCGACGTGCAGCCAGGGTTTCGAAGCACTGGGCTGACACAGGCAGTATTTAAGTAACGTGCGATGAAGGGGAGAGGTCGGTTTCCGTTAGAATTATCCCACGGTCATTCAGACTTAAAATTGGGCGCTGTCCTGAGTTTCTACCTCTTCCTAACACCCTGCCCTTTAACCTTCCCTCCTCCCACCACTACCAACCTACGCAGCTGTTCATTCTTCGCTGATTTCCTTTTTCTTTCTCCTCCTTGTGTTGCATGTATTCAGGCACATTTACTAAGGGCCGTTGAAAAGCTTTCCCAGCTCATGCTGTTTTCTTCCTCTCACAGGTCTTTTTATTCCACTGATAAATGCTAGGAAAATCTTGGTAAAACAGTTCTCATCAAATTATGCCTCCACTCAATAACTTCCAATGGCGCTGAGACCTGAAACCATCTATCCCTACACAGTTTACTAGTTATGTTAATGTGGCATTACCATTCAGTGGTCTTTATTATCAAAGTAGATTCTTGATCAGTATATAAATGAAACGTATTGCTCATTACACAGACTTTCTGAGACACCCATCCACTCTTCCATAAAAGGCATCAACAATTTATTCCTAAGACTTTTTAACCCTCTCACCTCAAAATCTTCTCCCTGCTGTGTCTGCCAATCCTCAGGAAGCTGCTGTATCGTTACCCTTCCCCAATCCTGACCGAGTTCCACACCGAAAGGCTGACTCAAACCAAACGTCAAGTTCTCAGTAAAACCTAAACTTGTCTTCATCCTCTGAGACACTATGAAATGTCTTGAGGAAGTCTTCTTAGTCACCTACATGAACAACAAACTCAGCACGGTCTTACCAACATGTTGTGTTAGTGACGTCCGAGAAGCCAGTCTTCGACATTTCTTCCAACTGAACAGTGTCCCAGAAATCTTTCTCACCCTGACATTCCAGATCTTGCACAAGCTGACCTCCAGCCACCTTTCTTACCTTCCTTACCATTCTGTTTTAACTACCCTGTATTCCGGACCATCTGGGCAAACTTTACTCTTTGTGGACCTCATAATCTTTCTTACTACCTGCTGTTCCCTCATACTGAAATCCCCCTTCAGTGTGGTTTTCCCTAGAACTAACATTTATGAAGACTTAAAAATACTATTAAACAACTAAGATTAGATGGCCTCTAAGGTCCTTTTGACTCTTTTTACTTTAGATCTATCATGGAACCTGTAATATCAGTGATACATGGAGTGAGAGATGGAAGAAGTATTGGCTGAAAGAATGGGATGGTGTTGATCAATGTATATGCACCACAAAATAATCTGATGGGCTATTATTTTTCTTAATTTAGAGATATTTACAAACTTGGGATTTTACTTCTTTCTTCCATGGTTTAAGTTTGCCTCAACATAGCTTTCTTGAAATCTCAGTATATGAACTTTTTGATTCTTCATCCTCTGGGATCATGATTGTGCTGTGAAAAATGAAATTCAACTGGCCTAGTGAGGTGTGCTTCATAAAGACGTATTGATTCTTTCTTAGTCCTCCAAGATCTTTTAGGGACTTCAAAATTGGAAGCAACTTCATTTTTCTGCAGGCCCATTATCTTTTTAGGCAGTAGAGCCAAGTTGACTCATCCCTAGCTGACTGGTCTCTGTTTGTTTAGAAAGAATGGAACACTGGGGAAGCCTTTCCTTAGACTGTTTGGGAGTTGGTGATGAAAAAAAAAAAAAACAACTATTTTTGTTTCACTCTGATTCATGAAAGACAGTACATTTATATTCTCTAAGTGAGAATCCAGACCCAAGCATCATTCATACATCCATTTGGAAGAAGAAGGATGAGGAGGAGCAGGTAGGAAAATTATAAAACAAAAAGAGGTTCAAAATGAAACAAAAGATATAAATATGGAAAAAATACATTAGATGTTCTATAAGTGAAGACTTGACATAAAAGACTAAAGATGTGGTGAACTTTACTTTGGGACAGTGGAACAGAGAAAAAGTGAACCATAAAAGAAATTCATAGCCATAGTGATGAAGTGATTTCAAAATGTGTAGATGAGTATGTGTGTAGTTAAAGAAAACAGAAAATGGTTTGAAGGGTTCCAAAAAATGTCTGAAGTGAATTTCTGCAGAAGAAAGCAGGGAATCATGGAAGAAATATTTGATAAACAACAACAACAACAACAAAACAGATGAGACTTTTTCAGACTTAAATAGACATATGAGTACTGAGATTGAAAGTGCTCATTGCATAGCAGTCAAGATAAATGAAGTTTAGTACATACTCAGACAAATTGTGACGCTACACTGAACCGGCACAGGACAATAATAAGGAGAATATCTTAAAGGCAAATAGAAACAGAGGACAGATTTACCTACAAAGGAGCGACAATCTGGTTGACTGCAAATTTCTCAGGGGTAACTAGTGGATGTCAGGAGATAATGAATGACAGCTTCAAAGTATTGACGGAAGAGACAAAAAGCAAAAACAAAAGCCCTGAAATTGGAATTAGACATTTCATAAAACAATTGGAGGGGAGAAGGGTTAATACCAGGCCTGTGACACACTCATTCCCTATTGGGGTCCTGGTTTGGTGGGGGGAGAAGAGAAGTAGTGAATGACCTTCACGAACTTTCTTATAAACATGTCAATGGCTTTGAACAGACCTCTTTGCAGTCTGACAACGGTATTTCTTACAGATAGGGAGTCTTTGTGTAGAAAATGTTTTTTTTTTTTTTATAGGATATACGTGGTGTAACTAGATAGTTTATTGTAAATAAGCCTGGACTTCATGGATGTAAGGAGCACCGCTTGCTGGAGAACGGGGGGTGGTCATCTAGACTTTCCCCGTCTCTGTAATTATCAGAGTATAAAATGAAAGAGCTCCAAATCCCTGATGGCTTCTTCTCTGAATAATTTAGCATATATTGCCCAACAGGATTTTGTCTATCTGAAATGAAAACAGCTCCTAAAATAGGAAAAGAAACATTTTTGGAAGCTGCATATGGCGGTCTTGAGTTCCTGCAGGAAATGAATGTTTTGCCTCAGCCCACTGCTTGCCCATATCCTTGGACTCATTAATAAAGCTCGGTGCTGGGTAAGATCTATAATGTGCTGCAATGTTCTTTGACAATTCAACTCTTTGAGTTAATACAGCTGTCGTTCAAAAATCCTGAACAAGTTTTCAAGCTTACCTAGTGTAAGAGAGCTTGCCACCAACAGGCTCACACTGAATAATCTAAAAACGTTTTAACAAAAATAAAAGTTGACCCAGAGGGAAGGACGCTACTAAAGAAACAATGGTGAACAAAGAGAGTTGTGCATTTTGGTAAAGTTAATGAACTATTGATCAAAGAAAGAAAACATAACGAAAACAGTGGATATGTGTCTGTGTTTGCGTGTGACTAAACAGCAGAATAAAAATTCAAAACAGTACAAGAGTGTGTATGTGTGTGTGTGTGTGTGTGTGTGTGTGTGTGCAGATGAGAGGAGTTTGTTCGGTAAGTAAATCATACTAAGTTTCTTGTCTTTTTGGGAAGAGAGGTTACTGAATAAATGTAAACAAGCTAGAAAAATTTGTAGCTAACTCTGCATGTTAAAAATGTAAGAGAAACCAAGGAAAGAATAGAAATATGTACCATAAACATTTAACATTCAAATTAACAGAGGAAAAAGTGTGAAAAAAGAAACAGAGGGCAGGTAAAGAGGAAAAAAAAAGAACATGTAAATTTAGAAGCACAATACCCCCAAACATATAGTCTTTATGGACGAATATAAACATCTTTTTAAAAAAATTATTATTCTCAATTGAGTTAGGGAAATAAACCCTGGCCTGCAATTTAGAATACAAAGTGTTCTCACAAAGTTCAATTAACCATTTTTATCTTCCTTTCCTATCTGATAAAATTTTGATATTATCTGATTTATTCAATATAGATTCTAATAATGTAGTGTTGTAGATTTTATTCCCCTACAGTTTTTCTCTAGAGAGTATGATATCTTCAATTATTCTTTATTTCCTTTATGTTCACTTAAGTATTTAGCCTTTAATTTACAAGACTTCATTTAGAATCACCTCCTAGTAATATCCAATTGGTGTTTATAAAGCTCAATTTCTCCCTTGAGAGTTCTGTCTGGGGGTTGTAGTAAGACGGCTTTTCTATTTTTCCCAATACTGCTTAAAGTACATTTTTTAAAGCATATTTAAAACCCTTAATATGTGTCATATTTTACATAGCCTCTTGTGAATCTTTCCTTATGTCAAAATGATCTATCTAGAGAAAACAGGAGTTACTGGATTGGCTTATAATTAAATGACAGGAAAGAAAAAAAAAAACGAAAAGGAAGACTATTGGGGTCTTTAGAGGCAATTCCTGATTCACATCTTTCTCTTCTACCGTTCGACTGTCATTTTTGACAATACAAATCAAAATAAAATGAAATCAGAAAAGCAATATACGGCCACCCGTATTTTATCAGGTGTGTAGTGAGGAATTTAAGGTCACCCCAGGAGAGGCCTTTGCTTTGCTCCTGGCTTCTGGGAGGTGACCCCTCGGCCTCTAAGATGCCATGCTTGATAGGAAGGGTGTCTTGGGTGTCTTGGATGGATTGGGTGTCTTGGCCCAGCCTGAGAATTACAACGTGGTGGAGAAGCTTTGAGCCACATCCACAGTGTGACTTAGGGTGGGGGCTTTGGGTCACGTGGCATCAGCTCTACCTTCTGAAGGCCTGGCAGCAGACCCATTAGGTGGGCAGTCAACGGTGTATCCAGGATAGAGCCCCAGTAAAGGCCTGGGACACTACGGTTCAGGTGAGCTTCCCCGACAGGTTGTTACCCACCAATACTGGGGAAAAGAACTTGGTCTTGACTCCAAGGGGGAGAGGACAGTGGAAGCTCCATGTTTGGAATGCTTCCTGGACTTGGTTCCATGTTCCTCTCTTGGCTGAGTGTCCTATGTGTCCTTCAGCTATCATAGACAGCAACCAGAGCTACAGCCGAGGTCAGTGATTTCTGTGCAGTCCTCCTAGCGAATTAGGAAAACTGAGGGAGGTTTTGGGGGTGCACTTAGCCGGTACCGGGTAAAATAAAAGTGCTGAACGCATGCTCAGCCATGCAATTATAAGTTTATTTCCTTCGCCATGACTTGTCAATAATGAGCAAGCGTTGTTGAGGACTGGCGTGTTACGCACACGGAGAATTCTGATTCTGTGAATCAATTTTAATTCTAAGCAAGGCTATTGGTGACCGTTCCTTATATTAGTAAGCTGCTTAACCCGTGCAGTTTTAATGTGTTTTTTTTTTGTTTTTTTTTTTTTTAAAACGGGCAGCCTTGCTTAATGTCAACAATATGAAGTAACTGGCAGTTATTTCAAAGGCTGCTTTTGTGTGTGTTTTAGCAGCAAATTTTGTTGACACTCACTGGAAACCCATCTTTAGGGCAGAAAATTTGGCAGATGCTTTTGTTCAGCGGGTTTCTTGACAACTGTGTATGAAAAGCTATTTTTTGCCTTTCACAGGGACTGGTCAAAGGCTGAGGTTTGCTTTTGGTGACACTGCGTTAATTGTCTCCCTTGGGGCTGCCAGAGAGCTGAAGGCAAGTTAGCATTTCCTGACTCTTGCTTCCTCTTGAGTCCATGCTTCTTGCCTTCTAAATGCACTGTTTATGCCTGCAGCGTGGCTGGCTGCCACCTTGCCTGCTTTGCTGGGACTTCCTCTTTCACCTTTTTCTTATGCTTGTCTACTGAATTTATGGGAGCAAGTGTCTAGTTCCCGGAGCCCAGTGGCTGCAGTGGGTCCCAGCTGGGCAGGGTGGTACTTCCGAGGAGGAGCAGGGTTAGGAAAAGGTGAAGCTCTTGCTCAAAACTCCGTGACCCTTCCGCTGCAGGCATTTGGCTCCCTTAGTACATAATGGTGCTTCGTTATATTTATTCTCAGTATACATTTTCGGTTTCGAACTCGAGGTCTCATAGAGACTGAGGAGACATCCTAATAGTCAGGCGATGATATTTCAGTCTGGGATTTATTTATTTATTTATTTATGACACACAGGGTTGGAGATCAAAACCTATAGGGAGACATCAGGGCATGAGAAATGAAACACGAAAACAAAAACAAAAAAGCTCACAGTGATCTGATACTTTTCTTGTATCATTTTATCAGTGTTTTCAAATAAATCAAAGGCTGTCTCCATTGAATTGTGTGTTTTTGTTTTTGTTTTTTTTGTATAGGTTGCTCATAAGACGAACGTATGCCTGAATCCTTTGTTCCACTCTCTCTACTTTGTTATCTGAGGACTGATCCTCATACTACTGACTTCTTCCGCTATTCAAAGACCCGATCACGGTGACAAACTCACGACGTGTGTGTACGTGCACGTGTACATCATATAAAAATATTCTGACCATTCTAAAGGAGGTAAAGCCTGAATATTTTATTCCCTTGATTAAAATTGTTCACAATTCTCAGTAGCAAGGGAAGATTAGATTCCTTGGCATGGCTTTTATATGATGTGGCCTGTGGACTGCGCCCCCCCCCCCCCAGGCCAGTCTCAAGAAATAGAGTTCACAGCTCTAAAGATTTTTTGTGACTCTGCTCCACTCTTATAGAAAACATCTTTAGTAGGAAATAGGTTGAGCCTTTGAAAAGATTAATTAGTTAAATGTCTGTTAATTTTGCCTTCCCAGTATCTATCTCATTCTCTTCTGCCCACAGTAACTTGATATTAAACTACATTCTTCTCCTGGTCTCAGTTTGAAAAGGATTGACCCCAGGGTGCTTGGGTGGCTCAGTCGATTGGGCTTCCAACTCTTGATTTCAGCTCAGGACATGATCTCCAGGTTGTAGGACCAGGCCCCACGTCAGGCTCTGTCCTTAGCATGGAGTCTGCTTGTGTTTCTGCAGCTCGGTGCCTCCCTCTGCTTGCATTCTCTCTCTGAATAATAAATATATGAATAAAGAAAATCTAAAAAAAAAAAAAAAAAGGATTGAGTCCCCACTTGATTCTACACATCAGCTTATCCTATTCCTCTGGGTGTAGTAGATAGTTAATGAAGCGCTTTGGGCCATGCAATAAAAGCAGGTCCCGGAATATAGGTAGGAGCAACCAGAAGAAATCGCTTTTTGGCCCCCTGGATATTGTGTGAGAACGGAAGGTCCGTAACTTATGAATCATTTTGCTACTACAGAGAGAGAATTAGAGTTGTTGATTGTTAGTGGAGGCACCAGAAGATGGAACTGGTATCATGGGTGCTGGGTAGATAGACAAATGGGAAATATAACGGGTCAGTGACATTCTCTAGTAGCTAGATCAAACCTTACCTAAAGGCTACCTCTTATCTGTTTTTCCCTAGATTCACGGGGATATAATCGACATACAACATCACATATGTTTAAGGTCCACAACTTTGATACACGTGTATGTTGCAAAACTATTACCACCAAGGAACGATTTACCTAAAGTGAATCTTTTCAGTTACATGAACCAATCTATTATTTTTACTAAGCTATTCTGAGTCTTTGGCTGATGCTTTAAAACATTACAGTCCTACAAACCGTTGCTTACGCCATACAAAACGTATAATCTAAGTATAAAATTTTCTTTATTTTTTTATTTTTTATTTTTTTTAAAAATTTATTTATTTATTTATGATAGTCACACAGAGAGAGAGAGAGGCAGAGACACAGGCAGAGGGAGAAGCAGGCTCCATGCACCGGGAGCCTGACGTGGGATTCGATCCCCGGTCTCCAGGATCGCGCCCTGGGCCAAAGGCAGGCGCTAAACCGCTGCGCCACCCAGGGTTCCCCAAAATTTTCTTTATTAATAAAGTTTTTTTTCTTTTTTTAAAAGGCTTTATTTATTTATGCATGAGAGACACAGAGAGAGAGGCAGAGACACAGGCAGAGGGAGAAGCAGGCTCCATGCAGGGAGCCCGATGCGGGACTCGATCTAGGGTCTCCAGGATCACGCCCTGAGCTGAAGGCAGACGCCCAACTGCTGAGCCCCCCAGGCATCCCTAAAGTTTTTTCTTTTTTTTTTTTCATATGAACTAAGCAGAAATAATCATTTTACTTTACTAACACAAAACTAATATGTAGAACCTGAGATTTAGGAGTTTCCCAGTCTTCACTCTACTTATCCTTGGGCTGATTAGCGCTGGTCAGTTGAATGTGCTCTAGTGATTTGCACCGTGTTTCTTTAGTCGGCCTGGATCAGCTTCCTGCGGTCTTATCCCCGCCTGCTCTTCTCTTCACCTGCTGCATCCCTCTTACTCACTTATGCACTCCAGCACTGCCCTGACGTGGGACGGAGAAAACAATCAGAAAACCAGCATCCCATTTTAGCTGGTTGGATGCAGTCCAGATAAATTCACTATCCAGTAGAATCAATCAGTAGGGAAAAAAAAGTCATTATAAAAGTATGAGTCACTTGCTTGTTTTCTCTTCCAGACAGGCTAAATATTTAATAAGAATCCAGGTGTTATTTATTCATTTTTATTAGGTCCTTCTGACACCCAATCCTGCATTGTGATGGGCAATTAAGGTAAATATACGCGTAAGGGAGAAAACTTCGCTTCTGGGAAACTATTTTCACACCAATCCCAGTCCAATTGAGTTATAGCTTAAATATCTCTTGCTTAAAATATTTATTTATAGGTAGTGGATATACTTTAAACTATTTGTATTCTCTCATTCATGGGAAAATTAGAGACTCTGATTGGTAGGGCATCTTTTTTTTTTTTTCCCCTGCCGATATGTAATTAATATTGTCATTGATTTTGTTATCTACAATGGTGTTGGTGCTTATTAAAGTTTCCTAGTAGCTTTGTGATTGCTTGCATGTAAATAGGTTACAACAACACAATTGTTTAGTATGCTTTGAATATTTGCACTTCTTTTACATGGTTTATCTAAATTTTACTTGGTTATGAAATTCCTGAGGATGGCTCAGTTCACATTTCCAGGCTTTTTGGAGAGTGAAAACTGAATAATTGGGATGGCCTGAACACAAAGAATTTGCTAGATTACAGTTCAGTCAACCCATATAATTACAGTGGGCTTATTTCCCCAACTAATTCCTATTAATAACAACTACAACAGTAATAGTCAATACATACTGAGTGTTTGCTATGTGTCAGGCATTTTTCTAAGTTCTTTGCAGGAAACAGTTCATCAAACCAATCCTGTTATTTGCAGTATTTTCCCCCCATTTCACAGATGAAGAAACGGAGACGTTTCTCAGAAGTAACTGAGAGGCAAACAGAGAGGTTATCTGCTTAAGGTTTTGGAATAATAAGTAACTGCTGAGTAAAGCTGTTCTATCTGCTGTCTTTGAAGGAAAGAATTTTTGTTTATTTACTGCTGGATCCCAGGCTTGGAACGTTGATGGAGTAGAGGGTAGGCGGTACCGATGTGCTGAACGAAGGAAGGAAGGGAGGAGGGAAGGAAGGGAGGGAGGAAGAGAGGGAGGGAGGAAGGGGGTGAGGGAGGAAGAAGGAAGGAAAGAAGGGAGGGAGGGAGGGAGGGAGGAAAAAGGAAGGAAGGAAGGAAGGAAGGAAGGAAGGAAGGAAGGAAGGAAGGAAGGAAGGAAGGAAGGAAGGAGGGAAGGAAGGAGTAGCACCAATATTAAAAAAACAGGGGGTCTATCATCAGAATCCCTGCATTTATCCCCAACACTCGGCTGCCTCAGAGCCAACGGGCAGCAAGTGGAACTGTGCCCTATGGAAAAGCAAGAAGAGATATTTAAAATAATAACTTAGGGATCCCGGCCACATCTGGAATCGGGATTAGCACTCTATGTCCCTAATCTCTAATTCTCTCCAGGACTCTTGAAGGGAAGAATGCTTATTTCTTATTTAGAGTTAACAAAACGGGGGCTCAGAGAGGTCAAAGGACTGACCCAAAAGTCTGACGACTAACAGAGATTGCATAGCAGCAATGTCCACAGTAGCCACACTGTGGAAGGAGCCTCGGTGTCCATCGACAGATGATGGATAGAGAAGCTGTGGTCTATGGATGCCCTGGGATATTCCTCAGCCATTAGACACGACCAATACCCACCATTTGCTTCGACGTGGATGGAACTGGAGGGTATGATGCTGAGTGAAATGAGTCAATCGGAGAAGGACAAACATTATATGGTCTCATTCATTTGGGGAATATAAAAAATAGCCAAAGGGAATAAAGGGGAAAGGAGAAAAAAAATGTGTGGGAAATATCAGAAAGGGAGACAGAACATGAAGCCTCCTAACTCTGGGACACGAACTAGGGGTGGTGGAAGGGGAGGAGGGCGGGGGTGGGAGTGACTGGGTGACGGGCACTGAGGGGATGCACCTTCTTGCACTTGACGGGATGAGCACCGGGTGTTATTCTATATGTTGGCAAATTGAACACCAATAAAAAATAAATGTATTATTAAAAAGAAAAAGAGATTGGAGCCTACGTCTGGTTAGACTCCTTCTATGAGGCCCGAGTTCCCACATGTCAGACGGTAACAGCAGCTGACGCTTAGTAAAAGGCGGCATCCTTGTATGGTCCTACATGCCTCCGTCATGGAATAAATTTCCCTTGACACCCCCAGGGGCAGGCACCGCTAAGATTTCACCAGGGAAGGGAACGGCTGTGGCCCCACCCGAGGCCATACAGCTCAGAGCGAAGCCGGGCCTGCCCTCGCCATCCTGAGTCCTGCCCAGCTCAGTGCGGCGGGGGCTGGAGCGGTGCCCACCTGCTTGAAGGGATCAGAAAACAGTATGTCATAAATGCAATTTCTATCCACAATACTTCTGCAAATTCTAGGCCTTTCTTTTTACTACAAGCCTCCTTCTGCAAGCAATGACTGTTTTGGGGGGAGCTGTATCCCTTGCAGGAAGGCAGCCCTTCTCTTGATGGTGTCCACATCTAATCAATCTACACAGATGAGGCATGTTGCTTCCTTTCGTGTTTCCTTTTCCAAAGAGGCAAATGGAAAAAAAAAAAAATTGGGTCTACTGAATATTAAAATTAAAACAACAACAACAACAACAACAACTTTTGAGCTGATTGCATTCCTTGGAGCACAGTTTTATAGGAATGGTTTTCAGATATTTCTACCGATAAAGAGGACTGTGATTATTCGCTGTATGTTCTTTCAAGATGGAATCACTCCATAAATCTTGTTTTTAAAGATTTTGTTTATTTGACAGGGAGAGGGAGAGAGCACAAGCAGGGGGAGCAGCAGAGGGAGAGGGAGGCCCCACCCCAGGTCCCGGGGTCATGGCCTGAGTGGAGGGCAGACGCTGCACTGACGGATCCAGCCCGGTGACATGGAATCTTGGGCGCTGACTGTCATGATCCTCCCTTCTCGCCTTTTTTTTTCTTTTTTCCCCTTTTACAAAAAGGTTTTATTTAAGAGACCATTTTAATAAGTACGAATTTTAAATGTGGCCCGATGAAGAAATGTTCTTTAGTCACTTTGGAGGTAAAAGTTACATTCATGCCTCTGGTTTAACATTTATTAATTTTCCTTTTCCTCCCCCTGCCCCCCCCCCCCCCACCAGCCCAGGTTTGTTTTTCTCGTTCTCTCCATCTATTTTCTGGACATTAGCCTAATCCTGAAGACTAGAAGCCCAATTTCTGTAGCAAATTACGAACCACTGAGCTTTAGGACTAATGTACCCTCTTATTTCCACAACCAGGTCTTTTGATATTGATGAAACACCGAATCAGGAGCAACGGACTTGCTCAATTTTTAAAGTGCCATTGACTCTTCCTACTGATAGCTCTACGTGCTAAATAGTCAGGAGAAGGAAACAGAATCCACACCACTAAGAGCTGTTCATCCTCACTGTTGCCAAAGCACAGTAACATTAATAATAAATGACTAGTTTTGGAAACAGTAAGCAAAAAAGGTATTTTGGGCTGAGTCACTGAGAAACGTTTTGCATATACGGAATTTTTTCTTCAACATGGGAGGAAAAAAAAATGCCACAGATCATCTTTCTAAACAACACGGAATAAGCTGGTGGTGTGAGACAGTGACGAAGTATGTTTACCTAATTCGTAAAACCTCTTCCGATTAAAAATCCCTTATGCTTGTCAAGAGAGGAATCAGTACTTTAAACAAGCTCCAGGATCAAATAATAGGACTAAGAAATTTTTGTGTCCTGCCTTCCCATTTTTAATTCTCATTTATGTAGCTTTTCATGGGAACTTGTGCCATTACAGGACTTTGGGGCTGTTTATTACGAAATAAAAATGTTTTTCAATATCTTTCATGCTTAAGCCCCCACGTAACAAATCTCCAAACTGGACCCGGGACACAGAAGTCGCGTTTATCAGGATTATCTCAAGGCCTACTTCACATCCGTACCTCTCCGAGTCCTCGTGGACGTGACGTTTCTTAACTCATTGAGTCATGTAGGCATTAATTCAACAAATAATTAACAGCTAACTTTGTGCCATCTGCCCACCCCGGTTTCTTTTCCTTTATTATTTTTATTTTTTTTATTTTTATTTTTTCCTGCCCTGGTTTGTGGGGATAACGTTGTCAATCAAGCACTGTCCTGGTGAAATTTACATTCTAATTGAGGAGGGAAAAAAATAAAAAAAAAATACAAGACTTATTTATTTAATATCAATGAGATAAAGAAATAAATGGATCAGTAAAGGTTGATTGGGAATGTCAGGGTGGAGGGTAATCAGCAGAAAGATGGTCGGGGGTGGGGGCCCGGCGAGAGTGGACACCTGGGCAGAGCCCTGAAGAAGTCAAGGAGAGGCCAGGGGGCAGGGTCCGTGTGTCAAGACACGTTCTAGAACTAGCACCGAGGTCAGTCTGACGGAAGGAGGCCGGCCAAAGGAAAGAAAATTAAGAGATGATGTCAGGGTAAAGGAACAGGTGCCAGGTCATGCAGGGTTAGCAGGACGACGATAAGGTCTTGGGCTTTTCCTGCAAGAAAGGGAAGGCTCCAAGAGTTTTGAGGGGGAAACAATGAGATGATATGACTTATACTTTAAAAGTTGGGAATAGGGGCGCATGGTCGGCTCAGTCTGTTAAGCACCCGACCCCTGGATTCAGCTGAGGTCGTGCTCTTAGGGTCGTGGGATCGAGCCCCGCGTCAGGCTTGCACTCAGGGCAGGGTCTCCTTGTCCCTCCCCTTCTGCTCCCCCCCACCTTTGTTCTCTAAGTAGATAAATTAATTAAATATTTTTAAAAATCAAGCACATACATACGTACATAAGCACATAAATAGAAGTTGGGAATAGACTGCAGGTGAGGGAAGAGCAGCGTGGGGGAGCATTTAGGGAGTTTTGCGCCAACCCAAGCTGGAGGGGAAGGTATCATCAGCCTGTGTTCCAGCCTCCAAGACGAGTGGTCACAGTCAGTGTGTGCACACGCGTGTACAACCCGTACTCCGGGCACGGCCCGTAGGGTTTATCTCCAGCACAGCCCTGGCCCCTCGGCTGCCAGAGGTGATGGACGGGAAGGAAGCTCGGCCGGGCCCACGGGGCGAGGGCGAGGCCACAGCCGTCAGGGGGGCCTGGCAGCCGGCTGGGCACCTCGCCTCCGTCGGGGGCAACTCTCACTAGTGGACTGTGAGCAGGGGAGGGCTTCCTTTTGGGCTAAAACACATAATATAGGGAATTCCTGGGAGGCTCAGCAGTTTAGCGCTGCCTTTGGCCCAGGATATGACCCCAGGGTCCCGGGATCGAGTCCTGTATCGGGCTCCCTGCGTGAGGCCTGCTTCTCCCTCTGCCTGTGTCTCTGCCTCTCTCTCTGTGTCTCTCATGAATAAATAAATAAAATCTTAAAAAAAAATTTTAGAAAACCACATAAGATAAAGGAAAGTGCTTAGCATTTAACAGTGATTTTGACAATGGCGAAGCGTTATCTAGAAAGGTCTTGAAAATGGCACTTTCACGAAGAATTTCCATCACCTAGATTTCTCCTCCTTAGGACCAAAGGGCAAAAATGTCCAGGTCAGTTTCTATGCTCTGTGGAGAATGACTGGTCTGTTCTTGAAAATATAAAACCGAAACCCACACAGGGTTTTGAGGCATGCTGGCCAGCTGCTGCCCTGTTCTCCTGACACGACTGTGGCCTTGGAGCCAAGGCTGGGAGCTGGAGCTGGCCTTCCATCAGGATGTCAGCCTTCTATCCTATTCCAGCTTTTCAAATAGGCCTTATTTATGTACGCCAATTTTTGTGATTATTTAAGCATTCTTGAAGTGACTCCATTCGGGCACATGGATAAAATACCAGCTAGATGCTATCCTCTCTTCTCCTTCATCACATAATGTTATATTTTTCATTCCCAGGGTCAGCTAATTTTATTTATTGCTACTGCCTATAGCCCTTAAATATATAAGAATCTCCATACACATCTGTATAAAATAAAGCCTTGAAATTATTTCTTCAAAACAGCCATCATTTGCATTTAGCAGGCAGTGCAAATTTATCTTTCTGTATAATGCTGCTACATCTTAAAAAGGCAATATCATAAATGAGATTATCCCTTCAGAAAGCAATCCCAGACTAAAATAAATCAAGATATGGAAACCTTACAAATGGCCTTTAATATATTGGATATTACCAGAAAGTATGTGCAACTTAAATGTTTTAAGACAACGATTTATTGTTGAATTTCTAATGTAGGTTTTTCCCTTTAAAAATATATTACCAGCCTCTATCCAATAGTATTAATAATCTCCCACCCTTTTATAGCCGAGAAAGTCAGCATAGGATTATATAAATCAAATCTTCTAGTCCTGTTCCTTCATTACAGGGATGGAAACTGAGGTTCAGAAAGTGAATAACAGCTAGTGAACAACAAAGACAAGAAACTACTTCATCTGGGACCCCCGGGGGGCTCAGCGGTGAAGCCTCTGCCTTTGCCGAGGGCATGACCCTGGGGTCCCGGGATCGAGTCCCACGTCGGGCTCCCTGCATGGAGCCTGCTTCTCCCTCTGCTGTGTCTCTGCCTCTCTCTCTGGGTCTCTCATGAATAAATAAATTAACAATCTTAAAAAAAAAAAAAAAGAAAGAAACTAATTCATTTAACTCACTAAGAATTTTTCTCATGACATTACATCAATTTCATCTGACTTTTCCTCATATAAAACTCTATCTCCAGCTTCCCTATAATCAAACAGAGCACAATAAACCTGCACTATGTGGAGGTCACAGCCCAGCTTTGATATTTTTTGGCTAATGAAAATATTCTACAGAGTTTTTCCTAATAGCAGATAAAAAAATCGAGGCCATTCCAGGGAGATGAGGGACAGGATTCTGACCTTGGTAATTTCAGTCTTTGCTTTGTTCCTGGATAAACGTGGGAGCTGATGGGGAAAGGAGAAAAGGCAAAGCGGAAGGAATGGCAAAATCATGCCACTTCTTATCATCCTGGTCATATCAGTTACCATACGATTTTCGTGGCAAAAGAAAGGCAAAATTCAGCCAATTTCCTTAGGTTTGAGAGGAAGGATTGGGAGGTACCTTTCTTTCTTTCTCCTTTTTCTTTTCTTTTCTTTCTTTTTTTTTTTTAAGACTGATTTATTTTAGAGAGAGGGAGTGGGGATGGGGCATGGGGCACAGAGGCAGAGGACCGAGAAATATTCAAGCGGACTCTGCTGAGCGTGGAGCCCATTGTCAGGTTCGATCTCAGGACCCTGAGATCACGACCTGAGCTGAAACTGAGAGTCCGTTGCTTAACCGACTCTGCCACCCGGATGCCCCAGGACCTACCTTTCTAATAAGCCAGCTGACACTGCACCTATCTTCAGCATGTTCCCAAACAAAGCGACATTCAGACTCAACCACAGCCTATGAAGGCAACAAAACAGGCCTGGTCCTTTTAGCCCCTATTTTAAGTTCCTACTGTTGGAAATTTGGTTTGTAATGGAATATTTTTGAGGGTGTATGACTCCCACATAGACATTTCAGGGTCCCTCTTCCCCCCCGCCCCGAATGAAAATCAAATAAGAGCTAGAGATAAAAACACATAAGCTAATGTGTGTAATGTAGTTATTAGCACGGTTCCTGGCGATGGTTAATAGGTCAGTAAATGCCTCCAACGATAATATTGACAACACGTTATAACTGACAATGTCATTGTTCCTATTTTTATTATGTAAAATCATACAGTGTCCAACCTGCTTGTTACTTTGCCCCTACAACGCTCTGTACAACAGCCTTGAGACACTGGGCAGGTAAAGAGCTGCGTTTACTTAATTGGCCCAAACAGCAAGGTGATACGGAGCTGGAACGGTCTTGCCTCCTTGAACTCCACGTGGGGACAGAGACACTAAGAGGAAGACACAGAAAACACAGAATTTTCTTCACCTCTCAAGTTGTTTGAAAACGGAAAAAGAGGTGTATCTTTAAAACATCCCGTCTTTATACGACCACACCACCGTTTTAGGAAGGAATCCCCAGTTGTCATGGTGAGGGCCCAGCAGAGCAGATCAGGAATGTTCCTGATGAAACAGTTGTACATACTAATGCTCTGTCTAATGCTGCGATGACATCTGAAGATGCACAGTCCCCTCCATCCGCCGAGGGCCTACCTTCTTCCCTCTTTTCCTTGCTGCTGTCTCCCGGGCAGGTGATTTTAGGATAATACCTGTAACTACTCAAGAGCTCTCTCCTGATGTGTACTTTGTTCTCCGAACCCTTTAAAGCTGTAGCTTCTCTGATTATTTTGGTCCCAGAGTTTCAGGCCTTTTACACATTGTTATTCTAAATTCCACGAGTCACTTACTGGCTCATAACGCAGGTCTTCCAAACCCCTTTGAGTTTGCACATGCTGTTCTACACTATTTGCCCCCATTTTTCTGACATTAGCCAAAATGACTAATATGAAAGCTGCCCAGGATGGTTCAAAATGAAAATAATGAGCTCGCTGAGGAGTAAATAATACTGATTTATGAATGACAAAGTTTTGCTCACAAACTTTACTTCTGGTGTAAGTAGTTTGCTATGATGACTACATATCCTACTATGGAGCAAAACAAGACAAAACAAAGCAAAGCAAAAACCCCAAAACAAACAAAAAATTGTTAGAAATGATGTAAAAGTTTCCTTTGGTAAGCCAATATGCTTTTCCTCGAAATGCAGAGTCGTATTTGCTCATTAATTTTCATTGTAATTTAACAAATTTACAGCAACCACGTTCCTATTGGAAATACACATTTTCTAAAACATGTTAATGATGTGTTAAGTAGAACAAATTAGCTTACTTGGCATTTTTTTTCCCTCAACATCCTTCTGATGTGTTTTCTCATACTGAAGAGGCTGGGAAGCTAAAAATGACATTCTCTGACTCCTTTGGAGTTAGGTTTCCAGGCGCGATTTAAAATCTGAAAATCAGATGAATATGCTCAAAACTTAAAAATCAGAACTTCTAACAGTTGACCAGGGAAGCAGTGGTGTGTGGGCCCCCCTTTTGCTCATGTGAGATTTATAGATGTGGTGGTGTCTGTCTGGAGTTCACGGTGCCGGCTACCCCTTGCTGATCTCAAGAGTCTCATTAAGGCGGGAATTTTCCAGAGAGGCCATAGTTCTATAATGGACTCCCTGAATACTTCAGCTTCCTGGTTTGGGGAACAGTAGCCCTCTGGGTGGAAAGGTATGCAGTGTTGTTCGGGGAGCCTGTCCTGAAGGCCAGCCTACAGCCTGTTACTGTAGTTCTCTCAAACAATTTTGTCAGCCTATTTCCTCTAAACAGCAGCTTTCAGCCTATGAATCTAGGGTGCTTTTTTTGTGTGACGAACTCTCACTAATTCAAGTCTGAGGTCTTGAGATGAAGGTTCAAGGCACTGAATATTTTTGAAGCTTCTCCAAAGTCACCATTCTACTCCATAATTTTCTACCCACATGGTCATTTAGTAACTCACAGAAGCAGATTCGTCAGTCGACTTTTGTCTCCGTTAACCAAATCTCCACTTTTGCTACCAAGCACTATGATCTATTTTGTATCTTCTCTTATGAACAGATTTCCCTAGACTTACACACAAACCGTTCAGGAAATCCATCTCTGAGCCCTATCTTTGAATGTGTGTTGTCTGCAATCAGAAAGATTGTATCATTCACGATTCAACAATACAGAGGTTCTTCCCCCCCACCCCCAACACACAAAGATGTTGCGCCATAATAAAAATCTGGAAACAAGTGGATCTGAACTTGGAAGCTGGCTCCACCATTTTCCTTATTATTGGTGTGGCCTTGCAATCATTATTTAACTTCTTCGAGTCTGTTCCTTGAGATTCAAATATTTCCTACAGTTCTTGGGAAGATTAGTGAGAAGTGTATGTACATAAACGCTGCCCATGTTTTTCCTGTTGGAGCATGACTTCTTCTCCATCGCATGTAGCTTTGTATATGGAAGTGTTATAGAGCAACAAGCTCTATCATACAAACCCAAGTACGGATGTATTTCCTTTGTCTGTCTTAGGCCACATAGGCAATAGGAAGCTCTTTCCTGAGATTTAAAATGTTCCAGGTAGACTGAAGGATACTCATTAAAGAGACCAAGGTGGTGCTTGCTTTGACAGCGCATATAGTCAAGAGACCTACATAGGAACAGCGGAGTCCTGCCCAGACAGTTTCATGCTGTTTCCAGTCTTCCAATTCTTGGCTCTGGAGCATTCCGTCATTCCTGATCCATTCTCAGGCAAGGTTCCCCTGGCTCTTGTTGATATCCTTAGCTCCTAAGATATCTTTCTAATAAGTTATTTTCTATCTAGGTTCTTCATAGTTGGTTTCTGCTATTTCCTATAAAGAACACTGACTGATAGAGAATTACTTTTCTCCTCTGTGAAAGAGGAAACTAAGCTGTAGAAAGGTTGTGTTACTAACCCAAGGTCACAAAGCTAGTAAGTGGTAAAGCCATTATTTAGATCGGGCACTTCACACGGCAAAAACCCCAGTAAAAGCGGTGTTTCTGTTTAAACAGAGCTGACTCCTAAGCTCGGATTTGTCTAACTGGTCTTATTTCCCTGGAGTAAACCCAGGAAGCTTCCACTCAAGCCAATTTGAGTTACTTTAAAATAGGAAGGGGAGAAAACAAAAGCCCATACAGTTGTAAGGGAGGAGGATTTGCTACATTGCTTTCAGTTCATTACATGTTGGCACCAAAATGGGATAACTGAAATCATTGCACTTCCGAAGAGAAAAAAATAGGCCATCACCCCCAAATAAAGCAATAACCTTATGTTAATCCATGAATTAAATTGAATCCCATTATCGCCTATGTACTAATCTATATAACCTACTTAAAATTTAAATGTATGACTCTGAGTTTGAATAGATTCATGCTATGTATTGTTCTCACATTATAAAATAATCCTAGGACTGCCAATGTGATGTCTATTGCAAACCCTCACACATTTCATATCTTTAAATAAAGAAGTACGATTTTCTAAAATATTCTTTTGTAGGACTGTGTTCTTTTTGTTCATATCAAAATTTTTGTGAAATCTGAGCCAAAGGTAGCTATCTCTATCAGATATTTACTTCAACTTTGAAATACAAACTTAGAACTAATATGTATTTGTTACCGACATAACTGGATAGGAAAATGCATTGTCCTTACTCAAAGACAACAGGATACAAGGTACATGGCCGATGATACTCCTTGGAAAACATCATGGAAAACACACAGTGTGACCTAGACAAGCATTGTTTCTCCAGCTTTCCATGGGTTTGCTTTACCTTCTAACACAACATCTGTACATATATAATGTCACAGATTAAACAGGCATATTCTTATTGCCACCAGTCCAGGTAATATTGCTCCTCTCAACTGTGATTGGGTTAAGAAGGGACATGTGACTCAGTTTTGGCAAGGACTGAGTCCCATCTTAACATACTGCTAAAGGATTCTGGGAAATGTTTCCTCACTGATGAAAAGAGACCCAGAAGGAAAAAAGGCTCCTTCATTTCCTTTGGACGTGGATATGTCTGCATGGAAAGCCTAGAACAGCAGCAGTCAACTTGTGATTTCAAGAGGCGTTAGTGGAACACACAGCCCATAAATGGGGGGGGGGGTGGACTCCTTGAGTCATTGAATTAACGAACTCTGGAGCTGCTGTCTTATTACGTGAGAGAATAATGTTTCTTTATTTTGTAGGCAAATCTGACTTGGGGTGTTCGGTTACGTGAAGCCCAAGGCGCTATAACTGATGTATGTAGCAAGCATTTCAGAGAAGATCTGAGTACAATCGCTGGTCCATCGAGAGTGTTCCAGTAGTATTTATCAAATAAATGATGAATGTAAGGAGGTTAATGTTACCTTACAGACTTGAGGAAACATTAAGGAATCGAGATTTATTTGGGCTAAGGACGATGATAATGAGGGTGACTACAAGGAGATAATGGTTATGATGGAAGCGTCACGATGGGGGAGAAGGCACATTTTAGAACCTCTAGGGACCACATCAGAGCTTGGCCCTTTTCTTGAAGTGAAAACATGAACTCACAACCCAGTGTTTTTCCGCAGCCTTCATCCGAGTGTGAATGTCACTCAACTGTTGTGGCAAAGGCTGGCCCCTCCACACGTCTGGCCTCCAGGCACCACACTTGCAAACATTCTCCCCTTCCCATAGGGAAAATAGCATATTTCCAAGATGGAAAAATAGGACGGCCACCAAATATGTAAACTCTAAAACAAAGCAGAACACTGTGCTTATGGGTTGTTCCTTCTATCAGCTTCCAGGAGAGAAAAACTTGTCCTGTGAAGACATTTAATTGGACAAGAGGAAAATACAAACTAAAATGCAAGGAAGGATTTCAGATGAGGGAGGCTCAACACCGAAGAGCGAAGAGCGTATCACTCACGAGGAGAGAGCCGTGTCCTTGCGTAAGCAGCCCTTAGGCACAGGATAAATTCTCCTTCTAATGAGAAGTTCTAAACCATTTACAATAGTGTCAGTACCTCTTGAAAATGATCAATTAAGCCTTTATTGAAAAAAACATAAAGGCCCTTTCTCCATTCTCGTTATCAAGATCTCACAACCAAGCATTTGAGCTGGAAGCTCTCACGCTCAAGTTTCCACCACAGCGCAGGGCCTGGTCTTTCTCCAGCTCCCTGGCTCCTACTTCAGCTTTGCCCCCTCCCTTCTCCAAGCAGTCAGTAACCTCTTTCTATTTTTTCTCTATATTTATTTAAGAGTTTTTACCTTTATTGATTTCTCTCAGATTCTTTTTTTAAAATCTTTTACTTATTTATTTGAAAGAGAGAGAGTGAGCGAGTGAGAGCATAAGCTGGGGGAAGGGGCAATGGGAGAGAGAGAAGTGGACTCCCCGGCTAAGCACCGTCCCAGGGCCCTGAGATCAAGACCTGAGCCAAGGGAAGACGCTTAACTGACTGAGCCACCCACGTGCCCCGATTTCTCTCAGATTCTTGTCTCTAAGTAATTTATTACAAAAATATTGACTGGAAGTGTGCAAGATGCAAAACTGGTTTGGTAACATAAAAGGATGCATAAAATGTTGACCCCACTCTCAAGAATCTCAGAATCGAGTTTCGGAGACAGACACTGAGGCAGCTCCAGTACAAGACACACTGTGATAAATGCCGCGACACAAATCTTTAAGTAATGAAAATAGAAGTAACTGGCTCCCCACTGGAGTCTAAACGTAAACTGTCGCCCGCCTACTGCTTATCGAGCCTCTCCCTTCAATTCAGACTCACCATATTTAGGAAAGAATTCACCAGCTTTCCTCCAAAAATTGTTCTCCATTGTGATGACTATTTCTACTAGCAGTTTCACAGTTAGCCTAGTCACTCATGCTTGAAAGATGGGTATTCTTTGCATTTTCCTCAGATTCATGCTCCCCATCTAGCCATTCACCAAGTTCTGTTCATTTTTCTTTTGAAATGTCTCTTTTATCCTTCTGTTCTATGGTCATTACAACCTCCCTAGTCCAAAATTGGATCACTTTATACCTATGTTCTGGCCATTTCCTAGCAGATGTCTTTGGATCCAGTCCTTCCCTCGCCTAAATCATCCCGTGTACTTCAAAAAAACCCCACAGAATCCTAAAATCGGGAGAGGCATTGCCCTCCAATGCAAAAATCTGTACAAATTAATTTAGCATTGTAAGTGAATAGCCATCTATTACCCACATACTTACTGATGGAAACTCAATTCCCCAAAACATTTCTTATTAAATTTATAGATTATTTTGATTGATAGAAAAATGTTCTTTATATTGCTAAGTCTACACATTTCTTTGCTATGTTTCTCCCTTGAATTCCAGTTTTGCATATCTGAAATATAAGTTCCATCAACCTTTAAAGAAAGCTATTTTGTCTCTTTAAGCTCCAGCTTTTAAAAACTGGTTAAATATACAGCCCCCATAACTGAGTCTGATAAAAACTTTAGCCCTCACCATCTTGATTGTGCTCCTGTTAGCACTTTACAGTTGCTAGCACGACTGAAAATGTAGTGTCCAGAACTAAAAAGAGTACTTTGAAACTTCTCTACCCTGAATGATCATTATTAGACTCACCCCACAAATTCAGGAATCTTAAATATTCCCAGTTTTTATTGCTCCAAAGCACAGCTCCTGAGCTATACATGACAGTTATAGCCCAATTTATTTATCCTAAGTTTCTTAAAGTATCTTCTGCTTTAGCTGGACTGGGGTTCTTCCCATTCCCATTCCCATTCCCATTCCCATTCCCATTCATTCATTCATTTGTTCACACATCCAAGCCTTTCCTTATATTTATCCTTCTGTTTGAAATTACTTATCTCCATTCTACCTATCTTAATCTCTTGGCCCTAACATCAGTTCCAGACTATCTCCTAAGAAGCACGGCCTCCAGACTATAGGTAAGGAGTCTCAACTTTGCTGTTGGCACCTGGGAGGAGATCTTACAGCTCCAGACTCTGACAGGAGTCTCTGTTTGCCCGAGGGCCTTGACCATCACCAGGCATCTAATAATGTGATGTATGACAGGGGCTTGGAGGCCAGGCCATGTCCCTTCTGACCTCTGGGGGAACAGATGACAAAACATAGCCTGACCTTTGTGAGTGGCTGGAAATCAAAAGGAAGCCACATGGGCCTTATGTGATTAAGCCCTAATAAGAACTTGATTTTTTATAAAGTTTTATAAAACTTTATAAAGTTATCATACCACGAGTGTAATAGCTTGCCGTGCGTTCTTGAGTCCCATGAATTATCAAACCCAAGGATGACTGTGGGGGTGTCTGAATTCACAGCCAGCTGGTTTGAAAAGAAAGTGGTCCTGGGGACTCACGAATACACCTTATATCTGAAATGAGGGCAGACTTGCAGGTACTGCCTCCTCACGCCGTAGCTGGCTAAACTCATCGCACAGAGCCACTTCCTTCTTGAAGCATCCTCTAAGTGCAGTCTACCTCACCCATGCCCTCTTCTCCTAAATACCTATAGTATTTATATCGAGTATCGCAAAATCCGTCGCTGGCCTGTAGCACTGCAGGTAGGTTATTAAGCAGATATTATGATTATTACCAGCTGAGGTTGGAATTTTTGTGACCGAGAAAATGTAGTGATCTCGTAGCTTCTGGGGTCAGGGAGAAGTAAAGGAAGGGGAGGGAAAAGACTACGTATGTAATGTTGTGAAAAGGTGGAAGGAAGAGGAGATGGTAGTGATTCCGGGAAGAAGACATTCAGCCGCTTCCCAAGGAATCGCTGCATTAAAGAAAGTTCCGTGGTTCTGACAATGCACACTGAGCACACGTTAGGCACTGAAGAGGTGACACCAGCTTTCCAGGAGGGATCCTTGATGAAGCTACCTGATAACTGTTACAACATGGTGTGCGTTGGGTTTGGTTTGACAGAAAATTGTGCCAGAGGCTTCAGGCCTTGGAGTCCATCTCTGCTCTAGTTTCAGCTGAGGAGTACTGTCTCCATCCTCGCTGCCTAGGACTGGAGGTTCATCTCTTCCTGATAACCTTTGCCTATTCCTCTGTCATGTAAACGACGTTAATGGTCAACGCTAATGTAGGGCTCCTGCCCAGTGGAACAGAAAGGGATGATTCCCAGTAATGTAAGAGACTCCAAAATAGAAAGAATGGTCATGAGCAGCGCATACGTAGGGCTATATGGAAACGGCGTAAGAAGCCATGGGGAAATAGGGCACTTAAAGGGCTAGGAATGGGCTCACACTGGCGTCTGTAACTAGTCTGGGGGAAGATATCCAGGGAAACAGACAGGTCCTAAGATCAGAAATGGTGATGAACTGAGTCTTGGTTTGAGTAGAACAGCAGGTGGTGGAAGAGGGGATGGGAAGAGTGAAGGACACATCAATCAGAAGTTTGATATCCTTGCCTTATAGAAATATAATCCATGTTGCTTTCCTGGTTTTATTTTTTACTTCTTTAGGAATGAATTTGTGTTAGGGGGCCAGGATTCACATTTCTTGGGGCCGGGATTATGACAGACTACATTGTGTCTTTTTTTTTTTTTTATCCCAAGATAATGCTTTTCAGAAAGAAAAAAAAAAATAACTCAAATAGGCACCTTGGAGGATCCTGAAGGACCTTAAATTGGGACAATTCTATACAAACAGAATGTTTGATTATCTGCTTGTTCTGTTCAAATAACACTACAGATCCTGGCTGAGCTAGGGAGATGTGCAGTAGACAGGAATTCGCAATTTACCTGCTAGTGTGCTATGATAACCTATCAACGGGATACATGTGTAAATCCCTACTTTATAAGCAGTATCCACATTCCACTGGACACTTTCCTGGACAGCTACACCACCTGCAACTTTGCTAACATCCAATACTGGAAAATAGATCAATCAAAATAATGCACTAGATTTTGATGTGCTTAATCTGGTCTTTGTTTGAAACACGAGCATTTACGAATTAGATAAGTAAAGAGTTGTGCATCCTGTTCCCATAATTGCTATCTGATTCCAGTATGCTAGAAAGAATGGGGAGAAGAGCTTATTAATATTGAAATTTCCAATAAGAGATGCATGTTTAATTGAAGTGACATTAGCTAGTACTTTACGTACTGGGCTGATAAGTGCTGATCAATCAACAAATGATGCTGTTATTAAGTAAAGACAAACTACTATTCCTGATTGAAAGAGGCGCATTTATTAGCAAACAACATATATCTTTATGATTTTTCTGTGTTCGAATAATTTTGTGAAATAATACTGAGTGTGTATGCGTATTATAAATGTATTTGGAACTACCCGAAGTAACCCTGTGAATTGTTTGAAATATGTATCTCGCGTTTAAACAGAAACATTTATTCTTGTTCCATAGTTTAAAAAAATTTCCAATATGCTTTTCTCAAGACAATTTGAGGACCTTTTTGAAACTGAGGGTTTTCAATCTCTTTTATGAGATCAGATGAATAAATTACTTTCAAGGTAGCTGATTCCCCAGGGTAGATTTGGTTTGTTGCTTCTCTAAATTGTGGTGGTTTAAGATCTCAGATATACTTTTTTCAATATACATTCCCTACTTCTTTAAAAAGCTGTATAGAGATGATGAGGAAAAATATGTAATTATACAATATACAGATGTAAATACATGCAGCATAGGGAAAGATGAATATATATATTATATTCATATATACATGAATATATATGATATATATATATCACAAACACATATGTCATATGTTCCATAGTTATATATCAAACAAAACATGTTAGGTGAAATAGGGCCTAACACTGATGTTTCTTATGATTAGAACTTTTTTCGTTTGTTAATATCTATTTTACTCAGGATAAGATATTAAATCATGTAACTTCGGTGTTTCAGTCGGGATAGGATGCTAAACAAGATGAGAAGTCATCTCATACCTTTTTCCATTACAGAAACAAATGTATGCTGATTAAAATTTATGAGCTAATAGCCCCCATGGTCCCTAGCACAGTGCTCAACACTCAACATGAGTCCATTAATAATTATTGAAATGGATATTGTTTCTGTAAGTCGGGGCCTGGGCCTGTCTGATAAAATATACAAACAGAAAAACATGAACTGCTTTAACAACTGAGAGGTAGTGGTCATCGAGAACCCTCCCTTCTTTGGGGTGGTTAAGCAGTTCTCCGTCTATATGGAGATGAAGTTCATCGCATTCGAAATCATAACATTGTAAAATACGCCTTTATCTCTCTCGAACACGTCCTTCTGGGTTGGGAAGTATCCTGCAATAAGATAGTGTGATGGACTAGTTGACTTTCCAAGGTCTATTAATCTATGAAGTGAAAATTAATATCCTTTCATCAGATGAGGCTGGTATCCAATTATCAGTAGAGCAGATGTTGTGCTTTTCTGCTGGGTATAAAGAAAAGGGATGTGCATATCATGCTTCGAGAGGTGTACCAATGTAAGTAGGACAACTCTCACTGCCTTGCTGCTACTCTGAAGGTAAATTGCTTGAGTGCAGAGCAACCTCCTGCAGTCCCTCCAAATACCAAAAATGAAAAGCACAGCTATGAAATGTCCAGGCTTGGCTCTCTTCAATAGTAAATTATGGGAATGCAACTCATGCAGCTGCTATGGGTACCTGCTGCCTGCCAGATCCCCTTGCTTCTATTTCTTCTGCGCACCGGGTATAGCCAGTCATTTCCAAAAGCTAATTTGCAGTTGATTATGCAATCTGCCAAACCCAATCAATGTGCATACTCATGACCACTCATAAGATTATTTGCCTTAATCATAGGAGACCTCTAGGTCGTTACTCCACCATAGGGAATATATTCAGTGGAGATGGTTATGGGGTTGCCCACTACGCAGCTGCCTGCCAGGTCTCTTGGCTTTTATTATTTTCATCTCTCGGATGTGGCCAGTTCTATCCAAAGATGCTTCAAAGGCAAATCCATTCCCTATCAGTGAGAAACCCTCTGCTGACTACTGACTGCTGAGGCAGCAGGATAAATACAGAAACCTTGAGGATACTTCAGGATTAAGGTTTCTTTCTTTTTCTTCTTCTTGTCTTTTTAATAGTAATGTTAGTTGTTGGCAAGAGTTTAATGTCTTCCATGTAGGAAGATAGACTTCCATTGGGTATCAAAATAAAATTTAAAAAAAAGGTCTTCCAAATACCAGACCTGTTGTTGGGATTTTTTGGGATTGTGATAACTCTCCATGGCCATAAATTACTGTTTGAATTTTTAATATTAAAAAAACTTTTTTTAAAAAAGTGGACTAGATCAGTATAGTTCAACACATACCCAGGGACCGTGTCTTATAGAGCCTGAAGTACACAACCGCCTAATGCGGAGAAGGCAAAGATGCACCATGTATACTGCTCTTCTCCTTCCTCTCTCCATACATATGTATGTGATATACATGCTACTGTCTGCCAGACTGCCCTGTTTCTATTATTTTGCTCACTGGGTATAGCCCACTGGTGTGTGTGCATATAAATCAATCAGTCAATAAAATAAATAAATATAAATCTATATATACTTATTTATATGGTGTCTGTTATGTGCTGGGCATTATTATAAGCAGTCAAGATGCAACAGAAAAAAAAGAAGACAACCTTCCCACCCTCAAGGTGTTTATATTCTAGTGGGGATAGGAATATCAGTAACCTTATCACAAAATCATTTCTTCCTGAGCCCTGACACAGCCACGGCATCCTTTGCAACCTTTGCTTTAGAGAGTCACTATCTGTCTAGAAGAGTAGGCACACAGAATAAGAACTACTAGTAGTCCCTGACTTAGTATGGTCTATCAGTGATGGAGAAATAGCTTAGCTACAAAAAAAAAAAAAAAAAAAATCACACCACAGTATATCAAACACCTGAATCAAAATCTTTAAGCCATAATAAATGCCAGATCAACATTTATTATGGTCCATTAACTATTTAACCTACACTTCTCAACACTGAGTCTTACTGGATTGCCAAATAATGTGATTTTTCCCCAAGTTTTTATTTAAATTTCTGTTAGTTAACATATAGTGTAATACTAACATATAGTGTAATACTTTCAGGTGCAGAATTCATTGATGCATCTCTTACATACAAGAGCTGGTGCTCATCACATGTGCCCTCCTTAATCTCCATCACCTATTTCACCAAGTCCTCCTCCCTCCCTCCAGTAACCAGCTGTTTGTGCTCTATACCCAAGAGTCTGTTTGTTTCTTCATTTGTCTCTTGTTCCCCTCCATGTTCATTTGTTGTGCTTCTTAAACTCCACATGTGAGTGAAGTCATATGGTATTTGCCTTTCTCTGATTTATTTCGCTTAGCATAATACTCTCTGTTTAATGAATTAAACTTTAATTTTAGAAATACGTTTTAAAGGGTTTATTTGCTAACAGATTATTAACAAAGGGATTTTTATGAACCAAAAAAATGGAACATAATACCAAAAAATTAGTTGTACAATTTCTTCATGGTTCCTCTTCTGTGTATAGAAACGTATTCCAAGAACATGAAATGTGGTTAAGTTTTGTTTAACTCACCACTTCATAAGTTAATATGGCTAAAACTGAGTTAAATATCTTATCGCCAATGACATCTTGATTTAAGCAAGTTTTAGCTCCACCTATCAGGCTCATGTCAAACTGAGAATGAATAAAGCCATGTATGGCCAAATTCCTGTTTTATAGGATTAACCTAAATGAGGAAATGACAATAATCACTTTCTTCATTTTATCCTTGCCTGAACTCTTCACTAGAACCCTAGTTTTACTTTTCCTAACCAGGTTTTAAAGTGAAGACTCAGTTTTGACAAAGGTAACATCTTACTTTTGGAATGGGCCAACTTCCTCACATCTGTTACACAAAGATGTCTCATCTTCTTTGCCTGTGTAAATGTTTTTGAACTTCCAAAGATCAGATGAAGTGCCACCTTATCCTCAAAGTACTCCTTCATCTGCAATAAACTGTTCTCTAAGATCTGTCAGTATTTAATGTGTATAATTATAATAGTACATTTAAATATGCTGATTTAAAAACAGTATAGTGTAACTGCTCTGTGGTATTTTAAATGTTACAGATTTTGTCTCACTCCATAGTAGGATTGGCATTAGCGTGCAAATGATATCAAAGAGTGAATATCAGCTTTTCCATGTATTTATTATTGGCCCCATATTTATTATTATCTACTTACTCTATACACACATGCCCTAGTGTGCACACACATTCTCTTCTATTTGAAACCTAATAATAATAGACTGGGTCCAATAAAGATGTGATTTTTTTTTTAGTCACTTGGTATGTATATATAATTGATTTATATCTTTAAGACAATGGTGGCATGTTTTCTCTAAAATTATATCATTTGTGGGGCATGTGGGTGGCACAGTCACTCAAGGTTCCGATTCTTGGTTTCAGCTCAGGTCATGATCTCAGGGTCATGGGATTGAGAACCACATGGGGCTCCATGCTCAGCGCGGAGTCTACTTGAGATTCTTTCTCCCTCCCTGTCACTCTGCTTGTGCCCCCCTCATGCATGTGCTTTCTCTAAAATAAGTAAATAAATAAAATCTTTCAAAAAAATAAAATATCATTTGCAACACATTTGTGGTGATTCAGTGAATAAAATGAATTTTAACTTTATCACAAAGTAAATATTTTCAACATGATTTTTAATGTCATTTGAGGTATAAACGATCCCACAATCTGGAATATTGCTGAAAGTCTCAACCATCCATTTTCCACATTATGAAACAGATTTGACCTGAATTGAGAAACATTAATTCTAGGATTTATCACCTGACTCTGCTTCTAAGAGCTATACGACTCTAGAAAATTCTTTCAGCCTGACAAACCTTAGTTTATCTATCTATAAAATGAGGAGTAGGTGATTTCCATGGAACCTTTAAAACAATAACAACAAAACCTCCAATGATTCTGTGTTGATACAAAAAAGTCCACTCCCTGGTAACACGTCAAGGAAAGCTGAGATGCACAATGTGATAGTGAAAAGACAAGGTTTATAAAAATGTAAATAATAAGAAATGGGAATGAGAACAAGGAAAAAATGTAAGAACTACTCATATATCTGCCTTCAATAGAGTCTATTATAGTTCTTGTAAGTCACACCAAAATGCTTTGTTAAAATAAAACATTACTTATTTATAGAGTCAAAAGTTAAACATTGATCAGCACTGTCCTATGTCTATGGAGTTCTACACTTTCAGAAGACAAAATACACTGAAATAATCAACAATGAATCAAAAGTGACTCTATTTAACCTCCAGGTTCATCGTAAATTTGAATATGTAATTAGGGATGCCCTATGATTATCTGGCCAGAAGCCAGATCTTTTGGAAAAGAAAGATACACTCAAGACCTGAAGGTTGTAACGTTGAGTGTACACGTAATTCTCTTGGCTTGTGAAATGTATCCTGGGGCATAATTTATTTAATCAGTAAAACTCCTGTGGCCTGAAACAACGTTGAAATGCTCACCAAGTCTAGGGCTGACTTTCTGGAATTGGCTTGATGACTTTGCAGATCCAGGCTACAAAGAGCCTTTGGAGTGTGACTTGAGAAGAAGGAGCGGAATGGAGACAGAGCATTTTGACGGCTTTTCAGGCACCTTAGCCACAATCGACAGCATGTTCAGCATAATATGCTCCGCAACGCTAAGTGTTGGTTAATAACAAAGGAGGAGTGGTATTTCATGCTTAAGTAAGTTTCGGAAATCCTGCATTAAACAGTTTACCAGGTTTCTTTATTGCGGGGTTTTTCAGAATCTCTAGTGTGTTGACTGCATAGCTTGAGTCTTCAAGGCAATGACATGGTGTGCAGAGACATCAAATCTATTTGACCAACAGAACCGTTTTGTCTCAAAATATGCCACAAGACTAGTATTTGCAGTGAAGTATATAAATTCCCCTTTGCTCCAAAAGCCTTTGTTTCACTCTTACATATCACGTTACATTTAATTGTTCATCAGAGGCCTCAGCTAAACAAAATGGACAGAGTTTAGCTCCCAGGAGCCCAGAGACTTCCACAGAAGTTCCACAGAATAGAAGCATTATTTTTACTTATTGATTCCGTGTAGATCAATGCCAGGATGTTGTAAAATAAATCATCTGATAGGAATACGTTTCTGGTTGTGTTGAGGTAAGCTAAATCAAAGAGAGATATATTCCTTCATTAATATTCTTAGGGTCACAAATTATCAGCATCTTTGTTTGTGCTGAGATGATCGGTCAAAGATACACAGAACCAATATTAAATATAACAGATGTGAATAACCTTGTAGTACGAGCACATAATGAGCCTATTTTTCTTCCTTTATATCTAAACTTAAATTGGCCTAATTCTACATCAGGATTTTAGAAAAAGCGAAGCAAAACAAAACAAAAACAAAAACCTCAAATAATGCATCCAGTGTAGGGTTCATATTGTAATATCCGCAGTATGATAATACTCTGCAAACATAGGTTAGTTCCCTGAAAATATGTTAAAAGTAGGAATAACTGGGATTCTAGATGTAAATAAATGATAAAACATGATGCATGAGGAACTCCATAATAGCTTGCTTAAACTGAAGTACTGCTATTGTTTATTCTCAAACACAAACCATTATTTTCCTTTCAAAATAGAAATATTCCTTCTGTTTTGTAGAACCAAGTGTTTCATATTTTTAAAAGATTTTATGTATTTATTTGAGAGAGAGAGAGAAAAGAGAGCGCACAAGCAGGGAGAGAGGCAGAGGGAGAGGGAGAAGGAGACTCCCTGAGCAGAGAGCCCCATGGGGGGCTCAGTCCCAGGACTCCAGAGCCACCCAAGCCAAAGGCAGCCACCCAACTGACTGAGCCACCCAGGTGTCCCTAAAATATCCTATTTTTAAAATAACTGTCAATTACATTAAATGAAATCTTTTATGAGATGAATTTTTTTTCTGTTGGGAATATTAAATGTAAAAGCATTTCTAAACCACCCCCCATCCCGTACATAATATACAGTATATGAACAGAAACATTTTAACATAATGCTTTACTAAACAAAGGTAAAAATGAAAACATTTGTGATACCTGGACTGTATTTGAGGAAAAATAATCTGTACCCTGTAATGTTGCATTTTTCAAAGTTTTAAATGTTGTGGTATTTAGTTTGAGTTCAGTTTATATGAGGACTAAACACCAGTGACACAAAATTTGTGTGATATCAGTTTACAGAAAAGCTATGCATGGTATGACTAAATTAAGTAGTACTTGGAAGGAAACAAATACTAAGATGATTTTAAAAACTGTGTCAATAAAAATGCTATAAGACACACTGGAAACTAGGATTATCAAGAAGCTAATGGCTTTGCTATTTGTATATGATAGTTCTGCTATATAAAACATGGACAAGAAATACGATTTAGAGAATAAAACTAATAAATGTGACAGATTATGCAATTTCTCCTATAGAAGAATTATAGATATAATTATACATACAATTTACAAAGACTGAATTTAGATGAATATTGTAGAAATCAGTTTTATTACCTTATAAGTAGACTTCCCACAGTAATTCAAAAAGTTAAAGTCTGGGACATTTCTTTGTGTTAACTGGGCATATTTATACGTGCTAGTTCACTGAAATATTTTCCTACTTACTTCCTGTTGAACCCAGAAATAAATGTGCCCCCACCTTCACCCCCCCCCCCAAAGTAAGTTATGAGGAAAAGCACATGGAGTGTTTAGTATCTTGGCAAATCTGCCAACACTTAGGTCCTGGCTTTCACTCTTGTGAGAGCAGAAACTTATTTTTCCTATGTTTTTAGTTGATAAGATTAGGAGAGGAACTCTTGCTCAATATATTCAGAAGAAGCTCAAGAAGAGATGCCAGTTTCTATGCATAGAATAAAAACTCTGGTTGATCAGCATCTTTCTCCTGAAAGCAAGCCAAAATTAACACTCGGCCTACCTTGATTAGGTACAATGGAATTTATATATATTTTTCTAAGCTATCTCAAAGTCCTAATAGATATCTGTTTTTCCCTTAATAATGAACAGAAGAAACTGAGACTCGGGGAAGTTAAGCAACCTGGTTAAGAACACACAGCTGGAAAAACACAAAGTCAGATTCAAACTGAGGTCTTAGGCAGCTTGTTTTGATGTAGGTTTTCCAATCAAGATCTGTCCAAATTCCTTTAAAGGAGATGCTATGATCTAGTCAACCTGAGACTATGGGCATGGACCAAGGATTAAAAAAACAAAAAAAAAAACAAAAAAAAAAACCCACAACCTGTTCATCATTCTGCATAAGGAAATGTCTTTTTAAAAAATATATATTTGGTAAAAGTGGTTCTTAAGGATTATCACAGAAAATAAGAAGACAAAACTTTGAAATTCTCATAGAATTTATGGGCCTTTAAGAGGATGGGTGAGACTCTCAGCCAGAAAAGTGGCTCAATTTTTAAGATTACAGGATTTGGAGTCAGATAAATCCTGACTGCCATCGCTCACTCATTAGCTCTCCTGGCTTCAGTTTCTTCTGTAAATTGGGGTGAAAATATTCAGTCTTAGGATTATCATAAAAGTTAACTGAGAGAATGTATTTAGAATTATTGAACACAGTGTCCACTACAGAGTAATTGCTCAGTAAGTGTAATGACTATGATTTGTATTTTCATCCCAACGCTGTCCACTCAGACACACTCTGACCTCCTTCCTGGGGTATCATCGCTAGCTCATTAAGCCTGGAATCAGATTCGGTCCCAAGCACTCATGGCTCCTCACTAGGCAGATCCAGTTCGCCTCTGTCTGCCAGAGAAATCTCTCCTGGTCAGGGCTTAGAGGGACAATAAATGGTTTGTCTCGTGACTCCCTTGGCAGGATACCAATTCATACCCTACATTCTTTAATTAGATGTGTTAAGATCTGTCAACTGTTTATAAGGAAGTCAAAGACCTAGAACAATGTTTTGCTTATTTGTTTGTGTATTTAAGGCAACGTGTTAAGTCTTAGCTCTTTATTCTTGGAAGGTAGGTCTATTGCCAAGTTCTTAAAGTAGCACTTCATTTTGGCTCCTGTGTACTACCTACTATGAAAGATAACTGGTGTGAAAAACATCAAGTCACCTCCTCCGTTAACTCTTCTTCAGGGTCATAGGCACGTGTGGGGCAGGGAAAGGCAACAAGGGTGAACAGACGGAGAACGTGGGAAGGTGATATGAAATCTGCTCAAGAAGGTACAAGGTCACCTGTTTTCACTTGCCACCAAGAGCTTTTTGTCGCTCCATCCCACGACAGCAGGCTTTGAAGGGTTCATTGATCTACGGTTAGATGAGCACATTGGACATTTTTGCATTTGCATAAGACCCATCATTCCTGGAACTTGCCAGAGTGAAGGACAAGTTAGTAGTGATTTATCACTCTTGAGAATTTTAATTAGTGGCCTGATAATATAGGAATTGGCAGAGTTGTTTTCTCTCACTGAGCTTAGTTCCAGCTTAGTTCTCTGACCTGAGGCGGAGATTTATGTGTGAGCCGAATCTTTCTCATTCTAAATTCCTGGGTTCAACACAGATATTTCAGAATAAACTATATTCACAAAGTGCTATGTACCCATCTGACTGGGAAACAGTCAATTTAACTAAGCTCATAAGGAACACCAAAGCAATTTCACAGCCGATTTAGACCCGTAGACCTTTTATATCCTCTTTATAGGAAAGTCATAGAATTTAAGAGTTGGAAGCAAACTTTAAGATCATCTACCCCAACCACTCCATTTTATAGAACCTATATTCTCAGGGTAATGAGAGAGTTCATTGAGGACAGGGGCCACATCTTAATCATCAATATTCTTGAATGAGTTGAGACAAGTCTAAGCCCCTAAACTCATCATTGACTTGTTTTCTCAGGCATTTTTGGATAATTAACAGTGCCCTTCTGATCACTGTACTATGTTGTATAAGTAGATTATCCTATATCACTCAGTCCCCAACAAATGAAATATTAAATGCGAAAAGATAGTACTGCACAGTGTGCTTCAACAACCAGGCCACAGGATTGAATTTTTCAATTTTGGTGGTCAAGGATACAAAAATTTCAATATATTATCATGTCTATAGAAGCAATCTTTGCTCAAGGGGTTAGAGAAAATCACACTTTGGTGAATATTACTGAAGGAGGGGAAAAGACGTAAAATTCTAATATAAATCAGTACAAATCTTTTTTGGCTTACGACGGGTTCACACCCTGAATAATACAAGTTGAAAATACCTTTAAGTCAAAAATACATTTAATGCACTCAGTCTATTGAACATCATCGCTTAGCTCAGCCTATCTCAAATACGCTCAGAACACATCAGCCTACGGTTAGGCAAAATCATCTAACACAAAGCCTATTTTATAGTAAAGTGTTGAAAATCTTGGTAATTTATTGGATGCTGTACTGAAAGGGAAAAGCAGAACAGTTGTAAATTTATCGGTTGTTTACCTTTGTGATCACGTGGCTGAGTGGGAGCTGTGGCTCACTACTGATGCCCAGCATCCCAAAAAGAGTCCTGTACTGCATATTGCTAGCCCGGGGAAAGATCAAAATTCAAAATTCAGAGTACAGTTTCTATTGAATGCATGTTGTTTTCATATCATTCTGAAGTTGAAAAATCCTTAAGTCGAACCATTCTAAATCCAGGACCCTCTGTATGTGGCAAAGACACTTAAGTCTTCAGTAGAGAATATGGCACCGAGGTGCCACCTAGTGACTGCATTCTTCTGCCTATGAAAAGTACAGATTTGTTAGCACAGAGAATGGGATTTGTTTATACTTTGGGTCATCTGCAAATGCATTATAATACAAAGTGTCTACTCATAATTTGCTCTGCTCTGTCAAGTTCAGAAGATAAACTGAAGAATTCTCTAGAAGCCTTTAAATAGCACAAAGACAAAACAGTGTAAGATGTTCATCAAAGTGCTTTGCTTCTTCTGGGTGCACATACCACCAGTTCTAGATAAACCCAATAAGCAGAATTTCTAACATATGATGTGATAGAAAGAGTAGAATACATTCCTGCCTCCACTATTATATCCTAGGGCTATCCCTACGATTTATTTAGCGCAGTGTATTGCACATAATAGATACTCGGTAAAGGATGTTGAATGAGTGCATGCATTAATGAATGGATAACTACATGAATCCTTGAACTTAAGGAGTTTCAAGTGAGCTCATGTTACCTTGGAAAGTGGACAGGGCTGATTTGTCCTCACCACCTAGATGATCAATAGTAAGACAGCCAACTCATATCTGGGTACGATCTCATTTTGAAATTAAGAGAAATCCTGAAATCTCCTTGAAGTTGAAGAGAATGGTAGAGGAGGAAGTAAAGTCAGAAAAGGGTAAAAAAAAGCGCTATAAATGAAATATGAGGATTGGTGAGATGTACCACCACTTCTGTTTGGCAGCAGAAATCACTTCTGATAGGATAAACTTATTGATGATAAGGATCTAGTCAAGTTGCCATTATTAATTACAAAATGAGTATACAAGATGCCCTTGTCCCTCTCTCTCTCTCTCCTCTCTCTCTTCCTTTGTCTCTCTCCCTTCCCCCCACACAATACTTTTCTAAAATCAGGCCTCACAGTAAGGGCACGGGCTCGCATGTTGACATGTGTGGTTGCCTAACAACTGTAATGCCCTGCTGAATTGATTGGCTCTACTTTTATACAATAAAAAGCAGTAAGTAAATGTGGTGGGCAGTTCATGAATTGGAAAGATTTTCATTGTCTGGCTGCATAATTAGAGGCAGAGAGTCCATATGCGCATAAACCAATAAATGGATTTTTAAAAACTACTAACATCACCTCTTTTCAAAACCTCTAAGACACAAGATGTGACATTAATGGATTGCACTTTCTTTTTGTTTGTTTAGATGAACAAAAGAGTCTTGGTTCACTTCAAGAAGAAGACTAGTTGGCATCCCTATTAGAATAAAAGGGCCCAAGCGAGGGCCTCCCAATCTACGACAGCTCAGATTTGTGATCATTATGAAGAAGTCGGTCAGCAGATGAGCTTGGGTTGCTAGACTGTTGTGACAATGGCAAGAGAACAGAAATAAAACCCTTTAAAATGCAGGAAAATACAAAAAAATGTTTGCTGGTTTTGTGGGTCCTTGGGTAAGTCATTTGACCTGTCTGTGCTTCACATTCCTTACCTGTAAAGTGTTGAGACAAGTAATTCATAGATCACGAGACTATTTTGAGAAGGAGATGTCTGTTGAAAATACTGTAACTCACATTGAAATATGAGTTATATGATCGCCATTTTCAAACAAAGTACAAAATAGCCCTATTTGCATTTGTGAAGTCCTTATTTAGTCTACTTATGGTAAATAATGTGACAAAGATGAAAGTTGGCAAATAAACCTGACTGGATGATCAGCAGAGATCTAAGATTTGGATCTCTGGATTTAGTGATTTACATGGCAACAGAAAGACTCTTCTGACCAATAATATCCTCTTAACGTGCACGATCAACTGTGAAATTTCCATCATTAGAAATAAATTATTTAGGGTTAAGCAGGCAGGGCCTTTAAAAACACAACTACTCCTAGGAAGCTGTGTATTTGAGGTTATTTTTCATTAAGAGTGTCATACAAACCTGCATTGGTTTAACAACTGATTCCATTAATAAAAACAGGCTGAAATTCATTCATTTCCAACTATAAATATTCCTGGTACAGTGAGAATCTCTGGGTCGGGAGGAATGACTGAGGATACAGATGTTCTACAGGAGGCAAGAAGCATGAAAGTGAAAATTGTGTTCTCCAAAAGTTGTCAAGAAAAGCAAAAATCAGAGGGTTTACCTTCCCAGCAGTTTTACTCCTATTTTCCTAAATGAAAAAACCTACCTTTTTTCCTTTTAAAGTTAGGCCAACTTAAAATATATGCATTCCTACTTGGAATCAACAAATAAGCATTTGTTTGTTGGCATTTATGGGAGCATATGTCCAAGAACAAAGGAACTGTTTCCTACACGTATTATTGAAAGAATAATCACTTATTACACCAAAAGTCATTAACTCCAATTGTTTCAAGATTTACTAGCATTTCTGATTCTTTCCTGTATGGATTCCTTCTCTAATTGACCACTGGGCAGTTGGGATTTATCTCCTACATTAAGATCTTTTAGTCTTGTGTGTGTGTGTGTGTGTGTGTGTGTGTGTGTAGTATCAGCTTATTTGTTTTTATGAAATATTGTAATATTGTTGGTCATAATGTGGCTTCACAAACAGGACTAATTTAATGGGTATTTTCACGATGAAATGGGCGATTATACGATGAAATGGCTGATTATAAACATTTAATGTAAAATTCAATGTTCATGTAATCAGTATTCTAAAAAATTCATGACCTGAATATTGGAAAATCCAAGAAGGGTTAGTAGGTTTTGAGGTAAAATCTTAGATGTAGAGAAAATAAATCATTTCATCATCTGCAAAAGGGAATTAAGGTAGCAGATAGAATTATGGTTGCTAACCAAGTAACTATAAAATAGACAGATCATCCTAGATTACTTGAGTGGGTCCAATGTAATCCCAGGGCACTTAAACGTAGAAGAGCGAAGCAAGAGTCAGCGGCGCAATTGTAGAAAAACTTGAATGGCCATTGGTGGCTTTGAAGTTGGAATAAGAATACAGATAAAGGAACGTGGACAACCTCTAGAATCCGGAAAAGGCAAGAAAACAGACTTCCCTAGCGCCTCCAAAAAAAAGAATGTAGTCCTGCTGACACTTGATGTGAACCAGTGAGATTCATTTTAGATTTCTGACCTCCAGAGCCATCAGATAATAAATCTGTGTTGTTTTAAATCACTATGTGTGCGGCAATTTGTTGCTGCAGCAATAAGACCTAATATGCCTAGGAAATCATCCATCCATCCGTCTCTTCACGCATTCAATAAATGTTGCACGTCTCTGAAATGCAGGACATTGCCACATTCATCTAATCAGTGTTTAGCTAATAGAGGTAACTTTTATTTTCTTTCTTTCTACTGGTAAACCAGGAATGATGAGATGAGAAGTAAACTTCCCCTTTTGTAAGGATTTTGGGAGGAAATTTTACTTTCCATCACCTTTTGTTTTTTTTTTTTTTTGTTTTTTTTTCCATCACCTTTTGATTCTCTCTTTTTGAATAGATATATTATGGGAACTCCATCCCTATATGGATTTCAGCTCTATGGTGGACTTGGAAAAATGCATGTTTATTTCTTTTAAAATATAAAATATAAAGGTACGCACTTCAATTCTAATTTTCCAAGCTGCTGAGAAACTCCTCGTGTCAATTCACTCATTCATGTATGCATTCGCGCAGCAAGTTTGCATATTCCAGTCACTCTTCAAGACGCTGTAGATAGATTTTTTTAAAAAAAGATTCAAAATAAAAAGAAGTAACAAAAAACTTATCTCCCTCTATAAAAGACCTCACCGTCCAGAGCTGCGATAGACACAGGCCTCCAAAATACAATGCAAGGCATTGAGACCTTTGATGATTGTGAAAGAACTCCATGATTTCTTATATAATATAATGTACTGTATGTACCTGGCAAGTACTTATTAGAAGGTCACATTCATAAGTCCATTTGTTTTATGTATGTAAAGCAGAGACATGGTAATCATTAATAATCTTAATACTTCTGCTATATGTTAACCATTTGATTTAACATATTAAAGGGTTGTTATTAGTCTGTGTGGTGTTTGACTTTGAGGCCTTGATCTATATCTTTGGTAGAGCTATACTCTGAACCCAGAGTAAACCAAAAGACCAACAGCCTAAGATGATATTTTGAGACAAAGCTGAATATATGTCAAGGAAGAAAGGACCAAATAAGCAGTGAGAGTAGAGAGCACCCCACTTTCTTCATCTGTAAAAAAAAAAGGTCATCATATTAGAAAATTGCATCATAGATTTTCTGCTATATTTTATCTGGAAATTAATCAACTAATTATGGATAATTATAATTAATATCTGAATTCATTATATTCAGGCATATTAATTAGAATTTGAAATATATTCTGAGCTGTCTTAAACTCTTTACACTCTAACAATCAGAGAATAATGGAAGCCTGATTGTTTTGAATTAGGAGGAAAACCCCCACAGACCTTAAAATACATTTTGAAATAATACCACAAGTTCGATACTTCTTTTGCTAGAACTCATTACCAGCTTTGCAGAGAGATTTCTGTGCGTAGGTGGCCATTTTCTTAAGAGATGGCAACAAACCTGTAGGGATTGGGATTTCAGAGACTTCACTTGATGCCTCCTCACTTCCATTCTTACTTTTCTACTCTTAGAGAATTATGTCTGCAGAATACACAGTAATATTATTCCCCGGTTTACCATAAAACAAAACACTGAATCCTTTCCCAAACAACAGGATGAAGTCCAAACCATTTGGCAAAGACAAGTGGTTTCTTTTCCCTATCGTGGTTGGTGTCCCACCATCTGCAGAAGGAGATGAGAGTCATCCTTGTTTGACCTTCTCCTTGTCCTTCTAATCAGTGACAAGCCCTGATAAATCTTCCTTTTATGTAAGTATTGAAGGGCACCTGGGTGGCTCAGTGGTTGAGCATCTGCCTTTGGCTCAGGGTCCTGGGATCAAGTCCTACATCGGGCTCCCTGCAGGGAGCCTGCTTCTCCCTCTGCCTGTGTCTCTGCCTCTCTCTGTGTCTCTCATGAATAAATAAATAAAATCTTTAAAAAAATAATTTTTGAACAGATTCCCTTCTCTCCTTTGCTACTAACACTGTCCTACATCAGGCTCTCATCTCTTCCCAGATATTATATAAGAATATTTTCCAGTGTCAGTCTTCTGAAACCAATTAATTCTGTACCTTGAACCACAGAGTTGCATAGGAAGCCTAATGATCAGCCTATGCCTAGGGTTAAATAGACCAAACTTCCAACCTACACAACACCCTTCATGACCTTGCCCTGTTCATCCAGAGTCCCACTGAACCTCTGCTCAATTTACACTTTAGAGCTTATCTGGAATCTCTCTCAAACACACTGTGCTATTTTATGCCCCTACTTTTTTTTTGCCATGCTGAGCTCTCTGTCTTGAATGGCTTTCCCCCTTTATCTCTCTGTTTAAACTATTCAGAAATCACCTCTCTTTCAGAAAGCCTTTCCTGACATTCCTCAAGCGGGAATCAGAGTTCTCAGAGTGCATCACACATATCTGTATTACAGAAACTATTGCCTTATATTTATTTCTTCTGTTTCCATGACTTTCTCCTCCAGTGGAATGTGAGATTCTTAAAAGACAAGCGGTGGGCCAATCACTTGCATCTCCAGTAGATAATGCAGGTCTGACACATTTCGGTGCCCATTAAGCTGTTCTTGGGAACTCAGAGAAACTTCACCAGCTGTCTTACCTTTATAATTTCTGCCAGTTTCCTTGCTTTTCTGATGCTGCAGCCCTATGAACTACATGTTTGTTATCCATTCACACACCCATCCATCCATGGATTCATTCACTCATCCATCCACCCATTCCCTCATCCATCCATCCATCCATCCATCCATCCATCCATCCATCCATCATGGGTAGTTAGGTATCTTCCTTTGATCCAGGCATTGATATTTTTAAATTTTCTATTTAGCAAACAAGTAAACAAATTATCCAGTCTTTCCATGCTATCACGTAACTACTTGATTTTTGATTATTTTCTCTATTCCTAATTAAGTTTTACTGAAGCACACTACTGTCATTTATAAAATTCTCCTTATGCTCTAGCTCTGTGGACTATATATGAATTTCTAAGCCATTCACACACTCATTCATTCATTCATTTGTTGAGAAAAGGCAACCACTTGAAAAGTGGACATTTTTGTTTTTCAGTATAAAACTTGATAATGAAATTGAAAAAAAAACGGACTTAATGCCCTTTTTCAATTACCATAAAAATGCTAGCATAAAAAGTATTTTTAGGAACTGTTAATATCTATAAACTGATTCAAGAGAGCAAGTTTTGGTTTAATTGGTAGTAAATTTGTGTTTTTTATTTTATTACCTTCCTTTTACAGGGGTTTAAAAAATGCTGGAAGTTAGATATGACCTAATATAACCCAAAAGCTATGATATAGTTAGTTGTCAGGAAATCTCCTAATTCTTGTATTTAATTTTCAGTTCAAATGCTTTGTTTAGTGGTTTGGTATTTTCGCTGAAACGATCTGGCATGCATAGAGGACCCACTAAGGACCAGCACAGTGGTAGACAGTAAAAATACAGAAATCCAATCAGATTTTTCTCATTTTCTATACTTTGTACCCCTTTGACTTCTTAAGCATTTCCTTTGCTTGTGGTAGTACCCATATTCCTTGCCAACTAAGTTTAATCTATGATGCTGTCCATATATATGAAGATTTCCTCTAGGCGGAATTGTCTGCCTTTTCTCTATACAGAAATTATAGAATATATTATCTTGAATAATGGTTAGTTACACATATGCCTGTTTTCTTAATAGATTATAAACCCCTTTAAAATAATAAACTTATGCTGTCAGCGATTGGTGTCTGATACAGTTGTTACTCAATAAATGTTTGCTAAATGATGAACAATAGCCTCCAAATAGAAAATGGGGCTTCCTGGGGTAAGCTGAATGAAAGCATTTTCCTTTGTAAGAAAACTCAGGAAACCAGAGAAGTGAAATATTATTTGCAAAGTAGATGAATCAGGAATTATTCAATTTAAAGTGGGATTTTATATACTGTGGTGTCTTCTGGTGAACAGAAATTATTTCAGTTTATAAACATTATTTTTTTTTCCACAAGAGATTTCTGCTCTTTAAAGTGAGGCACATATATTTGATGACTAAGTATTGGGCATTTTAATTTGGTTTTGCCATATACTTGCTGAGTGACTTTGAGTGAACTATTCGTTTTGTCTTTTTATTTCACTGTAAAATGGAACCGGGTTTGTTGCACGGACTTAATATGTTCCTAAAACACCAATAAATACAAAGTGTTTAACAATAACCAGTTTTAAATGGTGGTTTCCCAGGTCCAACTCAAGGGTCTGCATTGACTTTGTTGTTTGTTTTCAGAAATGAAAAACATCATTTTTAAACCACATTTCCAGTTGTCTAGAGTTATAAAATGAAGCCATTTTTACTACAAATAACAATGGCATGCAGTTACAGTTAAAGTATTTACAAAATAATAATTTTTAACTGATGACTGGTAAAGATTATTTCTAGGGACAAAGTAATGACAAATATTAGGTGGGGGAATCTGTAATACTTCAACAAGCCCCCAATTTTAATCTTCTGCCTACAGACTAAACAATGTTGGCTAAATTAATGTTGACCTAATTATTGTGAGTCTACAGGGAGCCAAATAAATGGCTGGACTCTTCACTTTTTTGATGATCACTTTGTAGACAGTGATAACCTAGGAATATAAAACCAGAATTTAAGCATCATTGTAAATTTGATTCCAGACTAGGAACTTCAGCCTTCACTTGATGGGCTCAAGGTCACAGGAGAGATTAATTTGTGTATAGGGTATTCAGACACAGGCTGCACTAGCAAACCAATAGATTGCTATGGCAGATTCAATGGTTTATACTGAATAAGGTAGACAGACCTCAGCCTTACCTCTTTTCCATCCTTTAACTAATAAGAGTCAAATATTAATATTACGATGTACTTCAAAGGTGATCACAAAATGTAATTTAAAAAAAATGAATGTAAATGTTTAAGTTGCTTTAACAGGGTGGTGTTGTTATCGGCCTAATGGGAGTCATTTTTAAGCCAGATGACCATTGCCCAGGATAGCATGGGGTCTGTTGTGGTAATTACAATAATAGTAGTCTAAATTTTCGAATTCACTGCATATCTCATTCACCATGAAAAATGTCCCTTACCTTTCAAACTCTGAGACTCTGAGACTGATCAAAGAAGAGTTTGCTTTTGTTCTTGTTACTTACTATATTTCATGGCCTTTTCTTGAATAATGATGTTAATAATTCAATTTTCATTCCCTTCAATTGAAACAGAATCTGACTTGTCATGACTGTATAAAAAAATATAAGTTATAACTCCAGGACCTTCATTTCTCTAGAACTTCTGGACATAAATGATATAAATCTACTTTCTTCAATATATTCTCAATGTGTCCAACATTTTCATAACTATATCCACTTTATCTCTGCTTTAACTCTCTGACAGTAATATTACAAAATATGAAATCTGTCTTGAGTTATTTTACATTCTCTTTTTCCACTTCTGTGGAAGCCGTAAGTGAACTAGTTTGAAAATCTGAGACTTCTTACCCCCGAATACTGTTGTGAACATTTTCATTTACTATTTTTTTATTGAATAAAATGTTTTTAAAGCTTTGTTTTAAATAACTGGGACTTTTAATAGTTTGGCTTTATTCATAGGGTAAATTATTTTCTCATCTACCTTTAATGATCTTTGGCTTAGTTATATATTGCCAAATTCTTCTCTTTCGTATCTTGCACAGCAGACTGCACATACTTTTAAAAGCTTTTGTTTATCATTTATACCACTCTTTAAATCCTGCTATAACCACATGCTCTTCAAATCCCTAACCAAACCATTCTCTGGAGGCCTTTAACAAATTCACAATTAATGAAGGATGAGTTTCATTGAACACTGGTTTTGTGTTTCTACCCTTCAATTCTATTCAATTCAACCTACATTTATTAATCTTTCTACAATAATCCTTTTTTTTTTTAAAGAAAAAGCTTACATGATTTTCCCCCTAAGATTGCAGTGCTAAGGAATTCAATTTTAAACTATTTTTCATGTTTCACTGCTTTGAAACCTTGAATCCTGGCAATGAATTGACCAATTTGGGGCCAATGACCACTTGACCATTTGAATGACTGTTGCCTTAGGCAATCTAGAGAAAGTTGCTAAAGTATTAGGTCACACAGTACTTGAGGGACCACATAGTCCAATTGATATATAGCCCAATATATCTACATATATATGCTATATATGTGTATATTTTATACACTAATATGTTATATTTGTGTGTATTTTCCCTCACATTTTAACCTATCCTTTTATCATACTTTTTCTGTAGTAGGTACTCTTATAAGAACCTTACCAGACTTACTCAATTTTCACAATAATGCTACATGATAGGTACTATTATTATTCCACCTTCAACCCATTTACTAAATGATGACTCTGAGGCAGAGAGAGGTTAAGTTACTTGATTAAGTTTACACAGCTGACAGGTAGCAGAGCTAGGATTCTAGCCCAGGCAGTTGGCCACGTTCTTAACCCTTGTGCTCTGCATTGTTCAAAGACATGAATCTTTGTAGAGGCAAGAACAATGTATTTGTTTGCTTTATGACTTGGGATCTTTTTTGTAAGAATCTTTTCCATTGAAAGAACTTTTGATACAGATAGCCTCTTGAAAAAGAGTCTTTTTATGCTTATCGTCAATCAATAAAACTTTCTCCAAAAACATAAAGTCAGCAGTACTATTATTGAATGCCACCAGACACCACTTCTTAAAACATTTGGCATTCCACTCTTTATCTGAATACAAAGGGAAGGTAATCTGCCCTTTTAATTTATGAAAACTTCATCTAATAATTAGGGCATGGCCTGAGAAGAAAAGTAAATACTTATCTCATCTTTACTTCAATCCACTAGGTGACACAGTGATATGTAAATTATTTAATATCCTCTTTAAAATTGATGGAAAAAGAGATCAAAAAGTTTACTAACACGATTAATAATTCTAAGATCTCATATGAATGTGAGATTATATACCTCTGTGGAGGCCCTAGGTATTCATAGGAATCAGAGTTAGTGAGTCTTTTTATAAGTTAAGAGAAAAATCAGATTTAAATGATTAATAGCTCTAATTATATTGACATGTCACTCAAACTTGGGAGGCTATTAAACCTATCCATGAGAGGGAGAAGTTTTCCTAACCATATAACTTAAACCCTGTATGCATTAACTGTGAAATAATTTAAAATAGACTTCCAAATATGCTTTGGTTTGAGAGGTTATGGAAACGTATTCTATAATTTGACCAGAAAGTGTTATAATATGAGATTCTTTAAATACATAATCATAGACTTGCTCAAACTTGTTTCATTCAGGGGGTGGGGATAATTCATAATCATCTAAAGTAATTTTAAGCATTTTTGATTGATTACAATTTGAGATAGAATTTTTTTTTCATTTCTAAAACACTCAGTTTCTCAGATCAGCAAATCTTGTTTTAGACTAAAATTTAGAGCCATTTCTGGAATGAGAGGAGAAACAACTATTTAACCAACTTATACCTCTTTATGGGTAGGCAGCATCAACAAATCCTTTAACTCAGCAGTTACAAGAAATCCCTATGAACTTTTCAAAGCTAAATAACTTTAGCAGCTCCACTTTCTTCTTTAAATAGCCAGCAGCCAACATTCAAAATGAACTGCTAAATTCCTATATAACAAGATAAAGGTTGTTTCTAATATCAATAGCTTTTATCTCGATTTCATGTCACCCAGAAATGCTCACAGTTAAAAACAACACTTAAAAACACACTTATAGCAATGGGCTATCTTTTCAGACTGAGTATTTGTGGTTGAATTAGGAACAATCTGAAAATAAAACACAACTGAAATAAGTCCTTTGATTTGACAGTTTCAAGAGACCAAAATCTCCCACTATCATATTCCAAGAGTGCAAGTATAGGTTTTCCCTCAGTTATTCCCCTTAGAAGCACTAAACGCTGTCCTGTTTCATAATGATTTTATAACAATGAGATACCAAACCAAAGTATATAGTTTTTTAATAGGTACTCAGAAAATCTTGTGCACTCTCTGCAGCTCTGTTTGCAAAGATATTGTAGAAACTAATCACCTTGCAACTATTACACAACGTGACACAGATTTTAGTGCATAAGCCCTGGAGAATGAAGTAAAAGATACTGGCCTCAGATCGGGGTCAGATCACAAAATCTAAAGGGAGGACAAATCACAGATAGACAAGGACAAGTAACAGACATTAGAGCGGTGCCGCAAGCATGCGGCCCATATTCCAATCGGTTTATTTCTACGACAATGCAGAGGTCTTGTTTAATGGAGAAAGTACCCAAACATACTTTGTGAATGTATGTGGATACTGACCTGGACTTGTGACAGGACTAGAGGTAGTAGGCTCAATAATTTCTACAAAAAGGGAAAAGGAAAGAAAAGAAAAACATTTTGTGTATTAATCATACATAAAAGACAAACACTCATGAGACAATCAACAGTCATGCAACATATACACAGGAGGTCTTTCATTTGAAGGCTTCCCTGACCATGGAAACCACTGAACAGAGTCTAGTCTCTGGGGCTTCCACAACACCCCACCACCGTCTTCGAGCCAACATGTAGGAGTCCTTTCCCATTCTGGTCTGGAGCATCAACTTTCGCTGTGCAAAGGTTAAGGACCAGCCCCAGGGTTCTCAAGCAAGTTTTCAAGCGTTCCTTCCAGAAAAACACTAAAACCTGCACATAATATGACTTCTAAGAAAGCTGATGCCACTCCCTATATTCATTCAACCAGTTATTATTTCTTAGTATGTATTTAAAATAAAAATCATGGGTAAAATTCATATACCTAAAAATGCCTCTGAAGATACAGTTCCTATTTTACAAGTATATCTACAGAAGTTGGCCATTTAAAGGACCAATTATGTTCTGCCTTTATGTCTCTATGTAAAAAGTTAACACACACCACACATATACACAAACATGTACGCATTTTTAATTACCTGAAATATATTTGCATACCTACACGCACCGCTGGCTATAGTGTAAGCATAATTAAAGCATTAACTGTATCCTTGGTCTATCAATATAATTTTTCAGCAAGTATCTAATAAATAATAAACTCTATGGCATTTTAAATAATAATTTTATTTAAGATTTCCATTTTAACTTAACTTTTAATAGGATTATTTCAAGTATTAAATAGTGGTGATCATCAAAGTAATAGTAATATAAAGGGGTGCCTGTGTGGCTCAGTGGTTGAGCGTCTGACTTCAGCTCAGGTCATGATCCCGGGGTCCTGGGATCCAGTCCTGCATCGGGCTCCCTGCATGGGGCCTGCTTCTCCCTCTGCCTATTTCTCTGCCTTTCTCTGTGTTCTCTCATGAATAAATAAATAAACTCTTAAAAACACCCCAAAACAAAATAATAGTACTATAAAGATTAAACACCATCATTAGCAATCCTAAAGTATATGAATAATTTTTAATGAGGAAGAATGCAAATATTGGGAAAACATGGCATTTTGAGGAACTCTAATAACAGTGGTTGGAGAACTTTCTTCAGTACTAAATACACACAGGTAACCTGCTGCTTTTTAACTGAGTTAATAAGTATGTCCCATAATAGTAAAAATAAATAAAGTTCAGATTCTTATGATCAAACACAGTGAGTGTGGCTGTGAGAGGTAAAAGCAGAGACTTTCACACAAAATCATATCTCTGAGCAAGAATTCCCACCTTGCTCAGCTAAGTACCCAAAAACCTACAAAAGATGTTAGAGATCCAAATTTTTTTTTTTTTTTTTTTTTTTTAACTTGCTAACCTTATTGGGCCTCTTGTTGTCTTTCACTGATTCTTCCACAGGTAAAGCTATGGCAATTCTCAATTCCATTCAATAGTGAACTCACTAACCATCTAGCTCAGCTACTCGTTTGAATAATAAAACCGTAATTTAACAACAGTTATGAAATGGAACCTGCAAAACACATTTTGGGAGGGTCTATTATTTGGGTAATTAAAGTCTGTGTGTGTCCTGGTCTGCACGGCTGATTTCCTGGGTCCTTTCCTGAGTGTTCTGAGCTAATGGACCAGGCAAGATGTTTAGGGCAGTTGACAAGGATTATGGCTTAGGTTACAAAAGATCTGGGATGGGGGAATGTAAACTTTTGGAGAGAGACATTCTCAAGTAGTCAAATAATTACTCAGGTAACAACCCATGACTGAAAATTCCAAAGTCCCAGTCATTCTTCTGACAATGTGATTTGGTATTATTGAGAAGTGGAACCTTTCTACAGCTCTGCATTAGATTACTTAAAAATGCAGAAATATTCCTGTTTTCCTTCTCTAAGGAGATCTTATATATAAGATTGTATATCTTATATATACAAGATATACTTGTATTTCAGTTATATATATATATGAAATATAAATATATGTATTCACCATTAATATTTCAATCCCTTCTATGTGTTAAGCAATATTCTAGATAGTAGGATTATAGCAGTTAATGAAACCTGGTCTCAGGAAGCCTGCGGACTATATAATGTAGGGCTTTAAAATATTAGCACATTCAATCCTTATGTCGAAATGCCAATATTTATAGAAAATTAAAATTCGAAATAAAAAATCATAGAGAAACACTGTTCTAATTTAAAAACTACTCTTTTGTTAGGCTGGCATAAACCCCCAAACATTTTTATGCTCTTGTCCTATTAAAAAAATCTCCTTTAAAAATAATGAAAATTTATGTTAAACTTATTTTAATGCAATATGGCAAATCTCATTAATATACATCAGGAGTGTATAACCCACATAAAAGGATTTTATAATTCAAAAGCAAAATGAAAGCATAAAATGACTTTTGAGGTAGAAGCTTAATCAGAATGTGTGTCCACAGGAAAACTAAATTCAGGAGGACTGTGAACAGAGTTTTCTATGTTCAGTAATTTGGACAACAGAACTTTAATTTCTTCAACTGTTTAGCTTCTGTTGTTCTGAATTCTTATTGCTGATTTGAGACTTCGTTGAAAAAGATGGCGTGGCATACAACAACAACTTCATCTCAGTGGAAGGATGTAGAAACAAATAGCTATCCTATTGAACCAAGCTCTTCATTGTGCTCGCTTATGTAGAGCTAAATTACTTATGTAAAGCCACATTGTCTCCTAGAAAGGGTTTTTAAAAAGAATACAGGAGTTTAGTGCATGACAAATTATGTTGCATGTAGCATCTACTCCATAATTTAGTTTAGTTTCATAGTCAATACATAATTTAATTTTGTAGTCAATACAAGATATTTTTCCCACATAGGCCAAAATATAGGAAAACGCCCTAATGAGGTAATTTTATGTAAAACCTCTTCAGGACCAGAGAAGCTGACTGAGTTGGAGATTCCAAATTATAAAATAATAAGTGGTCACCCATAGGGCCAGATGGGCAGGAAGCAGAAGAGAAAGCAGAGGAAATGAGGTCAAGGTACCAAGAGTGAGGCAAGCTGGTGCTGAGGGTTGAGGAAAACGAGAGTCAGCTAGATTTCTTGAAGCGAGATAGTTTGGGAAGTTAAAAGGAGCCTGATAAAACTGGGATTAAATCTCAAACCTGCCATTATTCAGCTGCGTGATGGTGAGCATGCTAATGAATCTCTCCAACCCCCCAGTGTCCTCATTTATTGAATTTAGATAATAGCTCCTACTTTGTAGGGTTGTTGGTAGGATTAAAGATCCTTTATATAAACAACCAAGTGAGAGTGAGTAGCAGCAGTAGTTTCTGTTATTGCTTATAGAAGTGAATGGAAAAATTGGTATCTGAATCACTGGAGAGAAAATTAAGTAGACTGTTGGCATCGGGGGAGATTTAACTTTACTGAGGAGAAGCAAAGATGGAGAATATCAGGAGTAGCGGAAATATGTAAATAACAAAATTCCACCTAGTGTGTGGATGCTGATTTTTTTTTCTTATTCAAAAGGTTAATATATCATGCTTTTGGGTAATTATTTGGGAATTGTGCTGGATTTTAAAAGATAACTACAGGATCCAAAGTATTTTTTTAACAGTTCTGGTTTAAGTAAGGGTAGGAATGTATAGATTACGATTTTGGTGACAATGAACACACTTCAATTTCAAAACGGGGCCAAATTATAGGCATTAGTATTAACATACACAGAAGTATTTAAAAATATACTTCTCCTCCTGTTGTCAAACAAATTTGAATGACCCCATTTACTCAATATAGCCAAGTTCTTTTCCTATAAAATAATGATATTTTATTACTTTAAAATACAGTTTGGGTAAGAGTTGAAGCTGGCTGGAGCCAATAAAGCTCCTAGAGATTTTCTTATACTCTTCAGATACTGATTTAATCTTTCCGGAACAACTTTGTGAACAGTTGCTATAACAACAGTAATTATTATTATCATATTAATTACAATCGCTGACATTTATTGAACTCTTGCTATGTGCCAGACACAGTTACATGGATTGACTTATTTCCTTCTCCCCAAAACCCTGTGAGATGCATACTATTATTAATTCCCCTTTTACAGATGAGATATTGGAGTACAGAGAGGTCAACTATTTTGCTCATAAACACACAGCGAATAAGGAGTAGAGATGGGAAAGCCTTTGGGTGAGGATCTTAGCATTCCATTTCCTCACCTCCTGGAAGAAACAGCCTGCTCACTTGCAGTATTTCTAGAATTGCTTAAATAGGACATTCCTATGTGATGGCTCTTACAACTCTCTACCAGCACTAGCTTTCCCGACAATAGGGTCTTTCTGCTAGAGGCAGCTAATAAGTGAGTGGCTTGTGTCACCAAAAATGGAAGAGAGGCAAATTCAACCTTAATTAATGGAGGCTCCTATCATATGGGGCTTTGCATGGGAGAAAAATGGTTTATGACACATGGTTTTCCAATCTTGTCCCCATATTTCAGCCAACACCAACTAGAGTTGTTTGTTTCTGTATAGGCCTTGGTGCCACCGAGGGTCTGTCCTCCAAACAGCTCAGAGGACATTATCACAACCGGGTTACCCAATCAGAGGGGAATCTTGAACTTGTAAACTCCCCCTCTGGCAACACGGTAGTCTGACCCCAGATATCCCTTGACTTTAAGAACGCTGGACACGGATCTGACGTGGGCTGCTGCTCCACTGCACTAGTAATCAACTTGTGAGTGTGAGATTTTCCTCAGGAGGTGCGCAGTGGGCTCTCCTGATGAGCAACAGTCAAAGTCCTCAGTGAGACTCTCCTACGTGTCTCATTATGTGGAGAATCGGAGGGAGCGCTCCGGGGCTAAGGGCAGCATCTGTCATCGTGGGCAACTGTAGCCCTGCGGGGACCAGCCCCGCCAAAGAGGCGGTTTAATTGTACATAAAACAGAGGTGAAGGGAAGTTCACCAAGAAGGACATTTTCAACATTCTATGTGAAAAAAAAGGAGGTATTGGGTAAAACAAGATTTGACTTTGTTAGTAAATGTGATTTGGGCTAGGACAGGAGGAAATGCTATTAAAGCAAGGTACTGAGGGTGGAGAGGGTGCTCTGGGGAGGAGCCACGTGTAACAGCCCCTTCTAGGGGCCTCACTGGTGTCCCATCTGTCACCCTGCACCCACGGTAGGTGGTTAGGATTGTCTAGTACCAGCCCCCTGCACCTCTGTGTGTTTTGGAGTTCATATTTGGTTTCTGGATGATTCTATCTGTACGTTATGACACAGCCATAACGCGTGTGAGTGATCTTCTAGACCGTGGGGAGAGAGCATGACTGTGTGTTGAGACACGGCAGAAATTAATCCTTTTGGTTGCCATGGTTTCCTCTGAAAGCTCTGACTTCCAACATTGTGGAGTGGAAGCAATGTCATTTTCACAGGAGAATGAAGAAGACGTTGCCCAGGAACGACCAAGGTTAGGGCTGACGGAAGGCAGACTGTGAGTAGATTGGACATAGGAGGTCAAGAAAAAAAAAAAAAAAGGTGACCCTTTCCTGTTTACCCCTATGGGGGAGGCCCCGAGCCTGTTGGTCAGGCTGCTAGGCACCCGGACAGCGGAGACTTTGTGCAAGGAGGGCCATGCAGGCATCACACTCTTGCCTCCGGAGAAGAATGTTCATCATCTGTGAACAGGTGACATCAGTGACCGCGCGGTATCTCGGCAGTCAGAGGACAGGCCCCGCCCCCTCTGCCAACCCTAGGTGGTATGACCCTACCTCAAGTTCTGGATTCTCACTTTTCTAGCATATCATTAAGAAAGTTATAACGATTTGCACACACACGTCACTGGGCTGTTTTTGCTTCCATCACATGGTTGTGGTTAAGAAGGGGACTGAGCACAGTGGTCACTGATGGAGGTTCTGGGGGAAACCGACCCAGGACGAATCCTGGTTGCAGTACTTGGAAGCCACTCGCCACCCCCTCTGTTTGCACATTTAATACACTGGGGATAGTGATGTATCCACAAGTTCACACTGCAGTGAGGGCGGAGATAAATCACTTTGCACAAAAACTGCCTGGCAAATAAATACACGTGGCTCTATAAAAGCGAACTTACTTTTTAATTGAAATTATGATAAATGACCTTTAAAATCATCACAGCACTTTCAACACTTGGTGTTATTCTAAGAGACTACCCGGTAATTCAACTTTAGAACATGTTCCTCTTAAGAAAAACCATTTCTATTAATCCAACAGTGGCAACAACATTTCCAAATGTTTACAACAAGAAGCCCACAGGTTGACATTAGCTGCCCTCAATGACCAACACGCAGTAACTTTACACGTGCACAAAATTAGTCTGCGTTTATTTGGGAGGAGAAACTTTGGGCCTAGTGAAAGGAATATCCCACGTGGAGTCACTGCTTGCGGATACCTGAGCGTGGATATGTGAGATGTGATAGGATAACGCAGGGCTCACGGAGGCATAAGCATTAGAGGGTTGATTTAAGTATCTATGTTTGTGTACCTCCAGCATCCACTTGAAGACAAAGCCCTACCTGAAACTAAAAAAAAAAATAAAAATTAAAATAAAAAAAAAAAGCATGTCTGTTACATCCTGGTAAATGTCCCAAGGCGGTATAAATGTTGGGGGTGACTTATGAAGGGGGTGGGGTATGTCCTGATAAACCCAGCATAATTTGATAATAAGTAAAAATGCATTTAATGCCCCTAACCTACCAAGCATCATAGCTTAGCCCCGCCTGCCTACTAAAACACGCTAAGAACGCCCGGGTCAGCCTACGGTTGGGCAAGTCATCCAGCAAAAAGCCTATTTTATAATCAAGTATCGAGTATCTCACGTAATTTATTGGATAGTCTGCTGAAAGTGAAAACCAGAATGGCTGTGCAGGTGCAGAAGGGGTTTACGCTTATGGGCGTTCCCCTGGTGATCCCACGGCTGACTGCCACTGCCCAGCATCAGGAGGAAGCCTCCTAACCGGGGAAAAGATCAAAATTTAAAATTTGAAGTAAGGTTTCTAATGAAGGCGTATTGCTTGTGCACCATCGTAAAGGAAAAAGAAAATCTTTAAGTTGAACCACCACAAGTTAGAGACGGTCTGTACTTAACCTTATCAAAACTACGTCTTTGGATACAAAATATTCTCTCAGTCCACCCAAAGCCTGTTCGGAAGGAGGAAAATGTCTTCTGGGTTAACAAAGGGGCACTAACAACAAGTGGCACATTCGTATGCTTACCACGATATTAAAAAAATAACTTCCTAGACTTCTAGTCACAGTGGCTCCGCAATAGATCTCTACTGGATGAGATTTTGAGGGAAGAGTTTCGGAAGAATTTTGGTCCATGCTATGGATGACCACGGATTGAAATGTCTGTCCCAGACTTCTTTGACAGAAACTACCAACTTTCAGCAAAAATAATATTGACTCCAGAGGCCATTGAGGAAGGTTGGGTTTTAGCAACTCTTTTATATGGCACTGTGATGCCAGAGACTGTGTGGCTTTCATCATTATACAGATAATCTCCAGAAACGGTCTGATGAGCGTACAATGTTATTTCTGGATCATGTTTCCCAGAATCACAGAATAATAAGTGTCCCAGCCCTCAGCAGACATACTGGGCTTCCTCCCTAATACAAGTTAGAAGGAAAAATCCACATAAAGGGGATGTAATTAAGGATACAGCAAGAACCCAAAAGAGGACTATTAACCCCTGGCATATTTATATCAATATAAATTTATAAAATATACCATCAATATATTTATAAAAGTCCATTGTATTGACGTCATGCAATGAAATGCAGGGCCCAGGCGCCTGGTAATTAAGAGTTGAACTGTTTATTGTCTTAAACCTACAAAATCTTGATGACTTCTAAGACGGAATTGTAGCCTGGGAGCCCTGTCCAGCCCTTCTCCACGTATGACTGACTGTACGGAGGAATGGCTTTTCTTGATTGCCTCCAGATTCTTGTTGGCACAGGGATCTCCAAGGGTTTGGCAAATGACCAGATACTTTGAGATACCCACTTCACTGCATTAGCATATTACTCATCAGTGCGAATTGTTAAATCTAAAAGGGAGTTTGATGAATTCAAATTGACGCTATTACTGAGATTGAGCCACGCGAGGTATGTCTTTAATACCCTTGGAGTCATGCAGAAATGGATTCAAGTGTCCGCCATGCATTAGCTTCACGACCTTTTACAAGTTAACGATTATAGATAAGATGGGTTTTTCACGTGGAACAACCAACACGAGATGCCTGGTGTAGCGACTGGCCCAAAGTGGGGAGATAGCCATTTTTGTGTCCTTTGTCTCTGATCAAGATCTAACATTTCTGATGTCACGGAAGACATCTCTTCATCTCTAGCTATTCATAGGCCTTACTTAGGCAATATATTTGTAAACAAATGCAGAATAGAAGAAATAATCCCTGAAAACTAGCAATAAAAGGCAGCTTGAGGACAAATATTGGCTCCATTGAAGATGTGCTAAACGAGGCCACCTGTCGGCCAGTGTGACGTGGTTTACAGTGACAAACTTTCATAGAGGAGGATGCTATGGGAGCTCCATTACGGGCACTGAGGGAGGTCACGGTCGCTGCTTCCTTGAGTCAGGTGATAAGCACAAGTCTTACGTGGAACAGCAGGAACAGAATAGGCTGGCAGGAGACGTGCTACTACAGTCGCACCAATGCTCTGTTGGAAGCCGCGTAGCAAGGATGCAGCTCTCCGGGGGGACCAGTGCTAGCAGAAAACCAGGCTTGCCAGGGAGCAGGTGAGGCAACCTACCAAAGGCCAAGGGCAAAGCCTTGAGAGGTGACCACAGAGGCCTTCCTGGAGAAGCGTCACCCGATCACTGCCACACTGCCACATGGGATTCCTTAGGGGCTCATTTAATTTCTGTTTAATGCACCTTTCGAATGCAGTCTGTTTTCTGGACATTACGCAAGCTGTGTTGACCTGGTGGCGGAAAAGACAGTCCCTTCTCTGCAAACATACTGTAGGACGGGTTGGCAATAAATAAAAACAAAATCATTACATGGGTTACACTATAGTAAGGACGATCAGTGAGTGCAGGGTGCTTGCGGAGTGTGCGTCGGGGGAATCTGTCACGTAACTCGGACACCCGCAAGGGGAGAACGCCCTGAGCTCTGACATACTAAGCTCGAGTTTGCGCATTCGAACTACATGCTTGGCCGAAGCTGGCGACAGACAACCACACAGGGGGCGTCATACAGGTTCAGTGTCAGCCAACAACTAGTTTAGCTACAGCATAGTCTACACTGAGCAGGGCTCTTTGGAATATGAGACGCCAAGAGGGTATGACGTGATGTGCTCTCTCAGCAGCAAAGTAATGAGGTAAATGATGCTGGTTGGTAGCAGAGGACACAAGCCTGAAGCCATCGCAAAGGCTATCCTGATCCTACTGGTTCACCACGAGGTAAGGAGAATGAGGACCACACCGATACGTTAACGCTCGTACAGCCGGTAGGTCACAGAGATGGGATCAGAGACCCAGTCTTGCCACTCCCAATCCAGGGTCACTGAAGAAGAGAGAAACCTTTGCGATGCCCTCTCCGACAACAGGAGGCCCGAAGCGGCAAACCAAGGAGAGCCAAGTCTTCCCAGTAGCGTGCCAGGGCACGTGCTACCGTCATTCCATTCCAGTCAGGACATCTGGCCCTCACCACCTGCGGCAGGGAGAGCAAGTCACTGATGATCAAGGACTCCACAAGCAATTCCCCTGGGATTCCAAAGTCTGACCTTGTGAATTCTGGAGCACACCCGACTTCGGAAAAATCTCCTACTTTGTCTTATTATTATTTTTTTTTAATTTTTATTTTTTTATGATAGTCACACAGAGAGAGAGAGAGAGGCAAAGACACAGGCAGAGGGAGAAGCAGGCTCCATGCACCGGGAGCCCGATGTGGGATTCGATCCCGGGTCTCCAGGATCGCGCCCTGGGCCAAAGGCAGGCGCCAAACCGCTGCGCCACCCAGGGATCCCTCCTACTTTGTCTTAAATTGACTTTAAAAAGTGCAAATACATACACATACATATATCTGCATATAGCAGAGTGTAAGGTAAGTGTGTTTATCATATACACATATATACACACATATATGTGCATGAGTGTATCTAGGGACAGGTACATGTGTCTTATATGAACATACCTGATACGATAAACACTTTTTTCCCTTTCCAGGTAGACTATAACATCACAAAGGCAGGAGATTTACCTGTTTTGCCGATGTATTCTCAGTGCCTAGGACACTGCCAGGCATGCACTCGATACTCCATACCTGCTTACTAGATAAAAGAAAGAACATGCGTACGATTGCAAATGTGTGGGTACCTCTGCTCACGTGTGAGTGTTTTGGGGTGACCCCGACACCACGTACATGCTATGCACTTGCGACAACCCCGTAAGATCTGCTGGAACAGGAGGACTTGTGAGGAGTAGTGACTCACAGCCTCCAAGCAAACATCCAAGGTTATAGTCTAAATACGTTCTCAGGATGAGAGGAGTTCTATTACTGAGTCCAAATGGAAGTTTTAGCTTCGTGGGCATATAAATTTGTTTTAAGACTTCTTAAAACAATTTGGCAGGAGTGAAGCAGTTACTATTATGCAAACTGAAATAGTAAAGTCTGACCAAGATCCTTGCTGCCCCGACCATATGATGATTTTTCTGTATTTTATGCTCCTGCATTTAATCGCAAAATGTTTCATTATCACGAAGGAAGAAGAGACAGATAAGGCAGGCGGGTGTAAGGAGTTGGACAGAAATGGGTTCTAATCGCACGATCCTCCACGTGTACGTAAAGGAAACACATATGGTTTTGAGTCAGGTTTGGTTTTAGAGAACAAGCTGGTTTCCAGCTCCATGCCCCGAGATCTTCCTCGGCCCAGATCTTCTAGAAGATATTATTCGTACCCAGACCTTTGATAGACGCAGAGAAAATTAAAGTTTAAAAATGTGAGAGTCCCAGGTGCGGCTGGCTTTGGCCCCAGGTCCCATATTGCAGTGAGGCAGGTCGTTCTCTTGGTCCGAGATGGAAGTCTAGGGCGATGCGGGCAGAGCTCCGGTTGGGGAGGTCGCGTGGGTGGTCAGTGACCCGAGCCACAGGACAGTCTCGGCGTCGTGTGAAGTCAGGGCCGCGGCGTAGCCAGCGTGCCTCATTTGTTTGACTTGCTGGGTTCCCCACAGCTGAACGGGGAGGGGGGTGCCCACATTGGGGTCACGGTCGGCAAACAACCTTATCTGTGACTCTACCTATTTGGGTTTTTGGTGCTTTTTTTTTTTTTTTTTTTTTTTGGGAAATCCAGTAAGTCCTCAGCCTCCCTCTCATGCGTGGGCTTCCCTCTCTCGTCGCTCACTCACTGTCCCTACCGTCCGCTGAACCGGCGTGTTCTCAGGGGCTTATCTGCTTAGGGCTCATTTATCTAAGTTTCCGGGTGTCTCACGGGGGGAGCATTGACCGCACTAAGTACCTTCTCTCGGTTTCAATCCACCTGGTTGCAAAATGGAGAAAATAACGACTCGCCTCCTAAGGCCGTTGTGCGAGTTAAATAATTTCTGTAAGAATTTTAGATGGTGCCTGGGACCTACCGGACACTAAAAAACATTAGTAATCGTTAATTCCACTTAAATACGTTCTGGACACGTTACCCGGTGAGCACCCGAGTTGTCACCATCGTCTGTCTACGGAGAGCCTGGGGGGCAGGTGGCCGAGGCGGGGGCAGTCGGGCCGGCGGGCCTGAGCCAGTGGGTCTCCCCGATAATTCCGCTCACACTCATCTACTTCACGGCACGAGCGAGGTTGGGAGGAAGGAGGTAGACTAGGGACTCCATCCCGCCCGGCGTGGGAACCCGGCAGCCCTGGGCCGGGCCTGGGAACTTCCAATCCGGAAGGGGGCAGGAGCCTGGAGAAGGGCAAGAGCTGACGCCAGACGTCAGAGGGTCAGGATTCGAGTCCGCCGCCGTCAGGCCCGGCTCCATCCCTGCAGGTGCTCCCACACCTGACCCCTCGGGCCGCCCCAGGCCTAGGCCCTGCTGACCTGGGTCTGACCCAGGGGGGCCAGCCCATCGTGGGTGGGTGCCCTGCCCAAGTGGGGAACCCCGAATGAGCTCAAAAGCCCCAGATCGGGGTCGTCTGTCCCTCTTTGACCGGTTCCCAGAAGGAACCAAGAGCGATTCATATTTACCGGGTAGAAGCGCACGGGCCCTGCTTCTCGTTTCTGGGCGTTTTGCTTTGAGCTGTGCTGGTTTCCACGGCAACCGCCAAGCAGCTCTTCCAGAAAAGAAAATCTCTCCTGAACTATTCCAGCCTGGAGGTGATTAGAGGCCCTCAAGAGCCCATGCCCTCTGCTGACTCCGGCCTCCTACTGTCCCTTTTAAGCCCCTGTGTCCTGGATGCCTTGCTGCCTTCGGTATCTTTTCTCTTTCTCCTTTTTTTTTTTTTTTTTTTTTTTGGTCTCTGTCTCTCTTTTGCCATCTTCCTGCCTCTACTTTTCGCCTTTCCTTTTTAATTGGATGGGAGGTGTGGCGCTCTTGTAAACGGGATTCATTTCACGAAAAATGTCCCCGTGCCTGTGTCTCCCGTGAGCCTGAGAAGCCACACGGGGCAGGCGGCCTGGCAGGTGCCTCCACGGGCGGAGCCCACACCTGGGAGTAGTGCCTCGAGCTGTGTGTCCAGAAGTGGCCCACTGAGGCACGATGTTACGGTTGGTAAGCATGGACTCTCTCTCTACAGCTACTTTCTCATATAGATTTCTCTATTTGGGGTCCTGATTAGCGATGCAATTTCGACATCATTTGCTTTTCCCCTGCCTGTGAAGTTAGCCACCGGAACATAGGATAGCCGCGATGCAATCCACCTTGAAAAGATGGGGATTCTACGGATCACGTGGTCACCAACGTGAAGAGGACTTTGGATCTGATAAGCATCTCAGAGCAAACTACCAAAAAGAAAATAAATCTTTTTTTTTTTTTTTTGAGAAAAGAAATCTTTTAAAGATTAAAAAAAGAATTAACGTAACAGCTCTTGGGTCAGTAGTGTTCACGCAAAGTTAGTCGACGAGGGTTGGTTAGAGTCGGTATGAAGGTAAATTGAGCAAAATTTTCTTACTCGTGTAAATAAAGAATGCTTGCGGCAAAAACAATTCCCAGAAATTCTCATTCATTAAACAGAGGGGGAAATGAAAATTTCACAGTGAAGGATAAAATAAAATAAATAAAGATAAAATTACTGAGCGTATCTGTTCATTCATTCACCCCAAAGGCTGAGTGCCTGCTATGTGCCAAGTGTTACACCCTGTGCTGAGACTACAAACATACATGACGGCACCTGCTTTCTCGTGGGACAAAGTCGTTAAAATAGAATTGATAAAAAAAAAAGTAGAATTGATATCACCTATGCCGAAGACATTAATCGCTTCCAGATAACAAAGAAGGCAGATAAGTTTTTAAGATGGTGATTTTAGCAGCGTGGATGTTAACTGTCAGGCAGTGTTCTAAGTGCTTTAAGCATATTAACCCTTTTAAATCCTTCGAACAGTCCAGGGAAGTGGATATTATTATTACTATTATTATTATTATTATTATTATTATTATTATTATTTTCATTATTAAAAAGAAGAAAATGGAGAAATGGAGCCATCCGCCCAATGTGACACAGAAAGGAAGTGACATGGCCACACTTCAAATCCAGGGTGCCCGGACCCTAGAGCCCATGCGCTTAGCACTTCAGCCACAGTCCTGAGGATGAACTGGAGCGGCCTTCGGTATCACTGGGTCAAAAAGACGGACAGAGGGGACAGGACAGAGGGGACAAGCGTGTTACGCATTCAGACCCCCATTACCTGTTATCAGGCCGGTCTGTATAAGGAAGCGCTCTGTCGGTGGCTGCTTCTGTAAATCATTTCTAGCTACCAGTCAATCAGGCCACGGATTTAGATTGACCAGAATAAAGTTGGGGGGAAAAAAAAAAAACTAGAGGGAAGTTGGCAGGTTGGTCTGACACTCCAATCACTGCTAACGTTGCTTATATTTTTAAAACAAATATTCTATTATGACCAACAACTGTGTCTGCCAACTTCCCTCCTTCCAGAGTGTTTTGATGTTTTTGATGTTTTCATAGATCTAAAGTAAGAGGTGGAAAAATCGCTTTTGAATAGCTCTCCTATTCTTTTCATCTACGCGTCTTTGTTTAAATCTTCATCTCGCTGCCAATCCGAAGCAACAATCCCTTCCCTTGTTGTCTGATACTGTCCATCTAACTTGCTCATTTGTCAAGACACAGAGACGACGGACTGGGAAATATCTGTTTGGGGAAAAATTAATTGGAAATGAGAGGAGGTGTATTTTGCAATTTAGGAGTCACTGGCGTGGAAAGGGGAGAGGTTGTTTCTGCCACTCACGGTCTATTCTTGTGTCTCTCTTGTTTGGGAGGAGGTCTTCTAAAAACTGGAGTCACAGCTCTGCAGCTTTAGTATCTCTTGGAGAAGGACCCAAACAAGGATGGCCCATCACCAAAAAAAAAAAGAAAAAAAAAAAAAGAAAGGTTATATCAAGTGAAAGATACTTCGACCACACGAGATTCGTAGGTAGGATATTCATGTGCATCAGTGTGGTCCCAGACAGCAGCGAGGACCGCACACACCCCTCGGAAAATCGATGCCTGGAAGAAAATGGGGACCAGGGAGGAACTCTGTCCTGCCAGGTGTGCTGTAGCCTCGGCCTCTCGGCAGGTGCCCTCGGGGTGGCCTCCAGGAGGCTGACCTGTGGTGCACATCATCGCCCCAGAGCTGGGGCGATTCACCAACAACGTGGGGCAGCAGGGTTGGGGGTCACTTTGCTGCAGGTTAAAAGGCCGCTGCAGCTTTAGTCTCGAGCCCCTCACCCACTCTGATGAGGAGCCCACACGGCAAGTGGCCGAGACCCTCCCGCCAACAAGCACCCTGAGCCATCCTGGAGCAAATCCTCCACAGTCGTGGAGGTTCGGGTGACTCCGGCCTCCTCGGTCACCTTGTGAGAGACTCCAAGCTGGAAGCACCTGGCTACGGCACACCTGGGGGCCGAACCCACAGAAACTGAGAAGAGAGAAGTCTGGGTAATATTTCAGCTGATAAACTTAGGGCAATGTATCATGCAGCAAAACATAACCAGAACAGTCCTCCTGGGCCTGTGGTCCCGGGCCACGCTGGACGTTCCCGCGGCCCTGGGCCCAGCCGTGACACACCTGCCCGCTCGGGGAGGCGCGCTCCATGGGGCAGGGGCACAGGATGGGAAGGATGGACCCTGCGGAGCTTGGTCCCTCGAGGCCGAAGCTGTGCTCTGGAATCTCTCAACTTTCAGGAGACAGGAGACAAGATCCTTTCAGGCATCGGGTTCCAGTCTGGATTTGACTTTAGCTTCTTGTCACTGTTTCAAAGACATCTTACAGTCTTGGATATTCTTGACGTTTGAATCATGTGTCAAGATGTTGTTGATTCTAGTGATGGCAACGTTTCATCTCATATGCATAGCAGATTGTTAAAACATGCCGAGGCTGTGGTGCTCCTTTCCATTCTGCTGTTCCCAATTTTATTGTCACTTCAGAAATAAACTACAACATATAAAGGAGCACTGAGAAGGCGGCTTTAAGAGCCCTGGGGTAGAGCTAAAAGCAGCTCCCTTGATTTTATGTTTGAGCCATCTGGTGCTTACATCAGCTACCACTTGTTTTCAAATATATATTATTTGCGACTTTGTAGAGCTGAATAACATGAGCCCCTTTGGTACAGCAAATATTGTCAACGTACAGTGATTTAAATAAAAGAAGAAGCTAGTCATTTCATAGGAGCCTGCGTGCAGAGAGGTTGAGAGCTTCCCTGTACCGAGGGCAGAGGAGCGCCTGGACTAAGACACATGTCGAAAAACTTCATCCTCCTGGACACCACACGAAGCAGCCAAACCTTTTCAGAGACACCCTCGGGGTCTAGAGCCACGGGCAGCCTGCGCCGAGTACTTACTGGGTCCCCGGCCTCTGCCGAACAGCCCACCTGCCGTGCCCAGTCTGAGGCCTTCGAACGCGCCGGCTGACCCAGGACAAGTGAGACAAGGCTGCAGGAGGAAGCGGCCTGCGATCTCGAGGAGTCAGCGCAGCAAATACTTCACCGTCGCCTTGCCCGGGCGTCTCTATGTGCCTCCGAGCTCAGGGTCACCCGCTGGCTACTCCACCACCATTGGGAGAAGAGCAGCCGATCGGTCTGGGGGGCAAGGGACAGAGCGTCATTCGCCGTCTCCCCGTCTACGTGTTGGCTCCACACGTCCAGGCTGCTCAGAATCTCACGGGTTGAAATAAGCCACATGATCCTAAAGCCTTCCTGTATACCCACAAGGAAAGAAGAACCCGATCTAGGTCCGACGTCCCTAAAATCCTTTCTCGGGACCGAGCTGGCTGGCCTGCGGCAAACCGTGACCCAGGGAGGGGACATGGCTTTGCCCGGCCATGCACTGAGGCGGGGGGACGGCGCTGGGTGGATTATTTCAGTTACTTATTCCAAAAGCCCTAAGTGGATGAGGGCAAGGCCCGGGTCGGTTTTGCCCCCCACCGAAAGCTCAGGCTCTAGGACGGTGCCAGGCACGCAGCAAGCGTCCAGCGAATCGCGGTTGGAATCTATGGCCTGGATGCCTGGCCTGTGCCACAGGCTCTCTCGTGTCCTGTACGCCGGGATGCAGACAGCCCCCTCCCAAAGCAGGAGTCCTGTGGATGTCCCCAGTAAGCGACACCCCCTTCCTCACTCACCTAGTAAAATAGTAAATCAAACTATAATACATGTTATCTGCTCCTCCGTGAGCGTAGCAGGATTGTGGGACAATCATTTCTCCTCTCCAAGGCCAAATGGTGGAGCGCTCAGTTAGTCCGAATTTTTCTTTTGGCTTCCCCAACTTTTGCCTCCCGTGTGTGTTGTCTGGAGCTCCCGGGCTTCTCCACATGTGAACTTCTCCACCTATCGTTATTCTTCTCCTTCTCATGGCCAGGTGACCTTCCTAGTCCTTCACAGCTTTTTTTTTCACAGAGGTTTATGCATAAATGTCATAGCATTTAAACTGTCTGGGCCTTGCTACGCTAGGTCCTTAAGAACTCCTTCCTCTCCTAAGACCTGGAGCTGCTATTTCCTAGAACAATCATGGCTTTAAGACACCTTTCTAGGCTCGAGCTCACACTTGCTTCTATCAGGATCCTGGAGCTGACTTTTTGCTAATGACCCAATTGCTTTGTCTACTGCTGTGAACGTGACTTTTTTTTTTTTTTTTTTGAATCCAGCCCTTTATGCAGGAACATGGTGACCACAGACATGGGACATCTACACTACACTCACTGGTTGAGCTCACAAATTTTTACCCCTTTCTGTATGATACTCTGTATCCCTGGGTCAGCCTCTATTCTAGGTCTTTAGACTACCATAAGCCCCTCGCCATCCATTTTTTGCTCTTCCTCCAAATAGCTTGGTAGGAGAAATTGGACCGTACTTTTCTATGGTACAGGAAAATCTACTTGCAGTATTAAGCGCAACAATCAGCATGTGGGAAAGAATTTAGGGAATTTTATTCCCTTTCTAGGATCCTGAAATATACCACCGAGGAAAGCCATGAAATCTGCCTTACATATGTGCCTACTGTTTTAAGTGTATAATACATCTCTCTGAGTATAACATCGAATGCCTACATCATGGGCATTATGTTGTCGCAGAGCCCGGCATTATAAAAGGAATTTACTATACCATAGTATGGCACTCTACATTTTATGCCCTTAAGAAGAATTTTTATAGATATTGTTTATAAGTACTTAATTAAATGATATTGCATACTCCATCAGGATTGCCAATGGGATTTTTCCTACCTCCATGTAAAAGTGCAAGCATTACTCTTTTATAATTTGTAACATTATTCTTTCACAGTGATCTTATTACAAAATCTGAACATTGAACCTTTCTGAGAATAGATCAGATCCCAGTACAGACACTCGTGAATTAAAAAAAAAAAAATCATGACTTAATTTATTGAGGAAATTTCAAACACATTTTGCCTACTTTCCAATAAATACTGAAAAAGAGAAACTGAGAAATACATTGCCTGATGGGCCACCCCTATGGCTGAGTGTTTTAAAGGTATATCCAGACACCCATACACATGTGCACACACACACAAGCATAAGTACACAAGGAGCACATATTCAGGTATATTCAGTGTAATATACAGAAGAAAGATTAGAAAGCCAGAAACTTGAGGTGTCCTTTTCTGCACGTATTCATTTTAAGATCTTAGACAAATTACTTAACTTTGTTTAGTGAGCTATCGAATAAAAATTTAAATCAGGGCAAAGAACACATATGCTAATTTCCCTTCTCCAGCATGTGGTGGACATCGTTAATTTATCTGGAGATTCATTTCTGCTGCCCAGGGTGGCAGTCTCCAAACTTTTCAGTACTAGGCTCCAGGCAACACCTCCAATTGATTTGATTTCACACTTGATATAAAGTCCATTGGTCATCCCAGGCGGATGACCATGACTATTCCTTCTGTAAGATCCTTAAAAATATACATACCTTCTTTCATATTGAAAGAATTTGGAGCTTGAAGATAACTCATTCACATTCATGTGCATAAGAGCAAAACAAGTGCTAAAAGTATGTAAACTTGTATATCTTCAATCACAGATATTCCTTCTTCTTCTCTCAGACTACATTGCATATAAATTGGCAAAAAATGCATTTTATATTGCAGCACAGCCTCAGGAGAATTCAGCAATGGAAACTCCCCTGATTCCTTGACAACACAGAAAACTAGCATTATCAGGAAAAGATGTTTCTTTGCATTTGACCTAAATATGAGGACACACAGTAATATTTCTATTCTTATCTTTTTGTAACACAGATTTTATGTATGTTCGATATCCTTCTACATAAGAATTGAGTCAGCTTGTAAAAATTACATATACTTATAATGTAATTTCCTGCTTTGCTTTTCTTACTCCTATTATTAAAAATTCTACCGAGTATATATACTTTCTAGAAATAAGATTATATTTAGAACTACATTCCTTCCCATAGGGTATGTTTCTTAAGAGCATATGCCATAGTATCTTATATTTTACACTTACCCTCTTTTTTGAATGACCAGTCTCATCTCTAAATTTTCCTATATCTTTAAATAATGAGGTTATTTCAAGCATTTCAAAATGAGTAATTAACTGCCTAGCCTGAAATCCGCCTGTTATCAAAGTATTAATGCCTGAATTAATTTTCAACTTATAACTGTTTTCATTTACACCTACTTCCTCGGTAGTTATTTAAGGCAATTTCATCTTCCCTGTCTGTGGCTTATATGTTAATGTATTTCATTTTAATGAACACTCTTTAAGCTGTAGAAGTAGGCCAGACGCTATCAGAATGTGTCATCAGTGAAGAAATCTAACTCAAAGATAAAACTTTCGGATGAAAAGGTTGAAAAGAAATGGTACAATGGAAATAGTTTTAAGTCATAGTGGAGACATAAGCCATCTGAAATATATTGCTGAAAGGTTTGATCCTTTTGTAGGAATTGAACAGAGATGAACACATCTGTTGGTGCATAGTTTTTAAAAATTTTACCTAAGACTGTGGTTGCTCACACAAGCTAATCTGCCAAAAAAAGTTTGACAGCTGATGGTTTTCAAGATTACTTGTTATTTGACTGAACTCAAATTTGAGTATGTAGATATAGCCCAAGTGTCCTTATACTATTAGCATGCGCCTAATAATTGCATTTAATTTGGTACAAAATTGCTTTCCTTATTTAACACGTTTCCTTTTGTTACTATTGAATATCTTCATCACAGGACATTTTAAAAGTAAGATTTAATAGTAAATTAGGCTTGCGAAAAAGGACTTTTTATTGCAATAACCAAGTCAGCATCCTAAATGAGGATTCATTGCTTTAATTAATACTTTTGAGAATTAATAAAAATAATTTTGTTGTTTAGCTTTCATCTTTATGCCTTTCAGACATACTAGATGCTAGAGTAGGCAAATAAAAAATGTTTTATCATTATATAAATAACTTTACTTAACTTTTTAGCCCTAAAAAGGCTTCCTTTTGAGAATATTAATTTTCTTCTGTTATTGAAAAACTGGGCACTAATCAAGCATAAATGAGGCAGGTGTCAATCAAGTGTTAGTTGTAAATCATATTATTTTGCTAATTAGGCAGTATTAGGCTGCTAATTAGAGACAATATTTTTAAAGAATGGAATACTAATATAAAAGCAAACAATTGTATTATTCCCTTAGTACTTCAGTTAGCGGAGGCCATTTAATTATCCATGAGGCAGTGACCTGTTCAGCCTGGGGAGAGAATGTTCTTTAGTTTTCAAGATAGAGAATTTGTGTGTTAAGGAAGAATGAGTCACTTAATTGTTCAAAAGGTGAAGAGTTTGCAGCCAGAAAATCATCTGTTATTTGGAGTTTCTCACCCTCCTGCATCCTATTATTGTTCTCAAGTTCCAAGAAATACAACATGGGGTGTTAAATCTCTATTCTGGGATGGGACTCTTTCACAGACCCCATTATTCTCCTTTTCTTGGTAAAAGTATCTGGCCAATCTAAGAGGAAAAACTCACAGCCTAATTTATCATTTCTCTTAGTTACAACATATATTTTGAGCATTGGGCTCCTGGATTCACCAAGCAGGTTGCCAGAATCAAAGATGCCCTGCATGTAGAGCCATTTAAAGAGGACGCTTTGGAGCACCAATGTCCCAGGAAACCAAGAATCTTAAACTTAAGATCTTTTCAGTATCTCTGGTGAAAAACTCCAAGAAGTTACCCTGAAAGTTCTCAGCAGTTTTGCTTTACTATCCCTTCTGAAAGTATACTCTTTCAAAGGAATTGATTTTCCCTCTAATAGATGAGGAGGAGCCACTTGGAATTCAATTTGAGACAAAGAGTGACTAGCCTTTTGAGTAATGGATTGAGAGGCCCTCCTTGAATATTGCTGCTCTGCATTCCCGTCACTCTCGAATTACAGATGACACTTATTTTACATCATACCCCAATTTAAACAGTAGCCACTCTCAACTATCTCTAAGCAAATCTGTATTTCCTGCTTGCCGACTCTGATGGTCAGTGGCGGATGTCTGGAGGCTGTGATTGGTTAAATAGCAAATAGGACCAAGGTTGATCAGCAATGTCTGCCAGGGGAAGAAGATGCCCACATGCCATGCCACCCTTCCTGCTTCAGAGAGAGAGAATTTCCTTCCTGAATCTTGGTTCATGATATCACTTGCTACATAAGATCAGACATTTTTAGAATGTTTGCTTCTTTCAAAGGATCTATAGGTAAAGATGAACTATATTTGTTCTCTGTCCACAAGGAAGGAGAAAATTAACCCGTTCCTCTAAATAGTGACCAGGACCGAGAGTTTGACAAGAATACCTCTTAGTATGTACACAGCATAGGAAGAGTCAGCCTCAATGTTTGAGGTTTAATATGTTGCCAAATTCTATTCCCTTCAGAGGTGACCTAAGAAAGTCAACAAAGATACACCTTAAAGGAAAACAAATATTCTCCACTAAGACCGGATGCACTCTGTCTTTGATGGAAATCATTTCTGGTGCCCCTTTGTTGCTCCCGGGAATGCTAAGAATTGAGAATATCTTTAAATATCCTTTACCCTCACTGGACTATTAGTAATACATAGATCTGAGGATGATATCTTGGAGACATTCTTCCAGATTTGTTGGCTTTTTACTTGATAATGTTCTTATATCTCAGCCAATAAACTTAGTAAAAGGTATTTTCTATGAAGTCATGTAATCCAAGAAAATATAAATATAGTTCGTTTCCTACCTGATATGACTACATCATGAAAAATGTTACAGAGTTCTGAACTTGACATACATAGTTAGATAATATTATTTAATGTACTATAAAACGTACTTGCTAGACCTCTTCCCCTTAAATGAAAATAAAATAGTTTTTAGATGAACTTTGAAAGCCCAGATTCATCAAACTTTAATGCACAATAGCAGTCTCTATATTGCATTGAAACCTAGGGTTCCCCTGCTGGATTTCAGCTTTTGAAACACATTACATATTTCCATGTAATATTCTGAAAACGTTCCTGCCTTATGTGCCTGAGACAATCTTCTCATTGTCTACTCAAGAGAATGACCACACAGCAAGTGGGAAGTGTTTGCTGAAGAAAGAGGCCCACAACGCTCTATTAGTTAGTTGATAGGAGAGAATTTCGGGACTCTCTGAAGAATTAATATGATGTGGCCATTATGTCGAATTGAATGTTATGGTTTACTTAGCAATTCCAGAAGCATTTACTACGATAATGTATAAATCCTGGTGCACACATTATCTTGGATATACACAAAATTCTAAGAAAAAAAAATCATTAACGTGTATCAACTTATCATTCTATCCTCTTAATGACAATGTTTGAAAATGAAGTTTAGTCATTTCCTAATTATACACACAAGTGAATAGACGCACACAAACTCACACTAACAAAACCCCACTCGGGAAATGAAACATAAAGAGAGAGTTAAAAAAACAAACATGCAGGGAGGGATATATATCCTGTTTCGGAAGTGGACATAAATGTTCAATTAACCTATTTCTCATGTCCTTTTTTTACGACTACATATGGTGACAAATCTTCCTAATAAGAAGGAGTACAGAACAACAGATGTGTAAAACAGCAAAATAAAAACACCTCGGCAGCTGTATAATCTTTATTTTACATGAAATGAATAGGAATGTGAAAAGTACATTTTGCAAAGCATGAAAAGTCGTTCAATTAGGAAAGCTATGGGTTTGAATGGTTTTAGAAACATGCTATGGATTGAAGAATTCAGGAAAAACTGTCCCCACCCCACTGCAGACACTTAAATGCTGTGAAGTCTGATTGTAAGTTAAAGAATTAGTTCTTTAAGGTAGATAGAGTTCATCTCCTACATTTCCTTTTGAAAGACACAAATACCTTTGGGCAGGCACATGTGAAGAACAACCACTTTGAGGACTGTGTGAAAAACCGAGAGAAATCATAGACAGAATGGAAGGTAGCAGAGTCTTAACTACTGAGTTGGTATGTGAGGACTTGGAATTGCTGGTTCTTAAGTATGGGGGAAACCAGGGAAATTTGGCTCTATTCCAGATGAATGTTAGCGGAGGTGGCACAGGATGGGGGGATGTCAAGTTCAGACAGTTTTGGAAGTTATGCCAAATACGTGGAAGACATCCATCAAAATGAGGAAGAAAGAAAATATTGATCAGGTTTCTCTAGTCTTTCTAATTATTTAATTCCATTAAAAATTAACTTGTTCATGACTTCAATAAAGTCTTTATTTTGACATACATTTTCTTAACTTTTTAATCTGAAATAATTTTAGACTCAGAAGTTGCAATGACAGGGATGCCTGGGTGGCTCAGCGGTTGAGTGTCTGCTTTTGGCTCAGAGTGTGATCCCTCGGGGATCGAGTCCCACATCGGGCTCCCTGCATGAAGCTTGCTTCTCCCTCTGCCTGTATCTCTGCCTCTCTCATGAATAAATAAATAAAATCTTTAAAAAAAAAAAGAAGTTGCAATGACAGAGCAGAGAATCCATATATATAGCCCTCAGCCAGCTCCCACTAAGATAAAATCTTATGGAGCCACGAGACAATAATCAAGTATCAATTACCAATAGTCATTATAATTATTAATACTAAAAATTAACATTCATAAAGCACCATCAACTAAACTATAAACTTTTTTGAGATTTTTCCCAGTTTTTCCTTTAATATTCTTCTTCCATACCAAGATCCAGTTAAGGGTACCATGTTGCATTCAGTCTCCCTGTCTGTTTAGTCTTCTTCAGCCTGTAATATTCCTTCAGTGTCTTTCATTACCCTGACACTTTGAAGAGTACTGCTTGACACTCTGCAGAGTGTCCTTCAATTTATCTTTCTCTGATGTGTTTTCATGATTAGACTAAATATCTATTTTTGGGGAAAAATACCACAGAGTCGATGCCCCTTTCTCTTTTGATCATATCTCTTCCATACATTATATCAATATATCTTACTACTGGTGACATTAACTTTAATTGCTGAGTTGCAATAGTTTCTATCATGCATCTCCACTGTAAAGTTATTATTTTTGCTTTTGCATACTCCATTCATTAGCAGCGAGTCACTAAATCCAGTCCATATGAAGGCGAGAGGAATTAAACTCCACCTCTAGAGGGTAGAGTATCGAACAATTTGTGACTATATGTTCAGGTCACCGCTGTAATTAATACATATTTTGGGGCAGATACTTTGAGGTTATGAAATACCTGTTTCTATTTAAAATTGTTCCACTTATTTTAAAATACGTCAGATTTTACCTGCAGCAATAATTACTAAGGTGTTTTGATGGTGGCTTTCTGTTTCCTTCATTCCTACGTTTAATAATTGGAATTCTCTAAGGAAGGATTGTCTTCCTCCTTTGTATATGTATTAACTAATTTCTTTATATCAGTATGGACTTATGGGTATTTATTTTATGAATTATAGTCCAAGACTATCAATATTTATTTTGTAGCTCAAATTACTCCAGTTTTGGTTATCTGGAGCTCTTTTGCATATTTCCTGGGTCCTTCTGGCATGCCTCTCATCTCCTTCCTGCCCCAATTCCCTACATCTTGGCATCCAAATATGTTCTAGGCTTATCTTGTATTTTCCCTGCCCTCTCCTAGAATCCGCTATTTCTCCAAGGATATCTGCTCTCTTTTATTGGAGAATAGGATTAAAAATCAAGATCTGGGTCTCTGGAGTGCTTATTGCTACTGGGGTGTCTGTGTTTCTAGGCTTGTCAGGAGGCAGTCTTAGAGAACGTTTGCATGTATATTAACCCATACAAACACACACGTCTAATTTAATTTCTAAATCTCTCTGTATATACATTAAAATCAACTTGAGTTCATACTGATATTCTCAGCTCCAATCAAACACCACATGGTTAATTCTAGCATTTTACCTTTGCTTATTTGTAATTTCTCTCTTAGACTATGGGAAAGTTGATTCTCATCATATCTATCATATATCTACTTATTTGCTAACCCTAGTATACATGCAATATTAGTTTCAGAATCGCTAACCATAATCTTATGAGAGATGAATTGGCCAAAGGGAGTATAGCTCATTTTTATCTTTACAGTATCAAATCAAAAGACAATTTTTATAAAGTTCCTTAAATCAGCTCCTTTCTTCCTTACTCGTTTCAGTGTGGTTATGTGATTCATTTGCTACACAGTTAGATTCATTTGTCACAGTATGCATTCCATCTTGGGTTTTCCTGACACCCTGTTTGATTTTTAAAAATCTGTATACAATAAAGTTGTGTTTTAATGTGCGCAATTCTGTAGGTTTTCATAAAGGCATAGAGTTGTGTATCCACTACCATAGTATCACAGCATCCCGAAAGTTCCAAAAAAAATTTTGATACAAACAAATGAACAAAACAATAATAGCAATGAAAAAGCACTTTACACTTTTAATTGAATTCCTAAAATATGTATGTGAAGTACCTGCCAGGTTGAATTGTGACTGGCTCCAGACAGATCCCACTATTTTCAAAGAACCTAATACTCAGAAAAATACCATTAAGTGCACACACTTTTCCACACTAATCTCTCTCTCTCTCTTTAAGATTTATTTATTTATTTTAGAGAGAGAGAGCGTGTGGGAGAGAGCACATAAGTTGGGGAGAAGGGCAGGGAGAGAGGGAGAGAATGGCTCTACCTCAGGACCCCAAGATCTTGACTTAAGCCCAAACCAAGATTTGGACACTTAACTAACTGCGCCACCCAGAGCCCCACCACACTTTGCATTCTGGCAGAGTAAATCTTCAGGGATTCCAAATGCTATGCCTACTTCTCAATCTGAAAAAGACTCCCAAGATCTCAGCTCGGACCTGCTTTTCAACCTTCTATCCTACCTTTTCTCTCTTTGCCTTTATATTCTACACAGTAGTTTTTCAAAGTATTGTCTGAAGACCAGGCTGCACCACCTTCACTTCAACTTCAAGGTCCATGGTTATCACTTACACAGATATTGCCCTAGTCATGAGAGGCTGTGGTGGTTGTGGGGCTGGTGATGATGATTATGATGATGATGATGATGATGATGATGATGATGATAATGCCTATATTTAGAAGTTATCATTTATAAGGAACTTTTACATACATCTTTTTAAAAGACATATTTTTAGTGGGGAGGGGCAGAGAGAGAGAGACAGAGAATCCTGAAGCAGACTCCCCATCGAGCATTGAGCCTGACATGGGGCTTGATCCCAGGATCCTAAGACAACCACCTGAGCCAAAACTAAGAGTCAACCTCTTAACCAACTTTTGCCACCCAGGCGCCCCTTACATGCACTTTTATAAAGAACTTTCAGGGACACCTGGGTGGCTTAGCAGTTAAGCATCTGCCTTTGGCTCAGGGCATGATCCTGGAGTACCAGGATAGAGTCCCACATCAGGCTTCCTGCATGAAGCCTGCTTCTCCCTCTGCCTGTCTCTGCCTCTCTCTCTCTCTCTGTGTCTTTCATGAATGAATAAATAAAATCTTAAAAAAAAAAAGAACTTTCATATGTAACTTACAATGATCCTGAGAGATATTATCATATCTACTTAAAGATGAGGAAATTGAATCTCAGAGATAATCTCCAGGCTATAAAGCTGATAAATAGCAGACCTAGGGCTTGAACTCAGATTTTCTTTTTCATATTTCTTATCCTTTCCTTATCTATTTTGAAGCCCTTTAGTACTATCAAAGGGAAGATGTAATAAAATCAACATTCATTACGTATGATCTTAATGTGTGCCAGGCATTGCGTTAATATTCCATCTTATCCAATTTACTGCCATTCTTTCAATGCTGTAAATACTAGCAAATGAAGACACTAATATTCTAAGTACACGAAGAACAACTTTCCCAAAGTCATCTACTGGGTTTCAATCTCAAAATGCTTGAGCACAAATCCCATCTTCTTTCCACAAGATCACACTAGACTTTTCTTAGAGTGATTAGAATTACCCTCAGCCCTCAAACCCAATGTTTTATCTCATGAAGATAAACATTTTGGGTCTCATGAAGGAGTAGCTGAGATTCAAATAGCCACTAAATGAGAAAGGATTTGACACTATATACAAGGGTGAGCTTGATATCCATTCTCTTCTGTGAAGTAGGAAAGATTCTCCTGACTTTAGTTTCCCAGCTCTCTGAAGGCTGGATCTAAGTCAGGAACCATAAGAAAGCGTGTAGCTCTTGCTAACTAGCTTGAACTGGATTTGAAACACGGTCCACTTTGTACTAGCAATATGGAGTCCGACAAGCTACTTAATGGCTCCAAGACTCAATTTGATGTTCTGTAAAATTGGGAACTATGTCATAATGTTGCAGGAAGGATGAAATACTAGGCTGTACATAAAGTCCTTAGTACATCCTGGCTATAAATATGGGATCAAGTCTTAGGACAGGCAACTTTCAATCTCACTAACCCATTTCAACCACCCCAACTTTTTGTCAGCCAACAAAGTGTGCAAGTTTCAAAACTTTAGCACAAGCCTAACCAAAGCAAACCTCTAACAAAGATCAATGGTCCTATTACTTTTGATTCAGCATTTATTTTCCAAATGTTTCCATAATCACCGTGATCATACATCCTAGTTTCCTTGGGATGATCCTTATGTAATTTTTAACAAGGCCTTCTTTTACTCTCAGAAGTTTCTTAATTTGGATGATAAACTACATGATCACACTATTTAAAAGGGTATTTTTCTTCTGCATTCACTAGTTCCTCTTTTTCTCCTTAAAGATAAACAGAAGATACTGAATTAGATAAAATGATGTGCCCACTTGAATTTATAAATGCCAACCATAAGGCAGATTTGAACAGATAACCCTAAACATTTTATATGATGACAACAGAGCAGCTGTTTTTCTAAAGATTTATTTATTTATTAGAGAGAGAGAAAGAGAGGGGGGAGGGGCAGAGAGAGAGAATCCTCAAGCAGACTCCCCGCTGATTGCAGAGCCCCATGTGGGGCTTGATCCTTTGACCCATAAGATCATGACCTGAGCTGAAACCAAGAGTCAGAAGCTTAACTGACTGAGCCTCCCAGGCGCCTCTAGAGAAGCTACTAAAACAGTTATTTTAAGTAGAAATGTTTAAGATCCCAAATTTTCAATATCATTGTTTCTCCATGTAGTTTGGTGTTCAAATAGTTAAAAGCAACCACAAATCCTGGAAACACAGATACTTAAGAGTCCTGTGTGACCAATCATGTTGAATTCTAGAGTTTTCAGAGTTGAACAGATGGTTTAGGTGTCATTTTAGTATCTGTTCTGCCTCTATCAAAAAGAGAAAAAAAAAGTGACAAAGTATTCTTTTTAGATCTTTCTTTCATGAATATGCATAAATATAGCATTCATGAATCACTGAGATGTAGGAGACTGTTAAATTGCATTTTTGCTAGAGTTTAAAAAAACATGATTAACCATACTTTTGACTCTGAGTAATTACACTTCCTTACTTAGAGGTCATTTTCTGAATCGGTTCCACTGCTGGCTTGTGGGCTGGAGTGAAATGGAAGCATAAAGATATACTAATGATGAATTATTAAAGTTCTTTTTATTCCCTTGTGGCTACAAATCTTTCTAGTTGCAATGTAGGTGCCAAAGGTTTGATTCAGATTATCATGAATAAATCATATAGATTATTTAGCAAAATTTTAAAAAATAATGAGAGAGTAAAAAGAGCAAACTTTCTCATTAGAACTTATTCTGCATTGTTAACTTTTCTGTTGTTATTTTGACATCTCTTTGAAGGAATGAATTTTCCCTAGACTATAGAAAAATCTTATTTCCTTCTTTAAAATGCTGCGTATATATCTTCGGGTTTACCTTGGTATTTTTCCTGGTTCTAGGACAAGGATAGCAAATACGTTGCAGTGCTTACCATTACTCCCATCGCATATCTGCAAATATTAATCATCTGGATATCTTCCCCACATACCTCACAGTTATTTGCATTCCAGCATTCAAGTAGGCAGCACTAGAATCCAGATGAAATCTAAATACCCTTCCAGTATAGATTTACTCATCAAGCACAAGGCCTTTGAGTCCTCCCTCACCTTTAAGAACTGCTGTAGAAAATTACTCAGATATTTAGCCTACTTTTTACTCTCCAGTTGAGGGATTTCATTCCCCTCTCCTTTAAATCATTGAATAACAGCATCTTTTGCTAGGTTATACTGTGGCAGTAGTCTTAAAATCTCAGTGATTCCAACATTTATTTCTTGCCCACATAAATCGCTGATTGTAGGTCAACTGCAATACTACCCTTCTCCCATGTGTCTTCTTTGTTTTAAGGCAAGGTCCAAGGCCTATCACCTGACACGGGCCCTTCACATGGCTGAGGGAAAGTCTGAGAAAGGACTACTGACAGTTCTTGGGACTTCTGTCTAAATGCGGAATGCACCACTTCTGCTATTTCATTGGCCAGAGCAAGTCACATAGCCTCGCATGTTGACGGTAGGAAAGACTTGCATATCATTTAAAAATTGGTAGAGTCATATAATTGGTTTACAGGAGGGAGGTGAAAAACTATTTATGAAAAATAATACTATCTTCTACAGGCATGTACTTCTTTTGCTTGTTTCTTGGAGAGCTTTTGCTCTATGCAACATATTGGGGCAGGAATAATATCCTCTACTTAAGTGCAGCAAAAGAAGATTTCAGGTTTCCTGCTGACTCTGGAAGATACTTAATCTTCTGGAAAGACATATCTATGGCTTTTGCCTGGAAGCTGGTAGATAAATGGACAGTTCATGAACCCAAGATATGGTTGATTTTTTTCCTCAATGTTTTTTGCTGCTTTGCACCTGGACTCTATGAGCTAGATCAGAGAAAGCCCACAGAGCATTTTTGCAGAATAATGTCCTAAATGCCCATGTAATTTTAATTACAGACCAAGCTTAAATGGATAATTTAAAATATGCTCCAATCATACAGAGGGAGAGTAAATTATCTTCTATTATTTACTGAAAGAACTAGAAAGACAAGTAAATGGTTGCTAAGCCTTTTGCTATCACTTGGAGAAATAAGTATCAAAAATAGTAAAACCATGAGCTTGAAGGACCGTAGGAGTGAGATTTATTTATTTTTTGTTACATTTTCATAATAGAGGGAAGCTTGATATAAGCACAGGCATAGAATTTTACAGGGAACACTGCTTTTCTCGTGTAAAGAAGGGTGACAACTTTAATCAATAATTTTTAGCATTTGAAAACTGGCAATGGTAGCCGAAAGAAAGAAAGAATCAAAGTGCTGAGTGAAAGTGTGGGGGACTTGTCCCAGCAGGTTGACATAAGATGACTTGAAAATGATACACTGTCGGTGTCCTTTGTCCTGACTGTAGGTGATAGATGACTTTGATACGGAATGGGCATGCTGATCAGAAAAACAAAACAAAACAAGAAAACTAAAACCAACCTTCCAATCTATCATTTCAAAGTAAATATGTACTTATGTTTGTAGGGGAAAAATAAAGGGCAAAGGCACTCCACATTTATTTTAGAAATGCAGAATCTTAGGTCCATCTCAATAGCCTAGTGGATCAGAATCTGCATTTTAACAAGATTCCCAGGTGATTTTCATGGACTTTGATTTTTGAGAAATACTGCTTTAGGATGACCAGCTCCAGGCTGGGGAAGGTATATGTGTCATTTTACATAATTATCACCACATAGTCCTGTTTTTGCTTCTGAAATTTAAGAATTAGGGCACTTAGTATCAGGTATCATAAATTTGGCAAGAACTTCTACATGGTAACTGGTGAGTCTATTAGCTTTTATTTCCCTCACTCTGCCATGTTTCCTTATTTTAGTTTTTGTCTCTAAAAACCAGAGAGAAATAGAAACTCTTGTTTCTTTAGCACCTCAATTTTCTACAGTCGAAACTCAGTGCTCCCTTTACTGTCATTTTCTCATCTCCCTCTTCTCCCTTAGAGCTCACAAGTACAAAGATGTACTCCAGCTCCCCCCCCCAAAAAAAAAGGAAAAAGGAAAAAAATCTGATTATATTTTCTTCTGTAGTTCAAAGAAATAAGAAAACTTTTTTTAGGAATAACTATGTTTTATCAGTTCTAGATATCAATAGTTTTCATAAAATTCCAAGGCAACAAATACTATGTGGATACTACAGACTACTTGTAAATCTGTCTCAAGGATAAAACTGGAACTCACAGATCATATAATCATTGACTCAGAGCCAGAAGAAGATTTATTTTTTTATTTTATTTTATTTTATTTTATTTTATTTTATTTATTTTATTTTATTTTATTTATTTTATTTTATTTTATTTTATTTTATTTTATTTTATTTTATTTTATTATTTTCAGAAGAAGCTTTAGAGATAACTTTCTCCCAGGTCCTAAGACCTCAGGTGACTTTCCACACTCTCTTATTGCAGAGCTTTGACTAAAACTCAGGTCTTCTGATTCCTAGTTTGGGATTCACCTCCTTCTACTACATATCACATGACCTCTAAAGAGAAGCCAGGAGCACCTGCCAGTTAGAAATAATTGGGAAAGCACACAAGTCTTGCATAGCATTTTCACGTGAAGAGCCAGCACTGGTATCTCCTTACGTGGGCCAATGGCCCATTTATTGAGAGGTAACTAGATAGAATAAAATGGTAGTAAGGAGAACACCCCCCGATGGTTCCTGGGAGGAAGCCATGCTTCTACTGCATTGAGCCTTTCTATGAATTCTACCCAGAAACAGGGCTGGATCAGATTCCCACTGAGATCCTACTTGACTTAATCCTTGGCTTGAGGTTACTAAAGAATTATGGCATATTCAAAAGAAAAGAAAAGGAAAAAATAAACAGCTGGAGTTTGTGTGCTTGTGCATGCTTCTATGTATATATATACACAATAGTTTAAGCCTGACTAAGACTTTTATGATTCATGTCATTTCTTGTATACAGACTTCATCACGGTTCTTAGTGGTTTTCGGTAATAAGCTATTTGCTTAGCAGGGAAAATAAGTCTCTCCCTATGATTGCCAACATTGTACTGGTCTCTGTGCAGAGCATATTTCCTCATCAAGAACTCAGGCCCTCTAAATAGGATAGAGCAACAAGTATTGGCATGCAGACAGGAAGACGCAGAGAGTGCCAGCTGACTCTTGAGTTTCTTCACCAGGTACAGAGAGACAGAAAGTAAGACACAGCAACGGAAGCTTGGAGGAGAAAGGAACACGAAACAAACACGGTGGAGCAAGTGAGGTCAGAGATGCCCTATTGAGGGCACTGAGGGGACGGATTAGGCTGGAGAAGACGATGTCCTTAGGAACACTGTGGGTAGGAGCGTCCTCTTTCCCAGACTTCTGTAATCCTTTAAAATTTTCTAACTTTATATTTTCTGTACTTTATAGGTAAGGAAACTAAGGCACAGAGAAGGCAGCAAGTTGTAACAAAATTGCTAGACAGCTTTTTTTTTTTAAAGTACATTTTTTTTTAAAAGAACACAGCTTTTTTTTTAAATTTTTTATTTTTTTATGGTAGTCACACACAGAGAGAGAGAGAGAGGCAGAGACACAGGCAGAGGGAGAAGCAGGCTCCATGCACCGGGAGCCTGACGTGGGATTCGATCCCGGGTCTCCAGGATTGCGCCCTGGGCCAAAGGCAGGCGCCAAACCGCTGCGCCACCCAGGGATCCCTAAAAGTACATTTTTAACATTATTCTACATCTGGCAATTTGCTATGGTGGTCTTTGCACATCCTTTTATTTATTCCTAGAGAAAATACTGTCGGGTGGGTAGCACATCCTCCAGATTAAGTAACATGCTGCTAAGTAACAGAGTTGGATTTGAACCCAAGTCTTTCTAGTCTAACTATGTTCATGCTCTTAAACAGGCATCAGCAAACTTTGTCACCAAAGGGCCAGATAGTAAACCCTTTCGGCTACGTAGGCTGGAAGATCTTAGTGACTTCTTAACTCGGCTCGTAAGTAGCCATATACATAACACACACGCAAACGGGCAAGGCTATTGACAGTAAAACTTTATTGGCAATGAAACTTGAATTCATGTGATTTTCATATGTCATGAAACATCATTTTATTGACTTCTCCAACCATTTGTAAAGGTAGAAGCCATTCTTAGGTCACGGGTCATACAAACGTTGGTAGGGGCTGGATTTGGTTCACGGGCCATAGTTTACAGACCTCTGCTTTAACAATAACAAGGTAGGAGGAGCCAGCCATGAAAAAGTCCTGGGAAGTTAAACGTAAAATATACTCTATTAGGATACAACAATTTTACTTTTTCGAATCAAGAAACAAATCTTTGGCTTTAAATTTCTTCGTTGCATTTAGAAAATTCAAAAAATTGAAGGAAAGTATCTCTTTTATGGCACAAAGGTGCCCCCTCTTCTCCACTCTCTAAAGTCAAGTTTAATTGGCCAGTAAGGTCTCCTGTGAAAGCCAAGTGAATAAAGTTTTTGTGTAGAAGGGTAAACCCGGTTGGGTAGAGGCCACAATGGGGCTGGATTGGCCCATATGGAGGAGAAACAAGGGAGAATGTTACAGTTTAGGTCTCTGTCACCTGGGCCTTGATCCAGAGGGGGTTGCCAAAGAACTGCCATGGGGAATGGAGAGGAAGTAGGTTAGGAGCTGTCAGGGGAGCGGACCCTGGAGAGACACCAGTAAATGGCAATTTTGAAGGGACCAGGAGGCAAACTTGAGCTTTCTTCTCGACAGTGGAGAGGCCTGACTTCAGAATACCTTTCACCGAGGCATAAGCCAGCGGATCCCCAACCTGCCTGCAGGAGGGCTCTCCACATGGTCTTTCCCGAGGCTCATCACTGTGCACAACACAACTAAATGTTAGATGGAGCAAGAGACGTTTATGTCCTTTCTTGGCTCCTTTCCTCTCCATGTAGATACCACATCACCACACTGACAGGCCATCTGGTAAAACCATAAAAATGTCATGTCCCCAGTCTCCTCCATCGGAGGCTATGGGAGGTGGGATGGACGAACGTGACCCTTGAGACGTGGGAATATTTTATGGTGCCCCTTGTTAATATCCTAAGTCTGTGGTTTAGCACTTTCCTCTCTCTCTTTAATCACATTTCAAATTTTAAATGTAAGGCAATCAATCAATCACTTAAAATCTTAACTGTCACTAACACAGAAAGAGAGAATACAGTAATGTATTGAATCAAATCATGTATTGATCAAAGAATTAAGCTTTAGGAGTCCCATGAAGCTTTCTGATTCCTTGAGGACAATTTGAGACTAAAATGGAGACAAGGAGATGCCGCAATTTTAGAGAAATGCAGACCCACCAACATTATGCTCTTTGCTTTTTCATTGTGATTTTCCTGCTCTCATTCCCATTTCCATCTTATTCCAAAACTGTGTACTTGAGATAAATTTTATTAAGTATTGCAGAGTTTGGTGCAGTTTCCAAAGTGTATTTTCTATATAGAGTCGGCTATCAATGTAGCAGCTGAGTATTAGAAAAATGACTTGAGGGAAGATTGTTCTAAAAATAATATTCCCAGCAAAAGGCAGAAATGATATATGGGAATTGATAAGCATTTGCTATTACCTATACTTTAGTCTAATCGTCTGTGCCTTTTTGAACAGTTACTTACATTTTCTGGTAATGTTTGTTTATATGCAGCTACTTTTCTGCTTTCTTTACACTTAGAATAAAATTCAGGTAAATTGCACAATTGCTCTACCATTGCTTGATTTCCACGTAATGAAGACGTGTGAGGATTCACAGTTTTCTGTTACTCATTCTGGATTTCACTTTGTAACTGATTTCTGTCATTGTTCAGCTCACAATAAAGGATATCAGCGTATGCAATGTATAAGTTCGAAGATTCATAAAATGATAGCATTTCCATCCCACCCATCCAATCAACATGGTGCATCAAGAGAAGAGGTACTGTTGTTTATTGCCTGTTAGATTATGGATTTCCTTGGTTGTTTCAGGGAAGTCGTTTTATTCACCTGTGTTTATGAAGTTTGCAGGTTAAAGACCTCTCCTCTCCAAGCTTCCTTGACAAGGGATATGCATTCCATACCCAAGGGTCCTAAGACCTGAGAGTATGATGCGCTCTAGTGAAGAATCATTTCTGCTAAATGTTTAGTCCTTGCACCACTGATTCTATTCTTTTACCCCTGAGAGACTGTTTAGAGACCCCAGGGAGAAAACTTGGGAGAACAGAAACAGGGCTGGGCTTCCGGGAGTCCCCCAAGGCCCTCGGGTCATTTGGATATCCCAGATGAGCAAACTCAGAAAAAAAGTAATTTGTTCATGATTAGTCAGTCAATTATTTACTGAAATTACTATGTGATGAGTCTAGTGCTGGAAACTGGTTTTCCAAAGGTAAATAAATTAAAGAACATATAAGTGGAGATGTGAATAAGCACCCTAAAATAAAAGGGTAAGAATCTTTTTATATGTGTACTTATCTATGTGTGTGTGTGTGTGCATATAGATTTTCTGGAGGGTAAGGATCCTTTGTTATCTGTTGTTAACAGTAATGCATGAATTTTAAAATCTTAGATATGTCATTTCTCACAAGAAAGGAACTAAGAAGGAAAAATTAATAACCTAGTGGTAGAAGGAGGGGTTGAGAGGAAGGAAAGGAGGGGGAAAGAATGCAAACCAGCACAGCTTGAGCTTGGAAGAGAGATAGAAAAAAACCAAAACTGAACCAAAACAAAGAAAAACCCCACAAAACCTATATATGAGCACTTACCACGAGGCTTACTGCATTTTGGAGAGAAATAAACAGATTGATCTTTATTGCTGCTGTTGGAATAATTTGGTAATTCTCCTGAATCCTTAAGAAAATTTTCAGCAATGATCTAAATTATTGTGTTAAGGTTTTTAAAGTCACATTTACTTATTTCAAAATAAGATAACCCAATTTTATTGGGGTTACACATGGTTCTTGCCCTCACTAAGCACAGAGGTGAGGTCATAAATATCTGATGCTTGGATTTTATTTGGGTTACGTTAACAGAAAGCTGCAATGTGTCTCCTTGACCAAATGAGACGGAAAGCACCATTGTATGTGAGGTGAGGTCACTGAGAATTTCTCTTCCCAGGTGAGCTATAAGCTGGTGACCTGAGTCATGGTTCAGGTGACCCTCAGAACAGTTCAGACACTCAGGTGGCTCACCAACGGGGCAGGGGTCATTTTACCTTCCCCGATCTTGCTTAAACACTATTTCTTCTTTGGCGGCTGTGGTTGTAGTGTAACAAGTACTACTAAACTTTGTAAAACAAAGTAAAACTCCCACTATTTCTGTGACTTTGGGTTACTTACTTCATCTCTTGGTGCTTCAACCTCCTAAAAAATCTAAAATAAAAAAAAAGAAACCCTCCCCAAAACAAAAATGAACCAGACACCTTCCTACGCAAGATCATTTTGAAGACCAGATGAAGCATCTTAAATATTTAGTGTAATTTAGACAATGTTATCTATTGATTTTCATAATCCGTTGACACTCAGAGGAGTTTTCCAAGGGGAGCCCATGTTTTAAAGGGAGAGAATAGCTTGTAATTTTTAAAACAAGAAGCTATTTCTAATTTACTGTCATAGGCTTGGGTTTTTTATACATGGTAGTTTCTTTGACAAGTGGCACACAGTGACATTTGTACCCCAATACCACAGACACTCTCACGGACCTTTATATTTGTCCTCCCAGCCTAAGACTATAGATAGCTTCACTGGGGGTCTTGAATAGAAATTTTTTTTCCCCACTAGCTCTGGTACATTAACTTGAATAATATACTGGATCTGTATGGCTTTACAAGTAATAGAATTACCTACACTTATAAATTGGAAAGTGACATATTGCCACTACCCAGTAGTTAAATGTACCTTTCAGCTAAAAGATACAATATAAAAGTCTTTGTATTATAAATACTTTTCTTACTTGTAAATGCATACTTCCAGTGGTCAAGTTATTTTATGCTGCACAGTAAAATTTTTCCTTAATGGTACTTATAAACTTTGTTTATACTGGGCACTTATTATTATTATTATTATTACTTTTTAAAGGAAAATGTTCTGAAATATTACTGTATGGCTCTAGCCACCTCTTTCTGTTTAATACATGAAGGCGTGACGATTAAATTTCATAGAACAAATCATCATAGTCCCCAGAGGAAAACTAGCTAAAATGTTTATAAGCTTTAACGAAATGGAAAGACTAGAGAGTTAATAAAGCATTTAGTTTGTAGATGGTAGCTTGGTTCAGAGCTTTTGTAATTGTTCGATGCTGTTGTTTTTGTCGTGCTAGTATGGCTTTTGCTCTTTCGTTTGCTTTACGTTTATGGAAAAAGACGGTTTGGGTGATGTCTATCTGTGATTCTAACATTCTAAGACGTTCTAATATGTTAGCTAATTGCCAAATAAATTGATGATGGGTCAAGAAGTAAAGGGAGTTTCCATTTTGAGCCTTGAATGAAACACACAAATACATTAATGAGTGAAGAGCTCATATATATGTGAACATTCATATTAGAAATTGGGACACATTTTAGTCCAGAATAGCATTTTATTATTACTTCCTTCTTACTCATGAATATATTTTGGGACAGACTCATCTAAAGTTTTCTGAAAGTCAAGATAGAGGAGTCACCATGTGTTGAGTTGCCTCACAAAGTATATTTGGGAAAGATGCCATTACATTATTTAATCAATACGATATTATTCTCATAATTCCCCGAAGCACACATATATCTATTGTTAATCATAGTCTGAGTCAGCATCATGAATTTACCATTTTTAAAAATAAATAGTAGTTTTCTGTATGATTGACCAAATCGATTTTGCCAAGATCCAGGTCAGGCAAAATAATTGGCTGAAACATACAAAACTAATAGCAACAAAAACAATAAAAAGACTTTAAAAATCTGAAATGTATTTCCCACTCATTTTTTTTTATATTCCCCAAATGAATGAGACCATATAATGTTTGTCCTTCTCCGATTGACTTATTTCACTCAGCATAATACCCTCCAGGTCCATCGACGTCGAAGCAAATGAGATGATTATATATAAAGCTGATATCTTCAAAGTAGACTTTTTAGAGCACATATTTGTCAAAAGTCAAGGGTGTAAAGCTGGCACACACACAATATGCCTTGCCTACAACCCAGCTAAGTTTCACATAATATCCAATATGAGCCTGGATTGGGGCAGGGCAATTTTCTGTACTGTAAATTCATGCCATGTTTAGACCATATGTGGGAGCTTTAAGTTTTCAAAATAACTCTGGGCATCAGCCCTTGTCTCCTATATTAGAGTGCTGATGATATCTGGGCCCAAAATAGGCTTTATTTAGCTCTGTTGCAAGTTGTTCATTAGAGTTCAAAACTCTAACAAACCATCTAAGCATTTGTGACCTCCCTGATCTCCATTCCTTATTCTTAATCACAACTACTGAAAATGCCCATTAAGCTTGCAACATCCAGCAAGTCTAAACAAAGGCAGAAAGCAGGACGGTGAGATTCTGGGAAATTCTAATTGCTCCTAGGGAAAAGGACAAGTAAACAACTGAAATGCAAGGCTCTGTTTGGACCAAGACCATTTCATTACCATTGCTGTTTAAAAGGGTTTTTTTTGTTGTTGTTGCTGTTTGAGGTGAGCACAAGCTCATAATCCATACTCTTTTTTTCAGTATTCTGAACAGGAGAAAATATGCTCAATACCAGTATCCTGCACATTAACTCCTTTCTCACTATTGAGAAAAGCAAAGCATCTGTTGCTGCTAATTGACAGGCATTTTATACCACCGGTGCAAACTCTTGCTTAAACATTGATTTCCAGCACAGGGTCCAGACATGTGTGTGTGAGGTCTAGAGACTTTAAATATCAGACTTATATGTTCATTTAAATACATCTCTCTGTGTTTTTGCAAACGTCTAAGGGTATTAACCTCCTCGAGGTTGGAGTCATTGCTATGGAAACAACACTACTTAATAAATGTCTGACTGCACATATCATTGTGCTAGACGCTAATAGATGGATAGATATGGCACCTTGGCTTCTGGTTTGTTACATCCCCAAAGGGACCTCTAGAGGAGTAATCAATGAACACTTGAAAAAGGATGGCCATTTAGATTGGTTTGCTAATATCATCTTAAAAGCAATTTTCAGTTCCTGAGATGACTGGCAAAGAAAGTGCCCTTGGAGGAGCCTAAGGCTGAAGGAAACCTCCAGAGTCTGAGTTCTTGTAGCAGATAAGAGTTTTGTGGAGCATTCTCATTTGCTGGAGGCCCCCTACCCCCTTCCACATATGAAGGTGCACAGTGACACTGCTTCAGGTTTAGGAATATTGTGGGTTTGCTTAATACGGGTGTGGATTATTGTGTGTTAAGAACGTAAATAGTCTGTGATTGAAATCAGGAAGTTTGTTGAACTAGACGGATGTATAACAAATAAAATATGAGTTAGCCTCTGCATGCCACCTAAGAGGAATGCAAAGAGTGTTCTTTCTAGAAATGAACGACTGTTTATATCAAAGTGAGACCCAAGTGGATCATAGTTACGTGAACAGAAAGAACTGCTGCATGTTGGCAAAGAGCTCAGACACTGGGATATTCAGGCTCCCCATCTTCCTGATGGCCATTTGGAAGGTTAAAAGATTTCGTTGAGGCCTCTGTGGCTATCTGTTCATCAGGCAATGACATCCAACGCTGTGAGATGTATCGTGTGAACCAGCAAGCTTGCCAGACCGATCTGCTTCTCTCGGCCTGTGTTTCTGCCCACGCCTCACTATCTGTCCTGGGTGAAGGTTCTAAGAGTTACAGAAGAGGGCAAGGTATCCACCAAGGGACCTGAACTGACTTTTGACTTTTCCTTTCTTCCTGGCCAATCTCTGGGTAAAATGGCCAGCTACAATAAAAGACCAGAGGATGCAAGTTTATCGGAACTTGCTAGAGTATATTTATTCAATCCCACTCCATTTCATGAGTCAGGAGAATGAATTTCACAGGCATGGTGTGACTTGCTCAGAGTCACAGATCAAGGAAATGGCTGAACCAGGAAAATAAGTAACCTATCCCCCCCGCCGCCCGGAAAAAAAAAAAAAGAAGTAACCTGTCCTGAGTCCCAGGACAGGCTTCTGATGTAGACAAGAAGAGCTGGTCATGTTGGGGCACCAGTGGGGCCAATGAGAAAACAACTATAAATCCTAGCCTTCCTCACATCTGTGGTTATGCGGTACATCTCAGGCAAAGTAGTGCAAGTAGCAGTCAGTGGGTGAAGTTTCTGGGAAAGTTCCTCAAAAGATAGCCAAGTCCAGCCATCCTACGCCCCTCTCTTCTTCCCGCTTGGGATATGGTGGGGATGTTTGAATGCTCTCTGCCCTCCTTTGCAAGTGAGACAAGAACACGCAAAGGGAAATTAAAAGGACAGACCGGTCCCTGTTAACACTATGGGGCCAACATTGCGGACCAGTTTACCTACCTCCAGACTTTTAGTTACACGAGAAAAACAAAGCTCCCAATTTAAGACCTCGTTTAGCAAACATCTTTAAGTGCTATGGAGCTTAATCCCTAACAGATATACATAAGCATATAAATGTAGGCGTGCTCACCTAAGAACGTGCTGATTGAAGTCTCGGAGTCTAATGCATAATGCTAGGAATTCATATTATTTTGAATTAGAACTCTGAATACAATCGTATAAATGATGTCTATCTATTAGGCATGTGTATTTAATTACATCCTGGAGGCAGTGATTGTAGGGAGAATCAGGTGATATTCTCCCTCAGGAGAATGTGTGAGTTATTGGGCCTCAGTTTCCCCCCACCAAAATGCTGTTAGATATACGAACTTTTTAAGACTCTTAATACCTTTAGACCTAAGGTTCAACAACTAGATCTCTTCTCTTTCCCTTATTTCAATCAATCTGTGATTCCACTTTCAGTGTATGGTGGGTTAAACAAGTCTCTTTTGCCTTGGGAATTCTTATATACTCTTTCATCTGAAATTTCCTCGCTTCTCCTTTTTGCCTGGCTAACATCCACTCATTCTTCAAGTCTCATACTCAATATCAATTTCTTCAGAAAGTCCTGCCTGACCCTTGCGTGTTATATTTGTCTGATAACATGCTGATATCTACCACAGATTATAAATTTCTCGAGGATTGGGGTTACGTCTGCCTTATTGCCATTGTATTCCAGCAACAGATGTAGATCCTGGCACCAAGTCCAGAATCAGTAATGAAAAGATGAATGAATAAATGAATACATGAAGAAACGTTGTTTCTGTAGGGAAAAGATATTCTAGTTTTCAAATAATAGGCCAATAAAGCAATACTTCCCAATGGAACACAGTTTACTTGTGTGTGGAGGTAGTTTGGCTATAGCTCGTATATAAGACTGAAGCCTTTTCATAATAGTAGGTTTTAGATAAATTTGCTAAGTACATATAGGCTCTGACTGTATTATTCATAGAAACTAAGAGGGAGGGATCCCTGGGTGGCACAGCGGTTTAGCGCCTGCCTTTGGCCCAGGGCGCGATCCTGGAGACCCAGGATCGAATCCCATGTCGGGCTCCTGGTGCGTGGAGCCTGCTTCTCCCTCTGCCTATGTCTCTGCACCTCTCTCTCTCTCTGTGTGACTATCATAAATAAGTAAAAATTATTAAAAAAAAAATAAACTAAGAGGGATACTGCATAATATTTAATGTGGTTTGAACACTGGTAGGATAATTCATACATATGGTCTTCAATGGCAACTTTCCTAAAAATATTTCAAGGAGAAGGAAAAGCTCATTTAAAAATTTTTATTTGAGAGTATTTTTCTTATTTTTACAGGGTATCAAATAATCAGTTGAATAAATAAGCAATGAGATAATTGGCTGGACTTTGAATGAATTGCCTTTTGGATGGGCTATGCCCCCATCTCACTTGCAGAATTGAAAATGAGGGAAATTAGCTTGCCTTCTGAGAGTTAAATTATGAAAGCAACAGATCAGAACAGATATATGCAAAATTACCTTTTAAAGACAAAAGAAATTATACAGCAAACAGAACTTGACAGAAACCTGATTGAATACATTAACACATCTAAACAAAGAATATGCTACTCCTAAGAGGAAGGAGGTAGAGATCCAGGATTTGGTCAGCTGCAGGCACAGCAAAATCACAGGGGGAAATAGGATGGGAGGGGGTGGTTTAGAGATGGATGGGATGTCTGTACCACTCGGAGAAAAGGGAGCCAGAATCATTGAACTTTATGCATATTTTCCCCCACTGCTAGAATTGACATTTTTTGGTGAGATGAATGAAGGGCTGCTGGTTGTAGACTAATGCCATTTACTGTTTGATTTATTTTTCTCCCCTTGTCAGATTCCATGACCACGAAGCAATCTGCTGATTGTGATTTGGTGTCTAACGCAGGTCTGGCTACAGGGGAGAGAATGGCTGATCCTATGGATTTCAAGTATTTTCTGTCCTCAGTGATTTCTTAGGAAGAATTAATAAAACAACTTCTGATTATGATGTAGTTTTTTTCATGTTGTTTCATTCTAGGACCAGAACGAGGTGATGATGCCAATAGGAACATTATAGTCCAAGTCAATTTCTTATTGTACATTAATAAATCAGTATTTGGGGGTCAATTCAGAATGTATGTTGTGGTCTCATAGAGTTTAGAGTCAGTGTCAGTCTCACACAATTGCTAAGTCTAGGCAATGGACTAGAAATGCTGCACATTTGAGATAGATGTCCAGAATCTAGAATATGGTGACCTTCAAGCCATTCCCAGACCCAACCAGACTTCTCCTAATAGCCTTTCTATTTAATGTAGAGTGGTCCTTTGTCTCGCAGCATTAGTATCCCTGGTTACTTGAAGAAATTCAGAAGTTTAGCCTCTGGTCCCGAATCACTGAATCAGTCTGCCTTCTATCAAGGTTTCAGTATATTTGAGTATATAATTTAAGAAGTGCTGTTTTAGGGGATACACCCACAATTTGTATCTCTCTATCTAGGTTATTGGGAGCTACTCCTTCATGGGTATTGCACACTGCTACATTTTTTTGTTGGGAATGCCAACAATGTAAGTCTTCCGTAGATAATAAAGAGTACATGCTCTTTACTCAGGCCACTTCTTGTGGGATGAGGTAGTGTCTCCTGGGCAGGCTTGCTTACTGGCCCTTAGAAACTCTGGGTTCCCAAAGCTCAGTGTTCTTCCCCTTTAACAGAACCCATGGCATGTACAAGCACCCATCTGGGCCATTTATATGGACTCTGTGGGAATGTGGGGCTCAGGGAATGGATGCAAATGTACTGACTCCGGGGCTATCATTCTTGCTGAGTAATAAAATCTTGTTTCTCCAATCCAGGGGTCTTGTGTTTTCTGCTAAAGAAACTATGGCAAGCTAACATTAACTTATAAGTAGGATAATCTCAGATATTTCACAATCATTGTCACATATTTCTTCAGTCTTTTTTTTTTTTTTCTTGCACAGTTGCAAAAAGTAAGTGTTAGGAGAACTGAGTTCTTATCTAGGTTCTACCGTTAACTTGTTATGCCGAAGAATAGTTATTACCTCTCTTCTCTGGAATGATTTCTTCATGTATAAAGTAAAGGGAGCAGGGAAAGGGATGCAAGGTCCATGTCATAAGAATTCTTTGTTATTGTTATCCCAAGAATCAGACATTTCTTTGAATGTTGGTGATATCAGTAAATGTATGCTCTCATTTAGCCATAGGGACTTGATACTTTCTTAGAAAACCTTAATACGTTATTTTCTGTACCCACTCTCATTCTACCTTAAATGATGGGCCTGTGTTCTATGCATATGTGGTGCTTCAGTTGGTGAAGATAGTTCATTTTTCATTGAACTCAAAATATACAAATTTCTTTCATTATCTCTGGTTCAGTGTAATCTTGGTAATTTTCATGACCCTACCCACTTGGGGTATTCTAGTGTCTTTGGAAGAACAACTATTTGTTCAATATGTAATATAAAATTCTTCTGACATTGAGCCTACACATATGATTTTCAAAGAAGAAAGAAGAATAGGAGAATTCAAGGGGTTAATGTGTGCTGCCTGCATTTGCCACTCTGAGATCATGAATTCATTGTACTGCTGGCTGGTCTACAGAGATGAGAAGGAATACACCTTTGCTGAAGGAGGAGCTGCCTGCACCCTATAACCTAAAGCGATGGAGAGTCTGGTAACATATCCTACAGCACTGAAAAGCCAATTGCTTCTGTCCCCAGTTAAAGCACTCAAGAAGTAGCTACAAAGCATCAACCTCCACATCAAACAAAGTGGTCTTGGAAAGTCTGTGAGCCTTAGAGCAGAGACAAAACTATGACTATTGTCTTTCCAACCAAGCTCACCATTTTTGATCTCCTTAATAATGTAGCCATGTTCGACCGAGAGAGAACAAAGATGATAGTAAGTAAAACATCGAAGCTACCAGTATTCAAAATTCTTTCTACCAAAAACATTTCCCTAAGGCTGCTAACAAATTAGATTAACTAGACTGGAAGCCAATTAAGTTTCAGGGCACATGGTTTTGTCAAAGTAAACCACAAACCTGGTCTCCTATTGTAGTTGTTAACTTTAAAGAGAGTTCTGTGTCGTCAATCTGCCTCAGTACAAAGTGGGCCACACAGGTTGTTCGGTCCCCAACGCTTTCCTCAGATAGACTCATGGAGCCCAGCATCCAGAGTTCCCAAAGGAAAAAGACAATGGCCACAGAGGACAATGGACTTGGGAGTTCTTTCCAGAGCAGAGAATGAGTAGCTGCCTTGTGTTCTACATAAGGAACATATAATACAGGCAGAAAAAGGGAACTTGACTCTTCAAACGGGCAGGAGCTGACCATTGCTGTGATAATGGCTGTTGTGGGTTTCCCCTTTCCCCTTTTATAACGGAAGTGCTATTACAGTGTTTTAGTTTACCATAGTACATTCAGCCCGTATGTGGCAGAAAATGTTTGTTTGAATCCCAAGTTGAGCTGCGCACGATGTGTCACATTCAGGCTGACAGAAAGGACTGAGCATCACCGAGAGGTCTTGGATCTCAGACCCAACATCTGATAGAGCACTGTGATCATCTACCTTTGATAGGAACGGGTACGTTTTATATAGAGGAAGAAGGGCATGCCTGGCTATTTGAGTCACAGATAGACTGTAGTAAATACTACTTACTGGTTGTCCCTCAATAGCCATGTATCCTTTTCCTATAATAAGAAAAATACAGTTTTGGCAGAGAATTCAGCTGTCACTAACCAAGAATATTGTGCTAAGTGAAATACATCAGTTGGAAAGAAAAAAAAAATGGTATGATCTCACATGTGGAATTAAAAAAAAATCAAATACATAGAAACAAGGAGTAGAACTGTGGTTACCAGGGGCTAGGAGGTGGGGGAAACAGGGAGGAGATGTTGATCAAAGGATACAAAGGTGCAATTATGTAGGAAGAATGCTAGGGGCCTAATGTATGGCATGATGACTGCCCTTAATAATAATGTGTTAAATACTGGAAATGTGCTATGAGAGTAGAGAGTGGGTATCAGGTGCTCTCATTACACACACAAAAAGTGGTAACTACATGGTAATAAGATATGGTAATTACCCTGACCGCAGTAATTGTTTCACTAAATATATGTGTGAATATAGTGAAATGTATATAGTGATATATATATATATATATACATATATATCAAAATCATGTTGTGCACTTTAAGGATATACAGGTTTTAATTTAAAAACAATAAAGACACTGCCTTACATGAAAAAAAAAAAAACGTAAATAGTGTGTTCAGATTTGGGGAAGCATTGATGAAAGAAAGGAGTAAGATCCCCACCCCTCTATTCTTCTTCCCACAGCCTGAAGTACCAATATTACGCTTTGAACTAGGTGGGATACTTGGGACAGTAACGTAACTTGGGAACAGATGGTACAAAGTGGAACAAAATCACGCAAGGAGACTATGTTTTTAATATTATGATGCCATTCTTGCCCTGGACTATCTATATCTCAGGCTTCCATGTGATAGGGAAGTAAGTATTTTGTTTAAGTCAGTTTGGGGTTTCATTACTTGCAACTGTTCCCTAATCCTAACACAGATGCTTTAGAAAACTTATCTAGAAAGTTATTCACAGATTTTAAAATTTTGTGTTCATTCCTGACAAGTCTCACAGGATTTTAATATTAATGAATAAGCATTGATAAATTATTTTTGGAATACAGCCCTTCAGCACTTTGGTTCAACAGAATTTTAATGGTAAAGTAGAATATAGATAAAATAATTTGCTTTTGTTCCTAGACTTCTGTTTTGGACATTTTTCAAAGGTCATTTTAAATAACAAATGTTAGAATTTTATAGCTTTAAAGGCTCCCCGATGAAGAAGCCTACAGCATGGTGGCAACCACCAATAAGCTACCAACAATGTTGGGGGAACGACCAAGCTCCTATAAAATGACAAATATGAGTAATTACTTAAATGAGCATGCATCTGATGGTCTTTTAGGATGGAGAGGTTATAAACAGTACACATAATGATGGTCATGAAGAAATGAAATCAATATTAGGTGATTTTTAATTCAGCCTTATGCACGGATACATACGCGCGCGTGCACACACACATACACACACTCACATGCATAGCTAAAAGAATTGTTTCCAATCACTATAATAGATTCCAGATTTTTTCTATTTTCCACCGACGTGGTAATTGGCACCATTTCCAGTCTGAAACTGTCCTCTGTGTAAGCTTGTTACTTTGCTGCACATTCTTCCTTAAACAACAACAATAACAACAGGAACAGGACACAGTATTTTTCAAAACTGTTAAAAGTCAGGCCTATCTCACATTGAATTAAACAACTGTAAATCACAAAGGATAATAATGTTGTCTTTGTATTTGAAGATAATGCTTCTGAATCACCATCAGCAGAATCCTGGCTTGGAGTTATCTTTTTCCAGTACCTTGATACTCACTTTTTCTGAACTCCCGAAGCCATAATTACCTTATCTAGATAGAACACTGCATTACATCTTGCCTCTCCTCATTCTCTAATTGAACCTAGATACTAAGTCTGATCTCCTACCAGCTGTACCGAACAGAGGCTGCTAGACTTTTCTCCTCACACTTCCCTTTCCTCGCATCCTCACCCTCCAGCCATTAGTACAGCGTGGTGTACACAGGCATTTGTATTGACTTGCTGATTAACCGTGGGGCTGGATTTGTACTAAGCCATCTTAGCTCTCTCATCCAGTTCCTTTCATAACCAGTTGAAAGATGGGACTGGAGATATCAGTTATTCAAAACCAAAGCAAAACAAAACAAAACACATAGATAAATCTAGAGAGCTTAACTCTTCCTTGGTCTGGGACTGGAGAAAGTACATACTACGCTGGATATTCCATTGCATATAGTGGACTGTAACTAAATTGGTAGAACTATCTTGATGGGCTATTTTCCAGGACACAGAAATAATTTTTTAATGTTTGGCTATCAATCATTATTGTGACCTTACAAGTCAGGTGATTTTCTAATCAGGAGACAATGTGTTAAAAATCTATATAGGAAAGTTCTCCATGGGTTCATTCAGGGGCAAGAGTATTTGACTTTATTACAGTAGTCAGAGATGAAAGATTTTACTCCAAAGTATCTTTGGAGAGCTTCTTGCAACATCCTGTGTAATCTGAGACCAGACAATTATAGTCTGATTTACTGAACAGATTAACAGTGTCCTAGAAAAAAGTTAGGGAAGACCATATTAGAAAAATAGTTCAGTACTAATTATTTTACTATTGGATCAGCATAATGTGTCAAGAGATTGAAGCAACTGTTCTTCCTTTAAATGCAAGTTGGCACAAGTGTATATGATTTTTCTAGAAATATAGGAGGAAGCGATAAATAGGTTACATGTGTCTGAGGATGGCCACACATGGCAGAGGAATTAAAGTTCGGACCAAAAGTAGCCTTTATCTTAGTAACTCTTTCTTTAGTAGTCTTTATGTTAGGGACTGGGGTTGCTGCACATGCATGGTGAGACTTCTTAAGAACCAAAGTATCACAATATTTCAGTAATAAGTATTTATTACTGAAATTGTCACTCACATTTTAAAAGCGATCAATAGTATATGAGAAGGATGCACATCACATTTGTATAACACATTAAAAGACGGTAGCACATGCCTACACGGCTATTCACAAGCTAGTGCTGCCTTTCTTTCCTTCCTGTGTCTGCCCGCTTTTCCCTTCATTGTCCTCTGTGCTCCAGCCATACGAAATTTATTTTATCGCTTCACATCTGTCATTCTGTGTCTCACCTCCAGGAATCTACCACATTCTGTGGCAACTGCTTCTGTCTCCAGACATCCCGTCAAAAATAGCAGTCTTCAAAGGGTTAGGAATCAAGGTTTACCGGCTCACCTCTGTATTCCCAGCACAGCACGGGGCTAGGCACTTAAGATAGTCAGTAGGCTGAATAAGTGAACAGATACTGCAGTTTCAAAATTATTACATTACTGGCTAATTTCATGTCCCAAAGTACGCAGGCTACACACTATAATTTTCTTGCTTTAAACAGGTAGGAAGAGCAAGGAAACAAAACACTTTAAGATACTTTGGGGGGATAAAAGGAAATAGATTCCACCTACTTCAAAGCAACTCAAAATATGTATTCCTTGTCCCCTGACCCTGGTCCGGTTATATTCCAAAATCTGGAATCTGTTGTGATGTTAATGTGAAATACTGAAAATTTTTTATGACTCGGTGATATATTTTTCTCTTTGGCTTCATGGGATTAAAACATTACAGGATAAGCATCGCTGCAGCCTCACAACTTTGGTCTAAAATGTTGCTTGAGAACTAGTGTAACGCAGGGATGAGGCATAGGGACGGAGTCAATTTTAAGAGGGAAACGTTCTGTGTTGCAGCAAATGTGAACAAGAAATGCTGCATGCACGTGTGGGCATTCGGGGGTGCATGAGCTTATCACAGAGACAGAAAAAAGTCTCACCTCCATCAGGGGTCAGTATATTGATTTGGAGATATTGTATCAAGTCATCCCTACCTCACAGTAAAGTTAAGGAAATTAGAGATAAAATGAGGCGGCTTGGAGTTATATAAGAGGTGGAGGAAAGACAAACGGATGAATTCTTACCATGCACCAAGTGCATATAAACACGTATCTTGTTTAATATATAAGATGCTTTCACTTCCATGTGAATAAAGTATGATTAAGTCCATTTTTCATGAGTAAATTGAAGATAAAAAAGGTTATGTAGTTTGCCTAGAATCTTGCAGTTTGTAGATGGGGAAGGAAACTACTCGTCCTTAATACTCTCTCGGGTCAGTAGAGGCATATTGAAACTGGCGTGTATCAGGTCACGGGAGCCGGCTGTTAAACCTGAAGGAATGTGAGCAGTTTGCTAAATGTTGCCTTTGTTAAAATGAAGTTTTATAAGCTTGCAATTAAATAAATGATATTAAAAGCATGTCACAGCTCCTCAAAACTCATTATTTCAAAATTATTTTGTGACATTAATACTATGATCTATGATCTTTAGGTTTTTTCCATGACTCCATCCCTATGCCTCATCCCTACTTTACACTAGTCCTTAAGCAACATTTTAGACCAAAGTTGTGAGGCCACAGGGGATGCTTATCTTGTAATGTTTTAATCCCATGAAGCCAAAGAGAGAATGATTGGCAAACGCTCCAAATTTGGGGTTGATTTTTCATTATTGTTGTTGATTGTTGACACTTAAGAAAATGACTGTGAAAATGGTAATGGAAATTAAACATAAAAGTATATTGAATGTAGCCATTAAATCATGAGTAGAAAACATAATTAAGAGGATTTTCAAAAAAAAAACAACAACAACAAAAAAAAAAACAAAAAAAAAAAAAGAGGATTTTCTTTCAGGATCTAAAACCGTTATATGTTTTAGCAAAGAGGTTACCTTCATCTTACTCACCACCATAAATAAAAATAGCAACAGATACTCATAGCAGAATAACACTCATAGTTGGGATACACCTCCACTTGTCAAATCATGATTGAATTGCAGCCATAGCTGGCCACAGATGCATGATTTTGGCCAGAATCAGTGAAAGGATTCTATGAGAGGGAATTGGCTAGATGGGGTAAAATAACATTTTATTATTATTTGTAAATTTTGTGATACGCATTCTTTGTTGCAGTTACATTTCTACCCCTGCACCACTCACTGAATACATAATAGTGAAGCCATACGATTTTTATTAAGTAATACTGAATAGAAATATGGGGAAGTTTTTGCAAGGTATAAAATTCAATCTATGTTATAATTATAAATATGTAAAATAAGCACATAAAGATAGGAAGGTTTATGTGAAAATAAAAGGAGCTCTATGAGGATGACAGATGATATACAACTAATTTACAGCACAATGGGGTAAATATGAAAAATAAAAATGTATAACAAAAGCCTGCCATGTCCTAGAAAGAGCATTTTTAATTTTTTTGTGCTAATCTTATAAAATATTTTGGAAAGGAAGGGTGGGATGTGTTTCATAGAATACGATTCGATGGATACCTATGGAAGGTTCTTTTGCTTACATCACAAAAACCATGTCTTGCTTTTTTCTTTAACTGCCACATCTAGAACTATAAAATACAATGTGTACACGACCTTTCTCTTTATCTACTAGAATATTATACTTCCTTATTTTAACACCATTAATTTCATTTTCTCCAAATTTTAGTACATATATCTTAAGATTTGAACTCATCTTTTCAGTCAAGAGATTCTCTGGGAGAAGCAGTTTTCTTACATCAAAATGAACATAAAAAATAAACAAAAGATGGTCTGGGCAGCCAATTATGTGACTAAGACTATTTTAAAAAAGTAAGCCTGCTTTTTCCCAGGAATGTATGAGGAAATCTTCCTGCAAATTTCAAGCTCAACCAGGTTGCTTCCCAAATTGGCCATTTGCACTCCGGGGCTGGAGCTGAAAGTGCGCAGAATTGCTGAGTAATTCAATTGTGGGCCGAATCGATGCAAGTGCGAACGCTGCCCTGGTCAAAGGTTGGGCCTTAGGCTGCAACTTAAATCAATTTTGGGTAAGCTAAGTTTGATTACATTTTCGGTGATGAAGCTCTCAAAAGCAATTTTTGAGCTGCCCATTCTGGGGCTGTTTGTTGCCGTTCCGAAATTTATATTTCTGGTTAGAGAAGCATCTATTTATCTGTTTTGGTGATGATGAAGTCCTGGAGTTGAGGAAAAAAGGAGAGGAAGAAAAAAAAAAAAAGAGGGTATGATCCAGAAAGCAGGTGAATCTAGAACTAAAATATGTGAGTAATCATGTCTTTTGTCCTTCAGAAAATATAACAACAAGAATAAGAAGGAGGAAGAATCAGGGAATATGCTAACAAAGAAAAAAAGTAAATAACAGAAGATTCGAATGGAGGTGATGTGTGGCAGTCTAAGAATATTTTGGCATACGAGACCCATTCCTTCAGGTGCTGCTGGCAGGAGGGATGTTGGGGAAATACAGGTGGTTCTGAAGTATGAAGCGAAATGGGTGTAAGAAAGGATGTCAAATATGGACTCCAACAGCAATACGCCAGCTTGAGAGAAATAAACACTTCCGCTTTATCTTTTTCCAGCAGAGTCAAGACCACAGAGTTGTGCGTTCATAGCTTTTGCAAGTCTTCCTAAAAATGTGTTTGCTTAGTTAAATAGTTCAAGTATAGATATTGTCTACATTTGGGTAAGCATATTATTATAAGCTATAGGGCTCCCAAGAAATTGTTATTTTTTGAGTAAATATGAATTTTCCTTATAGGTATGACCACTCATCCTTAAAACATGACTATAATCCCGCCAGTTTTAGAAAAAGCACATGCTGCATGTTGTCTTATGAAGTACTTTAGAAAACTTAATTCTTTCTAAGGGGCCCGAGTGGTGACTCTAACGGTTCTTTGACAAGAATTATGATCTGCCTCACTAATTAGGCTGTTCCACATATGCACTAATTGGATTCACTTAAAAAATCAAAGAAAGGAAACTGAAGAGCATGCAACCTACCTAATACCACATTTTAGAGCTGGGTTACTCGAGTTATTTCTTTGCTTTAAAATCATCGAAAGAGAAATCTTGTAAAAAAAAGAAAAAGATAAAATTGGAAAAATCCAACTTACTAAGAATTTCTGGCCGTGCCAGAGGTGAAACAACATCTCCACGCAAGCAAGTCTTGCTTGATTTATCCAAATCTTACTTAAACATGTACCGTGCAGATATCTCATTTGTGTCTCCGGAGAGAAATCTCAATTGAATTATATTTATAAGTAGGGAAATCCAGTCCATGCTGAATAGACACAGTCAATGAGGATGTGCCATTTCTAGTCACTTCCCCAGCCACTTTACGGCTACGAAAGCAGAATTGACAGAGGTTCAGAGCAAGCGTGGCCCACTGAAATATTGCTTTTGCAATTAGTTCTTCCTCATTTTTTCCTTTATTTGGAACATCAAAACAGGGGAGAAAAAAAAATCCAATTCCACTTTACTGTTCCTTTATGGTGATGTGCTCTATTAATTGCACTTCGCGTGGCCTGAGGAGAAACGGGAAGGTTCATAAGACTGGCACTTGGGGATGATCCTCTCCTTCACTTCTCTCTCAGGACTCAGCATTTCCCAGGAGAAGACACCACAGCCCCAGAGTCGGGGTGGGACGCAGTGCCCGACGCCACAGCCGTGCTCACACTACTGGATCCTGCCCCGGATCCCGTCCCGGCTACAGGGAACACACTGCACGCTGGGCAAGTGTTCTGGAGAGCCCACCCGAGAAGTCCCCGCGAGGGGAATCTCTCCCGGGCCCCCCATGCCGTTGGGGGGAGGCCAGCTGAGGCCCTCAGGAAGCCAGAGGCTGCTAATACCTTCTCCAAGCTGGAAATGCTGGCACCTTTTCATTTTTACAAAATCTTCATAGCCACAACTCCCATATACACAGGGTCACATTTTGGCCTGATTTGTTATAAGGGTCAGAGTTTTGTGAAATAGCAAGCAGGAAGATCTATTCTCGTGCCTTTCCATAGGTTTATTGGCCGACAGAATTGAAACTGTGAACATAAAGGAAATTTCCCTGGAGAGTAAAATTCTTTGTAGAGATGACAAAATGATTAGGCCAGCAGTGCTATTGAGCTAAACTTTATGGAAACTCGCCACAGAGCAAAACACATTAAAATACTTTTTTTTTCTTCCCCTGTCAATAAAAAATAATTTCGGGTTCAATGACAAAAACGTACAGAAGGGAAAAATATTGGCAGCCTTTCTACTATGTTAAGGGGTAAGTGTAACTGTTTTTAATATCAGTCAATACGTAAATACTGCTTCTTTTAAACACACATAGATTTTTTTTTTCCTAGACTCTTGAAGCATTATGGCCAAAAGAGAATTTGGTTATTTATTTTATTCCCCTCATTTTAGAGATGAGGAAACTGAGGCCAGAAGGTTCAGTGCCTTACGTAAGGACTTCTCCAAGGAAAGGCAAGAACCTAAATAGCCTGCCTCTCAGCCTAGGACCCCTAGTAAAATTTTATGGCTGAGTTTGAAACTCTTTTTGATTTTTCAATATCTTTTTGGTACCTAATTCCCTCAAACCTGCTACATTTCGGGGCTGATCAATGGCACCAGCAAATAGCAACGCTCCATCCTCCCTTTGGCATTTACTGACCCCTCGTCAGCCATCGGGAGGCACGTGTAGCTTCAGGAGCTGGAGGATGCAGCTGTCAAATTGCCTCTTAACCCGAAGGAAACACATCAGTAGAGTAATTAATCTTGTACAACCCTCTCTATCAACCTGGCCACTTTTTTTTTTTTTTTACATCATTACAAGTGAATGCTTATGTGCATGGTTGATTTAATTAATAATTCTAATAAAAAAGACAGTATCCTAGCGATATACATAAGTACATGAATAAATGAATTGAAGAACCAGCGCCGTCCTGGAACCTCCACTGAGATGAAGCCACACTGTTCCTGGGGCTACAGGGATTGAGTTTCCACTGGTTTACCCTTCAGTATTTGCATCATCCGTACCGGAGAGGAAAGAAAAGGAAAAGTGACACTTAATGAGGCACCGTATTTGCTATTTTACATGTCCTGTATCATTTGATCTTCACAATGACCGGATAAAAATCAGGTGAGACAAGGAAGCTTAAAGACGGGGATTGCAGGAACCGACCAACATCCTGCACGGGCGACGACGATCCGCTTGCTTCCAGAGCTTTCGGTGGTTGGCCTGTGTGGTGGAAAGAGCACTGCACCAGGAGCAGGAGAAACGGAGCCGGCTGCAGCTTTCCATCTGCTGTGACAATACGCAACTTGGAGTTCCCGCACCCCCAGATGGAAAGAACTCCTAGACGGAAAGCTTTCAAACCTGGTTTTGTGCAGGCCCATGGCTGTGGGCCGGGCCCCGGGGTCACTGTGCAGCGTGGGAGGGAGGGAACAGACAGGCTTTTCCACGCTTCCCTCCCCATCAGGCAAATGAACTCCAACTTCATCGTTGTTTACAGAGTAAGGGCATGAGTACCAGGTCTTATTTGGGGGAAAGAAAGGAATCCACTGCTTCAAAAAGCTGGAAAAAAACCAGGTACTACCCAAGACTGCTCTTGCTCTAAGGGTCTGTCCTTTGACGTGGCTTCACTAGCGCATCTTTAACACTTGGGTTGGGTTGGCTCTTACTCGTGCTGATCCGGTGACCGGGAGGGGAGCATCATAGGTTCCAGCAGTTGTTCTGAGTGCTTCGACCTGTTGGGTATCACCTCTCACGGATGGCACTGGATGACTGTTTTGTGTCTAGCTTCTCGAGAACACACAAGGCTTCTAGGCATAAGGTCAGGGAGGAAAAAAAAAATCTTCTCGCTCCACTCCTACTGCATTTCAGCACATTTGTATACATCCATTATTTGTATGACGATTACGTCTGTGCGGATTCCAGTCCAGCAGAGTTGCCATTCAGTAGGTTGGTGCAGCTCTATCAAAATCTACCTGCAACTGCAAACCTGATTTTTTGTCAAATATTTATTACTAGAACATCCAGGAAAGGCTTTCCATTAACATCTTAAAGCTGTGAGGATAAAGCTAGTTGGCTCACATAGCACACTGTCTTCAATAATCACCACGTCTAAATTTATTACTGCCTCTTTCAACCAAAATGAAATTCCTATCTCTTTTAAGCTCCAGGAGGGGAGATCAATTTCAATCTAAAATATGAATCATTCAAATTTGTGGTATCACCTTTCACACGGAATCAGGGTTTATTATAATACACAAAAGTAACAGAGAGCCCATACAGTTGCTTACTGGCATGTGGGGACATTTGAAGCAAGCAGAGAGCTGAAATATTACTTGCAAGGGCACAGCTGGCTCCATATTCAACAAATCAGTCAAAAAATAACGTTTGCCTGCCTCAGTCAGATCTAAACAAGGAAAAACTGTGATGCCAGCCACATTCTTACTTTCTCCAACAGCCTCTTCCATTTTCCTTTTGGGTATCAGCTACTGACTTTTTTTTTAATTTATTTTTTTAATCTCAATGAGAAGGTGTCCATCAAATTAAACAGACTGGGAAGAAAGAGCCTCTAACATGAAAGGAGATTTTCCAGAAAGTTAAATAGCCCTGATTGTATAAAACATTTGAAATTGGAACTTCATTATTGTCTCCACAGGGTTGCTAAGGCAGGGAAAAGACAAAGTTATGGTGAAGCTTTCGAAGACTTTGTGTAATATTTCTGAGGCAAATGCTTTGTTGTTTGAATAAATGCATGTGCGTGCGCACACACACACACAGAAGGAGAGAAGTCCTTATGGCATCATGAGGACCTATATTCTAACAATAGGTTTGACACCCCACTTTTGGACACACATGACACAGGGATTTGGCGCCCACAGACTGTAGCAATATCATCGTTATCTATGCAGGCCTGTATGTCAGGACTCTGTTACTATTAAAGCTTGACTCGTCCCCAATGTTTTCATAGATTGGGTCTCAGGAGAAGCGTGTATTAAATCAAAGCTATGTGAATTTTAAGCACTTTGTTTATATGGCTAAGATTTTCTTCTTAACTAATCTTCTTTCTTTCCCTTTAGAGTGTGATTCTTTGGGTCCTATCATGAATATCCGGTTTCTTTTTTTTAAAGAAGGTGGGAAACAAAGCACATACAACATATTTTGCCTATAGAAATGAATTCAATCAGTTACTGAATTGCTGATCAAATAATGGTGTAAATTTGATGAACTGAACCCATAGATGGCAGGATGGGATCATTCTGTTCACATCATTTTAGGGAAAGACTTAAAGGAATCATCTCTTTCAGTTGCTCATGTTCAGGAAATAACAACCACAACTGAAAAATAGTATAAAATCCCAAATAGTTCTGAATCCCTCATTTTTTACTTAATAAGGAATTTTGCTATGAATAGTTGGCATGCTGTCATCTATTATTAATTTTGTTCAAGCACTTGTTCCCTGAGGCTGGTCTATACTGATCCACAGAATATATTTTTTTTCTTTCTCTCTCTCTTTCTCTTTCACACACACACACACACACACACACACACACACACATACACTAAGAGATGTTTTCTTTTTTTTTTTTTAAGAGATGTTTTCAAGGCAGGTTATATTTCAGAAATTTCTGGACAGATGGTCTAGAAGGTGAGGGATTCACTGTATTCTAGGTTTCCTACAGTTTTCCTACAAAATTCTGCTTTGCCCTCACTTGAGAAACTATATATTCTTTACCTAAAGTCATTCTACTGATGAGATGACTAACATTTCTGCTCAGAATGAGATGTCCTCTGACTATTACAGTCTAAAAGTCCACAGGCCACGGAAGGCAAAGGGGTTTAAGGTGACTTCATTTTTAATCAGTCCTTTGTTGCTTCTCTAGGACTGAAGAAAGATGTGAGGAAAGAGGCAAACAAACAGAATGAGAGAGGCTTGCAGAAGAGCAAGAAGCACAGGAGGGACGATCACCAATGACTGGGGTGCCGCGTCTCTGCCGCTCAGGGAGCGCTTGGTGTACGCACGGCCACTGGGCCTATTACTGAGCAAGGCCCAGTGCAGACCAGGCCCTGAGGCATCAAGGCAGATCTTCAGCCCACGTTCTTCCTTTCACACCCTCGCCTGTGGAAACAGGAGTGCACTGCCCATGTCTCTACTTCCTCACCTACTTCCTTCACCTTTCTATCCACAGCATCGTGACTTCTACCCCCAATTTGCTACAGAAGCTGCTTTGGCAAAGATCACCAATAATTGCCAATTGTCAGGGACAGTGATGGAGTTTAAGACGTCTCCGATCTGCTGTACCGTTGGACACTGCTGACCTTCCCTTTTCTTGAACAGGTCTCCTCCTCGGCTTCCATGGCACTGATCTGCGTCGGGCATCTCTGCCCACACGGAATCCACGAGCTTCTGAGGGATGTTTCACCTTCTGCTCATTCCTCAATGCTGAATTTTACTTGGATTTTGGTCCTTGCTCATCTCTTTGCCATACCTAACTGAAATTACCACCTTCATTCTAGTAACTTCTAATTCATATCTCCATTCTGGAGATTGCCTCCAACTGAGTATGTCTAAAATTAAAGTCATTTTTCTTCTTTCTACCTCTACCTTCTCCCCAGATCTGAAAATGCTAATCCTCCTCTCATGTTCTATCCTGGTTAATCTCACCCAACTAAATGGTGGGATTTGTCTAGATTCTCTCCACATTTAGTCATGAACTCCTCTCTCTACTCTTTCACCTCTGCTCCCCTTTTTGTGCAATTCTCTTCTTATAAGTCTAATATCTGGGTTTAGCCTTCACATTACTTAAGAACGTCTTTCAGAAAGTAAATTGATCAGATCCTTCCTTTATCAAAAATCCTTCAACAGCTCTCCAAAACCAGAAAGATAAAGTCCAAGCTCATGTGCAGCCTCCCCTGTCCTAATTCTACCAACTTGTCCAGTCATCTCTCAATACTCTCTTCTCCCATCTTTTACCCCAATCCTATAAAGGTACTACTATGTCTTCAAATGTATCTGATTGTTTCAGCCTGCCATGTCTTTAGAGTAGCTACTTCATTCCAGAGTATTATCACCCCCCCACCCCCACCCATTTCACACCCAGGCTCAATCCTATCACGTCCTTTGTTCAAGGGTCATCTCTATAGCTCACCATCAGTCGCTGAGACTGAGTTGATGATTCTCTCCTTTGTGTCACTGTGCACTGTGCTCTTGATTGTTCTTGAATGAACCCTGCAAACTTCGACCTTTGAAAATGACCCAATGGTGGTATTTTGAGTTGTATCTTGGTTATAATTCTCATACTGACATTGCCTATTCTAGTTGACAGTCCTTTCATGGCCCTCAAGACCAGATTAAGAGCCTCTTCTCTGCTCTAGTATGCCACCATTACTGTACTGCATTATAGTTGTCTGTTTCTAATTCCTTTCCTCTCATTCATCAGAGAACTCTCTGAGGATTGGTTTTCTAGATCTATTAATTCTTTTCAACATTGAGCACAGTGCTTTGTACATTGTAGGCAGTCAATATACATATCCAAATACCTCTATCATCTATCTATCTATCTATCTATCTATCTATCTATCTATCTATCATCTATCTATCTAATGAATGAAGGCTGCTATTCAATAAATTATTTGAGCCTGAAAGTTTTAGTTTGACTTTACTCTTTGAATCTTCTAGTTGTCTGAACTTCGATGCAGCAAACATCATATTTAATCTGGAATTAGCACCACAAAGTCTGGTTCCTTCACTGACCAAGAATGAGGTTAAGTTATGAGCAAGAGTTGGGGCATTATTTCAGATTTGCATGACTTCTCCCTGGCTTGCCAGTGACACTTTACCCTCTAAATCCTTAGTAAAGTGTTGGGCTCTGGGTTAACAAATAAGGTCAGCCATCTATATATTGCTTTTTGAAATGAGTGCTATTAGGGGATATAATATAATAACAATGGCTAACATTTGTTGTTTACTTTGTTCCAGGCTGAGTGATAAATGCTTTACATGCATTATCCCGTTTCATTTTTATCCTATCATATCCTCGTTTTATCAATGAGTTAACTGAGCCTTTGGCATTTGCTTACTCAAAGTCACACATAACTGATATGTAGTAAAACTGGAATTCAAACCAAGGTCTCCTTGACTCATTTTATGTGAAACACACGCACACCCCCCCCCCCCAAGAATGCTGCATTCTTTTTTGGATGATCTTAGTTATAGAAAAGCTCTAAATTATAGCTTCTTGTTTTCTGTCTTCTTGGTGATCTAGGTTGTCACAAACCAGGAGTAGACTGTATCAGTCTAAGTTTCATCCTAAATGGTTATGGATGGGGAACTGATTCCTAGTGGCTAAAGCTGTTAGAAAGCAGTCAATTTGGGTGTTTGCTATGTATAGACACTATACTAGGCAACTCACATTTCTGATAACCCTGTCTCTGAGTGTATGAACTATTTAGTGATACAAACCATAAAAACATGAAGATATTCTTATTTATGGCATGTTCCAAATATTAACACGTACACAAGTGGCAGACTTCCCACAGTCTATTTCTTTTCTCCTGGATAAGAATATGGGCAAGCTAGCTTTACACACTCCCTTAACTATAGGACGGGCTGATCTTCAGCAATAGATTTTTAACAGTTGGTCATAGGCCAATACTAGACCAGCTTAGGATTGGCTTCTAGTCTTGGATCAATTTAGAGGTTGAAGACCCTCCCATTCATAGACCATGTGAAGCTCTGATAAAAGTTCTTCTCACAGTGACACAGTGCACTTTCCAGCTAGCATCACATAAACTTTAAGAAAGCTACCTTTCCCCATAATATAGTTTATAGATTCACAATGCCTGTGTCGGGTAACTGTGCCATCCAAAGAGACTTAAAATTTGTCATAAATATGTATGTTTAAATGTCCCTGAGTCTCATTTTTGTATAAGCTTTTAGTCAAACATTCAGCCCATTCATCTTTCATATACTTAAATTAGATATCTGGCATATGTTGTTTACATCTAAACACTTATTTTAAAAAGTTTTATATGTTGAAGTATAGCACCCTGTATTATTAAAGAAAAGTTGATAAAAAAAACACAAGGAGGACAAATATGTTGTATGTGGAGGTTTAGCTTTGGCAGAGTATGTTGCAAGTGATGCGATTTATCTTTCACTCCACTGATGTTTTCATATTCAAAGCAAGAGACAGGGAAAGGTAAGAGTTAAAAACTTGGGCTCTGCAGCAATCTGTAGGGATGCAGGGTTTTGCTTCGTCATTTATTAACCATTAGATTTTGGCCAAGCTTTCAATCTCTCCTCATCTTAGTTTCCTCATCTATAAGAAGGCAATGATAAAATTTACCTCTTTGGATCACATGAGGATTAAGTGAACAAATTCATATAAAGAGATTAGAATGGGATCTGGTCTACAGTAAGCTCACAAGGAGTGTTACTTATAATCCTTCTGGTATTGCCTTGCATATCTAGAGATTACAAATACACATTTTATATCTAAACCCCAGTTCATTCATTCACTTATTCATTAGCCATTTAATCACTCATTCACTGTTTAACAAATTCATTTATTCCCTAAAGACTTCCCAATTACCTATTAAATACCAGACGCTATGCTTGGTGATATGGGAGATAATGCAATGAATCAGGTATTGATTCTATATTCTTAACAAACATAATTTGGTGGAGAGAGATGAAAAATATATAAAAATAATTATTGTAAAAACAGGAATGCTCAGTGCAATAAGAGCTTCAGATGAGGTTATATAAGGGTTCTGAATATATAGACATTTTCCCAGACTTCTATGGTTATGCTCATAATCGTAGACAAGATTTGCATAGTATGTCTTTGTTGACAAATTAATCAAATTGCACTAATATCTACATACAGGAAGCCAGTGGCAAAGGAAGATGATTAGACTACATTCTAAAGACACCATGTTTAGGAGCCCTTTCAGCAGTGCATTATCTCCAGATGACTGTGGTAAGGTTGCCAGAGTACCACAAATGCCTAAGTAAGTGTCATTTGTTCCTAATTTGTCACTTTTATTAATGTTTCAGTTTCAAATATCAGGATATGATTTAGAAATTCAAATAGCAAAAAGCTAATGTGTTATTAAGCCTTAAATTTTTCTTTACTTTGCCTTTTTAATTCATTTATTCTTTCAGGTTCTTGAATATTTAAATCATTTAAAATATTAATAGTACACCAAAGAAGTATCAATATTTACATTAAATTGAAATTCACACTGCTGTAATATTTTTAATGGCTTATATTATTCATAATTACACTAAATAAATCCTCCTCATGGAAGAAACTTAAGCAAGTTTATTACGCCATGGCTATAGCATGGCAAGTAGTATTTTTCAGAGTGGGGGCATTAAGAAATATTAAATAATGTTAAGCTGGAATAATATGTGATGTGTTTTTTTTAAAGTGTGCATAGGGCAAATCATTTTCAAATGATTATTTTCTACAAACAACCAATATGCTTTATCTAGAATCAGAAGTTCTTAAATTGTGGTAGTTCAAAGTTCATAAATCATGAAATTTCTTATAGTATATTTTTAAGTAGTAGGAGTATTATATATCCCATCTTCACATCGGCAAAGTAGACATGATCATGTCTGTGATGAATTACACAATATTCACAATTTTCAGAGACGGCTTATTATCACAGGATGATAACACAAATACATGTATGTCAGCTTACTATAAAAATATTAACTGTAAAAGATAAGGACGATTCACATAACTTTGTGGAACTGAAAAGACAGTCTATGCTGTGTAATCTTTGAACACTTTGAGAAACACTCCACTTCAAAATTAGGAATATTTTGTGGTTATGAAAATGTGTGGTTTATTCAGCTTCCAACAAGCACTGAAAGCAATCGTGGGAGAAAACATCAGCTCAGGTTTCTCTTCAACTAATCCTCAAGTTTGTTCCATTTCTAGTCCTTAGGAACCAAGATATATTAGAAATATAGTACTTACTTTAGCAAAACCTTAAATTGTATTTCAAATACAGTTTTAGGTAAAAACATTATCATATAGGATAAAATATTCTGTCCATGATCATTTACTTACTCTTTCATATTATATATGGCATGTGAAATTCTCACTATTTCCAGATGAATGTCTAAAGAAAACCAACCAAGAGCAAATTCAACTGAAATTAACCTATGCTTAAGGATAATGTCATGCATTTTTAAAAACAAAGCAAAAACAAACAAAAGCCCACCAAACCATCTTCAGTCAGAAGACATTTTTCAGAGGGTCCTATTGTTTAGGGATTTTTTTTTCCCTTTTCTCAGCTCTAAGACATTTTTCTCAACACATGTAGACTTCAGAAGGGATTAAAAATTCTCAAACACTCATACCACTTAGGGGCCAGGTTTCCTCTGTGTATGGGATGTGTCCCATCGGGCTGAGTTCTAAAAGGAACATAGGCCATTCTCACGTTTTATCTCTGCTGATGGACAGGAGCCGAGGGGCCCCTGGGAGCATTCTGGCAACACTGTGTTACTTACGGTTGAGAGGCAGGCTCGCATTGGTTGTGCCTAGCTTGTTGGCAGCCACACAAGTATAGTTGCCGAAGTGCTCCTGTGTCACATTGGTAACCGTGAGAATGGATCTTGTGCTAAAGTTTTGAATAATAATTCCTTGTTGGCCATTGAAGAGCCTAGAAGACAAAATAGGTAAATATGCATCGTGAATACCATTTTTAGTTTTATCTTAGTTGACGTTGCCATGGCAACCCAAAGACAGTTTTGGCCACACAAGTGTTAGCACATAATGTAATAATGGTGCAATTATATTTTCCTTACGTTAGTAGGTACCGGGGAGGAGAGGCTGTTTGACAGCTGTAGATTGTTACTACGGGATTATTTGTACTCTACGACAAACTGAATTTAGATTTCTGCATGTCCTAGTCATACATTGATTTGTATTTTAGAAAACTAAACACACCACAGCCATGGCGCCTCATCTGTTAAAGTTGAGAAAGAGCAAAGCAAATTAAATATAATGATTTTATTAAAAAACACAAGCTGATGGTTTCTAAAAAGCTGCCTAGAATACGTCTAGGCCATTTCAGTTGCTGTTATTGGAACACTCCGGTGAAAGTTAACCCCACAACTGTGACAGGATAGTTCTGAATCTAGGGCTGACACTGCTTTGCTGCTGCTAGGTACAACCCGGACAGGTGACTTGCTGGTAACCCTAGGAAGAAAAGCAGCTGTCTAGCATTGAGAGCATTTCAAGTTGAGTCTCACCTTGACCACATCTTAGGAATGTGACTGGGAGAGTCCTCTAACCTTTCTGGGCCTCCATATAAAATTCGATTTTCCCCAATTCCATTCTGACTACCCAACAATCTGTCTCCAGGCTTACCAGCAGAGGCCTCATTCTCAGATAGGCTGGCTGGCAGAGGGTCACCATCCTCAGGGCTTGCCATGCCCACCTCTGCTTTCTTTTTCCTGATCTGCATCCAGTGGTCATCAGCCCCTTGTATCTCTGCCAGCTGGAACCTTCCCTCCTCGCTCAGGTCTGATCTGTGTCCTATCTCTCCTACTCTAATGCTCCTTAAATGACTCTTCCTTCTCTCTCGCTCTCTCTCTGCATGTTTTTCTCAAAATTGTTGTGAGATTTATGAAACCAAACTGCTCTGTAGTAGTTTCTGTGCACACAGGTCTCTTTAACCCAAGGAAGTTCAATTGCTTTAAATTCCTCAAAAGGCAAGGTCATATGGACATACTTTATTTTATATTTGAGTCCTGCATAGTACTTAATGGTCCACAATAAATAGTTCATAGATCAACAGAGTTAGGATCACATCCCCACATCGCAGAGAATGGTAAGCCTCCTCAAGAAATTCTCTTTCTAAAGATGAATTCTGAAATAATGAGGATGCCAACCAGATGATAATGTCTCCCTAAAAAACCCCAAAGTCTACTATGAAAAGACGTGCTGATCACAATATGGGCTATGAAAGCTCACAGTCCAAATGGCATGGTGTTTTTTTCCTTCTTAATATGTTCAAGTTTTAGTACTAAATATTTCTTTAATCACAAAGATGCTAATAAATGGCATTCCCCTGAGAGTTTAGGTTGAACTCCTTTGCATTACATTATGTGACTTGCATCTGAATTCAGATAAAATATACTGTAGTTACATGCAGATTAAAATAAGCAGCCATGCTTGATTACCTTGGGAATTAGTTATATTTCAGGTAATAGCTGAATTTGACTTATCCAAAACTCAAACTTTAATCAGATTAATAAAACTTTGAGTTAAATAAACATTGAAAAACTTTAACTTGAGCAATAAACCTAATGATCTGCAACTCTGACACAAGAAAATAGGTCATAAAATATCAAGGATATAGTAATTTTTACTCCCCTGTCTCATATTGCAAATCTATCAACATTATTGCCAAAATACTATCATGATTATTGCATATTTTTCTGCATCACATTAGTAATTTTATTCTTGACAAATTAGTGAATACTATGTATAAACACCCCACAGCCTCATTGTGCAGGAAGCTTCAGCATTATGGCTTAAGTCTATCTATCCACAGCTACACTATGGACACGTTCTGCAGCTCCCTGGACTACTAAATCTCCATTGTGCCCCACCTACCAAAACTCAGATTCATTTTGCTGCTGAAGAGTTAAGAAGAAATCAGTCAGGGTCTTCATTTGGCTTGACTCTGGGGAGAAACTCTCAAGGGAGTATAGTCAGTAACTTGATGGTACTATTTGCTTCTGTTCCTCTGGGCTGTCTTTCTGAGTTGGCTTTCAGTTCTCTGCCCTTCAATGTGTCTGAAGGCAAAGTCCCAGATGTTGCTAAATCACGCAGCCTATCCATGCTCTGGATGTGTAGGCCCACTCTTGGGTGGCACATCAATGGCACAGCAGCAGCAGCAACTCCTGCTGCTCCACTCAGTCTGGCAAGTAATTATGGCCAATAAAAAAGAGAAGTACCTTCCCCTGGGGGGACTGTCTTTCCTCTAGAGGAAGTTACCTTTCTGAGATTACTGGAGTAGTCCAAAACTTACTTTCTTGTAGAATTGGGAGTTTTATAAATGCTGACTCCTCAAATACCCTGGAAGAACCCATCTTTACCCAGTAGCTGGCTGAGACAGCTTTTCCAAAACCGAGCTTGAGGGGAAATGCCTTCTGAGATGGTATATATATCTCTGGAGGTTTACTTCTATGATTTTCTTACGGAGTCCTGAGGGTACATGGGGTGAGGGGCTTTCTCAGCTATTCAAATCAATTCTGAAAATTGTCATTGCTACAAAGATGAATCCTATGCTTAGGTGATTAGGGACTTGGCTGGGCAGCACATGTCTTTGAAGATCTTTCAAGGCCCTTCAGAAGGCCAGAGCTGAAGAGAAGAATCAATCAGATATATAAACAGGCATTTACAATTGGGTTTATTTTAGTCACAATGGGGACTCTGTTGAGATGAATACTTCGATCCTTAGTTACTGACTATCGAAATTTAAACCACACTTATAAGTCCCATCATGTATGTCTGTAATACAATTTCAATCTTTGACTAAAAAAAAATAATAATAAAAGGGTTCCTTAATTGATGATTTTTTAATGAAACAATTTTATTCCCAAATGGTTGGATATACCTATATTTTCTACAAAGAAAATCATTTTTATTAATACATATAAATGAGAAATTTAATTGTTACTCTGTGTTAAAGAAATTCCTTGATAGCTTTCAAAAATGTACATATCAGCCTATTAACAGAATGATCCCTGGCCCCACTGAATTTTTTATATCCATCTCAGACTTGTTTGAAACCAGACTTCCTTACATCAGTGATATGAAATCTTGAAGTGACAATTCAAGCAATAGTTCACAATATACCTTGCAATAAAACCAGAGAACTAAATCTGGAATATTGCCTTATTTGGAGTTCTCTACTTTCCCTAAATAAATCTTTCAAGTTCTAAGAGAATCATTCTTGTATTGACTTAGATTAGAGAATAAGAGATGTTTTCTTATAGTCCCTTCCCCCCAAAAGAGAGAAAACAGTTCTGTTGAGTTAGTGGTTAAACATGGTATTCCTTCCCTCAGAAGTAGATCAGCAGCATTTGGTGCTTGCCTAGAAATCCCCAAGCATTTTTAGTTTTTGTGTTTTTACCTTTCAGTGGACCCCTCGGCTATGAGATCCTTCTATTATTGTGGACCTTGCTGTCTTCTACCCTCTGCCACCTATGGTAGTTTGTTGCATACCACTAGGATCAGAATGTTTGTGTCCTCCCAAATTCATATGTTGAAAACCTGAGCTCCAAAGATTATAGTGTTAGTGGGTGGGGCCTTTGGAAGGTGCTTAAAAATCATGAAGGTGAAACCAAGATGAATGGGATTAGTGCCTCCAGAGAGCTCCCATAGCCCCTTTGGTCATCTGATGATACAATAAGAGGTTAGTAACACAGAAGAGGACGTGCTTGCACCTAGATCTTGGACTTCCAGCCTCCAGAACTATGAGATAACTTTGTTGTTTAAAAACCACCCAATCCATGGAATTTGTTATAGCAGCCCAGAAGGATGGAGACACATACTGAGGACCATTGCCCTCATTCTTCTTCCTTCTGCCTTTCACTAATGCTTCATAAATCTGTGAACCACAGGCTATGTGCCCTGCCAGCAGATGCTGCAGGCAACTCATAAACAGCACAGCCTGACCAAATGACTAGTTTGGAATTAGAACAGTCCCTTATATTTTCAAGTGTCAGTCTGAAAGAAGTGGCACATAGAAAGCATGCTAATAACTGAGGATACTCATATATCTGGTTCATGAAATGTTCACGAACTTTACAATCAGAGCCTCTCTCAGGCAGTAAGTAGGATGGACAGGTGAGTCCACTGCAACGTCCAACAGCAAAATTGACAACAAAGCCATTGGCACTGATTGTTAAGATTGCAAAAATAAATGAACAGCTATACCAGGCCTCATTCATTTTATATATAAATCGAGCCTCATGACACAGTTTGGGACTCTTGTTTACTATCTGCCCTTCCAGGTCAGGAGTAACAATAAATATTCTGGAGAAACAAGCTTTCAAGTGCGCATAGTCCCTGAAATACTTCATTGCTCATAGAGGAAACATACATAAGTCTGTCAGATAACAACATTTAAAATATCAAAGTAACTTGAAATAGGAGTGGGAGAGGTGTTTGCAAATGGTAATAGATCTCTTATCGAGCTAGAATTACACAGAAATACGGTAATTATATATCATGTCATATAACTGGATAAGATTATCATTGTCTTATTAATTGATCTTTGGGTGGTTAGCATAGCAGAGATGGAAGACAGTAGGGGGCAGAAGGAGTTCTTGAATCATAAGAATTCTATGTATGAAGAGAAGGAATGTAAGTTCCAACAGTGGATTGCAGGCTTCCGAGTTCCAGGAGGTGGTTAGAGCTAAGAATATGACTTAAAAAAAGAGCTTCAGAAAAAAAAAAATCATGGTTGATGGTAAAAAAGTCACAGGTGATATGGTTTTAATGAAAATGAAGTTTTACTTGGTCATCAAATGATGATTAAATATCTCCCAGCCTGAAAGTACTGGATGTAAGAACCAGAGGGGGAAAAAGATAAATAGGACAGAGTTCTGTCTGAGGACTTGGCTACACTTAAAAATGTGATGATGACACTGAGATGGCAAGTAGGTCTTTGCACAACACATCTCAATGCCTCTCCCGGTGATAGATTTCTAGCTAACATATATTTTGGCTCTGAATCATGGCTGTATTTCTAGCCTTTTCAATGTAAGCAGCAATACTTTATGTATATGGAAAATGTTAGCTGTACTCAACATATTTATGACTGAAGTAACCTAACTTTAAAGAGTTTCAACATTGTGCAAAAAGTTTGGTGTGACGAGTGTGGGAAACTGACATTCAGAAAACAGTTAAGCATTTCCAAATGCGTATCAACTCATCTTCACAGCAAGCCCAAGAGGTAAGCATTACTAGTCCCATTTTACAGATGAGGGGAAAAAAGTTTAGGGAGATTAAGTTATCTTCTATCATCTGGTAAGTGGTAGAACCAACATTCAAATTCCAGAGCTTCTGACTCTTGGTCTTGTCCCAAAGTAGCAACTGGTATTCAAATCACTAAGTAGAAACTAGGATATTGTATTTGAGTTTGGAAAGACATGTCAGAAATCATGAGTGGTTCAAGGAAATTAAGTCAAGCCAGGGAATAGAACCGGGGGAGCGAAATAACCAAGTAATATGTGCCAGGAAAGGCAGGCCCAACCTGTGGGGTGAATCTAATGGGATAGAAAGTTAAAAAAAAATGTAGGGTCCAGTTCAGCTAGCTATCTGCAGATTCCCTGGGCCAGAGGCCTCTTAACTATCTATGTGGGGCTTAGCTATGCCCATCAGTCTCTTACAGCAACTGTCTTTTGCTCCCAGTGGAGTCACCTTTTCAGGCTACTCAGGCTTAAGATGAGAAGCATGAAGTGGTCTCTTGTCCTCTTTCCACCTCAAACTACCTGCCAGACAACACATACTCTCAGCATTGACTATTGTTTTTTTTTTTTTTCTTCCCCTGTGTTCATTAAATATTTCGGTTGTAGTAAATCTCTTTCCATAACTGTATATGTGGAATATAGTCAAGGATGGCAGAAAAAAAAAAAAAACACATAACCTAGATGAGTGGCAAGAACACAATAATTTTAAGTAAGTTCAAAACTGCCTCTAAAGTTTGAGTCCTGGTGATGCTATGGAGTTACTGTGTCCGTTCTGAGTTTCTCAAACCATCATCACGTCAAAAATTTCTCTTTACCACACCATTTCAGGTATAAGTCTTCATACATTTGCATGATTTTTGATTTCCATCCATATTCCCCATTAGAGTGCAACTCCATTAGGCAAGCTTCCTAGCTTTTGCTATTCATTGTGTTTTAAGCACGGAGCATAATGTTGGTACTTAATAGGTATGTGGTTAAGTAGTTATTGTATGCTTGACTGAATAAATTATGCTTTTACATTTTTGTACTGCTTAGTTTTTTCATCTGGGAAATGGAAAAAAATGAAGCCAATCTCAAAGTGTTGGTGTAAGAATGGTTTTTAAATGCACAAAATGCAATATCTATACATACACACACATACACACACACATATATCAAATGCAGTAGGCACTAGAAATGTGATGGGTGTTATTATTGTTCAATGATGGGGTCTGTTTCTTAGAACAGATACATTTCCTCTCAGATGGCAGCAAAATATTAAATATTGAAAATACAGGAAATTATTTTTAAAGGAAAGATCTATGAGAGTGACTGGAAAGATCAGAGCATCATGATTTCAAGACGTGCCAAACTCAGTCTCAATTACTTGTGCATTATCAACCTCATCTAGGTTTTTCACAGATGTTCCGGTAGATAAAAAAATAAATAAATAAGAGTAAAAAGGAGGAGGAGTAAGAACTGCTAGATAGCAGAAAGAAATGAAAATTGATGTGAACGTGCTGCTATAGCAACCTCCTGGTTTACTGTGTTGCTTGCTACTTAAGGCTTGAATACAATATGATATCACTTATTCCTAGGAACAGACTGAAGAATATCATGCATCAATGTCTCAGCCCCAAGGGGTATCTATCTTTAGTTGCACATTTGAATAAATTAATGTATTATAATATATTAGGACATTTTAATGATTTTAGACTTTATTAGGCTATTTAAAATGTATGTCTTGTTTACTTTATCAATTTTAATGAAATTAATAATTTTAGATTAGAGACCTTTGGGCTGCCTTACTCGTGACAGTTTGATTCACGCAGGGAAGAGACTGCCTTTAACTTTGTATCAAATAAACAAAGGCTATAGTGCAAGTGTCAATCCTCCTCTGGCTGCAGTTGAGTCTTGTATCCCTGACAACCTGGCCTGTGACTAGATACTTCCCCTCCGCTTGCACTGCTTTTCTAATATCAATGTGCTCATGATTTTAATGTCAAATTTCATCCCACAATATACCAACACAACCGTTTTGCAGGGATCACATCCACAAAAAAAGAGATCCTGGGGCCTCAGAACTGAGCAACGGGGAGCAGCTTCTTTTCTGCAGTCACAGAGTGGGTTGACAGTACCCTGCAATCTAAGGTAACAGACGAATATGGGACCAATATTGTCTTCTCGGTGTGAAAATGAATTAAAATAAGAATGGCTATCCTTCATCGTGATTAAGAGGCCACACCTCATTTTTGCAACAGAGTGTATTTCAAACACCATGTTAGTTGCTGGGAACACGGTGACAAAGAGGGAGGGATGCTCGCTCGTAGTAGATTATGGCTCAGGAGGAGAGAGACGGGTAACAAAGTTGAGTATAGTTTAAGGGGTGCTTTGATAGAGGCAAGCCTGTGGCAGTTCATCTGGAGAGACTCCTTTCTGTGTAGAAAGGGGTCAGGGTAGTTTTCTGAGAGAAGGTAATATCTGGATGGAGACTAAAGGAGCAGTGAAAGGCAGCCAGCCCAAGGAGGCCAGGATAGGTGTGAGTGTGTGAGTGTGAGTGTGTGTGTGTGTGTGTGTGTGTGTAGGTGTGGGGGGGGAGGGGCTTATGAGCTAAATGGTCAACATATGAAAAGGCCGTAAAGATAAAGATCATGTCACAGTTTGTGAACTAAAATATTTTAGGACACTTCTAACGCCATTGCGAGATGGTACATGGCAGGTGAGCCTGACAGGTCAATAGGGGCAAGGATATGAAGGCCTCCCATACCCAAACTGGGATGTTAGGACTTGATTCTAGGGACATTCAGGAATCCTTGAAGAGATTTAGGTATAAAGTGATAAGATCGGATGTTTATTTTGGAAATATTACTGTGAATTTTAAAGAACACAACCCAAATCTAGCTATTGGTGGACTATGTGTGTAGTATTAACGTCTCGATTTCAGGATGTTCTAAACCAGACTCAGTGCAACCTTTCCCAAATCTCTTTTCCTATGTTCCCAGACTCAGCGACTTTACCATTCACCTTATCACTGAGCTGGAAAACTTAAAATCATCTTCCCATGGTCCTTTCCTTGTGTACCTAACCAATCACTGAAGTATACAAATATTAACTTTTTCCTCTCTTGCTTTTTTTTTTTAAGGATTTATTTATTTATTTGAATGAGTGAGCGAGTGAGCAAGAGAACATACACAAGTAGGAGGGGTAGAGGGAGAGGAAGAGAAAATGTGAAGTAGACTCAGGCACTGAGCACAGAGTCCTACTACGTGCCGCTGGATCTCATGACCCTGAGAACAGGATTTTAGCTGAAACCAAGAGTTGGATGCTCAACCGAAAGCACCACCCAGGTACCCCTCCTCGCTTGCTTTTTAATTCACAACTAATACCCTAGTTAAACCATATTTTGTAAATTTCCCATCCCCAACTGCTCTGAGAAACATTTTGTGAAGACAGGGAATGGATATGTTTACTACCCTTGAAAAGTCCTTCAGTGGCTTCCCAGAGCCTGTTGAATCAAGTCTAAATGTATTATCATGACATGTAAAGGGCTCCAAGTCTTGTGTCTGTTGGCCCTTTGTATGAGGGAGAAAAACCATGAGAGACTCTTATCGATAGGAGATAAACTGAGAGTTGCTGGAGTGGAGGGGCGTGGGGGGTGGGGTAATGGGGCAACGGGCATTAAGGAAGGCACATGATGTGTTGAACACTGGGTTTTCTACCCAACTGAAAACTACTGAACACCACATCTGAAATTAATGATGTACTATATGTTGGCTAGTTGAATTTAAATTTTTAAAAAAATTTAAAAAAAGAACAAATAAAATGCTCTAAGTCTTGCCCTAAAATGCATTTCTAACCCTACCCCCTGTTACACCTGATTTCACATCCTCTACCTCAAGGCATAAAAAAATACCTCTCTCCACAGAATGCCTACATCACAATGACCATGTTCTTTCCTTGCTTATGATTATTCTTGACTCCTTGCAATGTTTGGAAATAGTGCTCATTGGTATCAATCATAAAAGCTACCTTTTCCCTGAAGTATGTGTTAATGCTCTGATTTGAGGTGAAGGACCCCTGCTGTGCACTATTCCGGACTTGTCTTAGGGCTCCTTTAAGATCTTCTTACTTGGTCCTTATTTCATTTTGGTGATTTCTATGACAAACTGTAAGCTCTAAGTCAGGGAATGCAAACTGAGGTAGCCCACTTTCAATTTTGCTTGGCTGGCCCAAAGTTTTATATACAATAATTTGCATGTCTGTCTTATATGGACATGTGCTTTCCATTTCCCGGAGTTGAAATGCTCTCACTTATTTCATATATTTAGCCTTTATCTCTTCCCCAGCCAATGATCATAAAGTCATTACAGGGGTAACAAAACTGTACTGACAAGATTTAGGCTGTAAAAAAAAAGAGTGACATAGCATCAGAATAAAATTATAGATACACAGTGAAATAATATTAGAAAAAGAAGTTTCTTCAATGCAGGAATTTACTTCATTTTCAGTCTTTTTACAATTATGTCACAGTTAAGTGCCCAATGCATATATTTTTTTAACAAATGCATAAAATCCCAGGTCATCAAAAAAGATTATTTTTAACATGGGATGGTAATGGGTTATTTCCTGTACCCTTCTAAATAAAAATATGTAACTGCTTAATCTTGTAAGAATGGCCTTGCAAAAGAGAAGAGAGGGAGAAAGAAGGGGATGAAAAAGAGAGAGAGAGAGAATTAATTTATTTCTAGTCTCTTCTGAATAATCAAAGTTGTATAAAATCTAGAAAAAGGATATCTTGACACAAGACTCAGGAAATTGGGTTGGTTTTGTTTTTGTTTTTAAAAATTACTTTGAAAAAAATAATAAAAAATAATAAAAATAAAAATTACTTTGTAGGGCAGCCCAGGTGGCTCAGCAGTTTAATTCTACCTTCAGCCTGGGGTGTGATCCTGGAGACCCGGGATCGAGTCCGTGTTGGGCTCCCTGCATGGAGCCTGCTTCTCCCTCTGCCTGTGTCTCTGCCTCTCTCTCTCTCTCTGTCTCTCTCTGTGCATCTCTCATGAATAAATAAATAAAATCTTTGAAAATCACTTTGTTGAGGTATGATTTATATATATATGTGTGTGTGTGTGTGTGTGTGTGTGTATGTATATGTGTGTGTATGTGTATACGTGGATGCACATATTTAATATATACAACTCAATGAGTTTGGGGTAAGTGTACACCTGTGAAACCATCACTGCCAAGTCCAAAAGCAGATCTATCACCCACTATGAAGGTTTCCTTAAACTTAGATTTTACTTCCCATTCAGCTTTCCCACTTACTTCTTTTAAACAAGTCATTTTACCTTTATGAGATAAAGATTTTTTTCCTTAGGTATAATCTGCTTAGAATTGTATGGGGTGCCTGAATGGCTCAGTCAGTTAAGCATCTGACTTGATTTCATCTCTGTCATAATCTCAGGGTCAAGAGATCAAGCCCCCTGTTGGGCTTTGCACTGAGCATGGAGTCTGCTTAAGATTCTGTTTCCTCTCCCTCTGCTCCTCCACCTGCCCTTGCTCATGAGCGCACTCTCTTTTCCCCACTCTGTCTCTAAAATAAAATTAAGTTTTAAAAAATGTAGTTATGGGATCCCTGGGTGGCGCAGCGGTTTGGCGCCTGCCTTTGGCCCAGGGCACGATCCTGGAGACCCGGGATCGAATCCCACGTCAGGCTCCCGGTGCATGGAGCCTGCTTCTCCCTCTGCCTGTGTCTCTGCGCCTGTCTCTCTCTCTCTGTGACTATCATAAATAAATAAAAATTAAAAAAAAAAAAAATTTAAAAAATGTAGTTAGAATTGTGTGAGGAATGGGTAGGAGAGTATATAGAGAGCTATATGTGTTATAAGATTGCAAAGTCAGCATGTACGGTACAATTTGCATGTCATTAAAATTGCCCTTGAAAATCCCTTAAAATTCCTTATTGTAAATAAACTAACATACTTTACAAGAGTCTCCAAAATGTAGGGTGAGTGCTCCAAGGTGGGTACCGAGTGATCTGTTGGAGTTGAAAAGAAAATGATAGAATGCCCATTTATATTATAATTGTATCTCATCTTTTAAATTTTATATGGTGTAGGTCATTTAATGTTGGCCAAATATTAGTTCAAAACTGCATATGCACAATTTACAAATAAGTATGCATATACTGGTAATTTTTCCTAAGTTTAAAGTTTTATTCATAGGGATATATATTTTGAAAATGTCGTGGACCACTGTTTACCACTGATCTACAAGATAGTAATGCCATCTTCACAAAAAAAAAAAAAATACAAAACTCAAGTTTTTGCAATGCCTATTTAAACATTAGTCCATTACAATTTAGTTTATACTTTTAGTCTTAATCCTAAATAAATACACTCTTCCTCTCAAGCCATAGATTAACTTAATTTCATGTCATCAAAGACATTACTTGCTTCATAGGACTTTGCCTATTCTGAAAGTGCCCTGCACTGGATTTAAGGAATCTATTTCTTTTTTATATATCTTCTCTATTACCAAGATAAAAGTTTATATTTTTTGCTTTCCATATCATTGAATTCTGAACCCTGATTTTCTTAATACTAAAATGTATATGAAGTAAAATTAAGTCTGTGAGCATTGTCCCTCCTAGGAATGCTAAAAGGGCCTGTAGTGTAAAAAAAAGTAACCATTTTATACCAAAGGATAATATTTTAATAATAAGTACATAACTTTAGTCATTCTCATGGTGCTTATCTAAACAGTTTAACAAACTAAATGTCAAATGGCTAATATTTCTTTTTTTTAAAGATTTTATTTATTTATTCATGAAAGACAGAGAGAGAGAGAGAGAGAGAGAGAGACTGAGAGAGAGATACAGGGAGAGGGAGAAGCAGGTTCCATGCAGGGAGCCTGACATGAGACTTGGTCCCCAGACCCCAGGATCACACCCTGGGCTGAAGGCAGACGCTAAACTGCTGAGTCACCCAGGGATCCCCAAATGGCTAATATTTCTAATGTAAATATATGTACTTTTTATTGTCATCCGTGTTATCCCTGAAGGAGACAGTATGGAAGCTATCTTTGAAGATAGCATCTGATGATTCTCAGCTCTCGATATTCGTGTCCCTATTTTGCCCCTGCACATTCAATAGAGTCACCCTGTGTAACCAATAAGATGTTACAGAAATTCTAGAACATAACTTCTGGGACTAGGTCATAAACAGTTTCTAACTTACTCTCTCTTGGATTACTAGTTCTGGGAAAAGTTAACAACCACGTCAAGATGACAAACAGCCTTAGGAAGAGGTCTAGTGGTGATTAACTGAGGCCTTCTGCCAATAACAAGAACTAACTTGCCAGGCATGTGAATGAGATGCCCTGGGAGCAGATCCCCCAGCCTTAGTCGAGCCTTCAGATGACCAGCACCAGTGACACTTGACTGGACCTGATGAGAGACACTGAGTCATCACTACCCAGCTAAGCTGCTCCCACCTTGACCCACGGAAACTGTGGTAGGAAATGCTTACTGGATTCAGCTGCTAAGTTTGGGGTTAATTTGTTACTTGGCCGTAGATAACTAAGGATGGCAGGGTATACAGGGGAAAGAATTTGGACTGAGAGGTTAATGATAAAATGTGTCTTGATGGCATCTTTGAATCTGAGTGCTCTTGGACAGGTTAAGTCTCTTGTGCCTCAGTTCTGTCATCAGTAAATTAAGGGCAATAAATTGTGTCTCACAGAAGTCTGAAGAGTAAGTGAGATAAAAGAATTTAAAGAACCTGGAAAGTGCTTTGTCCTCAGCAAGCATTTATTTCTTTCTTTTTTAAAAAAATGTGCTCTATTTTGCAAGGTTTTAAGGTTTTGAGATTATTCTCAGCACACAGACATGGGTTTTATAGGTCGTGGAAGAACTAGAGGCAGAGATGAGACTATGGATGTTCAGGTACTGCCTTTTTTTAATTATTTGTTTATATTTATTTGAATAAAGCTTTGGCTTTGAAGATCTTAATTTAAAAGAGATGAGTTTTTATAAACATTCTCTTAAGTAGAAGTGAAGAGGGTAACTTATTCCTGAATATTTTTGTAAGCTCAAAGTATAAAATATCTGGAGGAAATACAACTTCTCCAGATCTTGTAAAAACTCTGCTACACTTTGACAGGGTCTCTGACAGCTTCGTGTTTCTGTTAGTGACCTGGAGGTCAAGAAAACAGCTTGGGAACGTGCTGTATCTGTTTCTTCCCTGTGTGTCTATCTTGATTCCATTATTTCTGTGTCTTTGACTAAGTAAATTCAGAAAGTGTGAGTGTTTGTATGTGCAGTCTTTTATTTTGCTAATTCATAAATGACCTGCAATGCCCTTACCCTTGCCATTTAACACTGACATTTCAAATTATTTTTGATAGTCTCTGAAGTGCCATGACCTACACTAGGTGCAGGGACTCTGCATGAAGACTTGCGAGACTTCTTGAGTTCAAATCCCAGCTCTGCCACTACTCTATGAACCTGTGCAAATTAAAAACACTCTGTGCTTTGGTTTCCCCCAAGCAAAAGGTAAGAATAATTATAGTATCTATCTTAGAAGTTATAAGTGTGAAAATATAACAAAAAGGGTTAGTGTCTGTTAACAATTTAGAACACTGCCAGTCCAACAGCAGGTTTTTTACATCATTTTTCATTTTAATGAGATAAATATTTGAATGGCCTGGGCCCAGAAGGTAAACAACCACCACTCAGCAACCAGAACCCTTCCCTTTCCTACTCCTTGCACATTCTCAAATTTGCTTCACTGAGATTTTGAGAGGACTTTATATACTCTTGTGGTATTTGATAATTTGAGTATTTCCTCAAATAAAACCTTAACAAATGACAGATGTATACTTCACTCTGAAATGAAAGTGTGTTTGCCTTTGACCGGTGCATTTGATTTTCACAGCTCTCAGATTTTCTCTAGGTGTGTGAGTGTGTTGGGAAAGGGCATTGATTGGGGAGAATCAATCTACCTTTTTTAGCAGTGGTTCTGAACTCCTTTGAAAATGTAATAAAAGCTATAGTCCACCTCTCCAGTAGGAAAAAAAAAAAGTCACTAAAGTTATGACTATGGACACCAATGGGTCCTTTGCTGTTTTTGCTATAGGCCAAGAAAGTCGACTAAGGATTATTGCAGCCTTTTATGACAATGGTTGCTGAATTTAGGAAAGAACAAGAGAGAGAGAAATAGAAAAAAAAAATTCAGGACATCATTTCACAAAACACTGGAAACCAAAAGGACTTTAACAAAGGAGCTCTCACTTGTACTACTGGGGATAATTCTGCTAGCTTGTAAGAAAGATATGACATGGATTCAAAAGAGACTTTGAGAGATATGTAAAGTAGTTTGTCATTATTTAAACTGTGCTTTGTGGAGGAACCAGGAATTGGGGGGTGGGGGGAGCTTGCAAGGGAGGGCCCTGAGACCATGGAACTGAAACTCCATTCACCTCTCATCTACCGAGAGAGAAGTCATGCTTTCATTGATATTACTTACTGGGCTTCCACATAAGATTGTATTTGAAAAAAGGGTTTCATGACTTTCAGAGGATTGGGAACCACTCTTCTAGATGTTTGTCTATATAGATAATCCCAAACTTGAACTTCTGAATCTGGATTATCAGAATCTGAGAAAGGTTATATTGGCTGATATACAATATTGTATGATAGGACAAGGGTGACTGCAGACTAGTTTATCTAATTCCAAGTATGTAAAAAATGGGGCTTCTAATGAAGCCACAAAGAGGTAGATTTAGAATTAGTAAAAACATTAAATAGTCAAAAGAGTTAAAAATTGAGCGCCTCAAATTGTAGAAGAGGTTGCATAAAAATAGTTGCAAATAATTGTAGACAAAAGCAGAGTCAGTTACTCAGATCCAATGAGGTAGTCATGGGATATCCTTGGTTGTTAAGGCTGACGTTGAGAGGGGGAAGCTCTTCTACAAATCTTCTTTGGATTACAGTTTAAGCAAAAAAGTACCTGCTAAGTCCTATCCACTGTCATCCACTACGGCAACATCTCAGCTCTTACCTCATTTCACTAGTTTTCAGTTCAGACATTTAGCTGACAATAGTCACGAGTCACGATGTAAATAAGTAAACCCCATGCATGTACACGTCGAACAGTATGGAATCGCCAATATTGAGCTTTTTTGACTAAAAATGGCAGTTGCATATGGTCCAACCTAACATTTTCTTGAACACACTCTTCCCTAGTTTTGAGGCAAAAAATATATGTTCCAGATAACATCCTCCCCTCTGCATCACATCTTCCTGCTAACCCGCAGGGGTCCCCCTCTTCTTTGATGGCTTGATAAGAGCAGCTGAAGAGGTGTGAAGGAGCCCACTGCTTGAAAGTAAAGAGAAAGTAGTCAAGTCCTGTCTTCTCTTGTTCAACAGCTCTTGTCAAGGCTTGTCCTGGGGCTCCTCAAGGGGACAATCATAGAGAGCTAAAGTTACAGTGGCCCTAAAATCCCCTTGGTTAGTCCTTTAACCATGTATTTTATCTTCTCGACAGGCCCTTTAGTGATAAAATATCTAAAACACAGCGTTCTATACAATGCAATGTTAAAACGCCTCGCGGGAGAGTAAGGCAGGTGAAAGGGTTGAGACTTCTCAAGGAAGCGAGGCAAAGGCAGCAGCTCTGATTGCTTCTGGAGTGCTCTCAGGAAAGCTGTGCCCAAGTCCTTTAAAAGCTGGTTTACTTCCCAAGTAAACATGGTTGCCAGCAAGAGCAACCGTGTGCTGGGTCCGAAAGGAGGAGAAGAAGCAAAATGCATCAGTGGCCTCCCTGAGATCATAGAAAACCAAAGTGGACATTTCTTCTAGATGCTATTAGCTACTCCTCCCTCTCAGGTGAGCCCCTTTGGTTTGCCTGCCTTCGAGGAGGCTGCTGAGAATCATTCAAGCCAGTTAAAAAAAAAATGGTTTCAAGTAAGTATCTGAAACACAAACACATTAGCTCAAAGTGCTGGAAACACAGTAATAATCACAAAGTCCTTACTTCTTCTCTCCTTTGTACCATTCAAAGGCCGGAGGCGGCACACCTGCACCTTCGCATCTTATCAATCCACTGCGTCCCGGGGCCACGGTGCCAGATTTAATTTCCTGAATCGTAGGAGCGACTGAAAAAGAAACAAACAAAGCAAGAAACCAGTGGGTAAGTGAAACTAATCTGCAGCAAAAATATAACACACATATATTTTTATTCCTTCTATATTCAAAGCAATCTTGTGCCTGATAGGCCAATGCATCACATTTTCAGTGTTTTATGCTTCTAATACAAGACTAGTCATTTTCAGCTTCATTTTTCAAGTTGGACAATAGATGAATGTTCCCAAGGAGTGCACAGTAAATGCAATACATTTTGGCCTTGCTTCCTGTTGGAAAAATGGCATTGTTGAGGGGAACACTTCATCTGTACTCCAGTCAGACTACAGTCCCATAATAGCTCTCATTTATTGAGTGATCACTGGGAGCCAGTCACTGGGCTAGGTGCATTATGTTCAGGATTTCCTCAGGGTAATACTGTAAGCTAGATGGGATTATCCCAACATCATAAATGTGAAAACTGGAAGCTCAGAGAGGTTAAATAATTTATCTAACGTCACACAGCTACTTAGCTGAAGAATTTGGGCTTAGTAGGGGCATACTGACTTAGGCACATTGACTCAAAGCCTCAGCTCTTCCATTATTCTGTGTTTTCTTCTGCCTACTTCCTGCACTTTAGCACATTAGTGTTTTTTTGGGGGGTTGTTTCTTCTACCCGGAATGCTATTCTTTTCCATTTCTACAGATTTAGGCTCAATTAGGCGTCTCCATTCTCTTTCCTGTTGCTCCGGTTGAAAATAGCTTTCCAGTCTCGAAATAGTTTATCTAAATCTCTCATCCCATTGCTTTCCATCTTGTATGGTAATTATTTATGGGAATGCCAGGCTTGTTTGTTAGCTGCCTGAAGGCAGGGTGAGTATCTGGTTCATGTTCAGAAATCAAAACCCACAAAATGATGCTTAAAAAGCTTCTTTCTAATATAGCCACTCCTTTACTTATCAAATAGTTGTTGAGCCATCAACACACACCAGGCATTTCTCAAGGCACAAAGCAGTGCAATTCCCGGATGTGATGAAGTCTATGTTCTAGATGGAGGGAGGGAAGGGGAGACAGATTATAAGCAGTAAATAAAATAAGTAATTCAAATAAAACATTAGACAGTGATAATAGAGATGATAAATAAAAATTAGGGCAGGATAAGAGGAGTCTGAGCAAGGAATAGATTATAGTTCTATGTAAGGTAATCTGAGGAAGATTTATTGAGAAAGTGAGATTTACGTAAAGACTAGATGTAGATGAGTGAGTTTGCTCTGTGGATATCCAGAGAAAGAGCCTTTCAGGAAGAGAGAAGAGCTTGCAGTGAGGCCCTGAGGCTGAGGCAAGCCTGACTTGCTTGAAAAATAACAAAGATAACCATGTGGCTGAAGGAAAGGAAAAAGAAGGAGGATTATCGAGAGATGGAGTGTGATGATTAAATTTGCGTCAACTTGACTGTGTCACAGCGTCAGGGTATTTGCTCTTTCTGGGTGTGTCTGGTTCTGTAGGAAATAACATTCAGATCAGTGGACTCAGTGAAGTGTATGCATACCACAGAGTCCATTGAAGGCCTGACCAGAACAAGAGGCAGAGGAAGGGAGAAATGCCCCCCTTCCTTACCCGACTGTTGGAGGTAAAACACTGGTCTTCTGCTCTCAGACTGAGATTCACACCACTGGCTCCCCTGGTTCTCAAGCCTTCAGACTTGGACTGAGCTATACCACTGGCTTACCTGAGTTTTCACTTGCAGACAGTAATTCAGGGGCCTCCTCAACCTCATGTGAGCTATTCCTGATAACATAATCTCTTTGTGTGTGTGTAAGTAGGTAGATACGTGTAAATATGTATGTGTGTATCTATCTAGATATCTGTAGGTTTTATGCATATAAGTATATGTATACATCCACACCATATATAGACTTATTTCTATATGGACGTAGACACACACACACAGGTTACTGGTTCGGGTTCTCTGGAGAACCCTGACTAATACTTGGGGCCAAAGGATAGAGATCAGATAGGACCCTGAGGGCCATTTTAAGGACTTGGCTTTACTCTGAGCAAAATGGTGAATGACTATGGAAGAGAGATATAATCTAGCTTTTTTTTCAAAGGTATTTTGGGTGTTGTGTTGAGAAAACATGATAGTGAGGCCAGGAGGGAAGCTGAGCACTCACAGGAAGCTGTTGCAGGAAGCAAGGCGAGTGATGCTGGTAGCTCAGATTAGGGGGGTAGCACTGGGGGTAGGAAAAGTAACTGGCTTTGGAGTCTGTTGTGAAATTGAAGCCAATGGGATTTTCCTAACATAGTAAAAAATGAACAAACAAAAACCAGGAGTCCAGGGTGACTTCATTTGGCTTCACTGGAAGGTTAGACTACCCTTCGCCTGAGATGGGTAAGATAATTAGTTGATGAGTTTGGGAGAGAAACATTAGGAGCTGTATGCAGGTGTCATTGTCTTTTAATAGATTTTATTTTTTAGAGCAATGTCTGTTCACACAAAACTGAGTGGAAGGTACAGAGATAGCCCATATACCCCTTGCCCCAATCCATGCCTAGCCTCTCTGTATGGACGTTCCCTACCACAGCAGTACCTTTGTCTCAGCTGATGAACCTACATCGACACCTCACGATCATCTAAAATCCATAGTTTACATTAGGTCTCCTTCTTGGGGTTGTATATCCTATGGGTTTAGACAAAAACTTAATGACATATATCTGTCATTATGATATGGTACAAATTATTTTCACTGCCCTAAAAATCTTCTGTGTTCTCTGCCTATTAATCTCTACCACCCCGCCACCCTGGAAACCACTGATCTTTTTATTGTCTCCAAGGTTCTGCATTTTCAGACTGTTATATTGTTGTAATCACAGAGCATGTAACCTTTACAGACTGGCTTCTATCACTGAGTGTAATGCATTTACGGTTCCTCCAATGTCCTCTCATGGCTTGAAAGATCAATTCTTCCTAGCACTTGAATGATATTCCATCATTTGGAAGTACCACAGTTTATTTATCCATTCACTTACTTAAAAGTATCTTGTTTGCTTCCAAGCACTGGTAATTAGAAATGCAGCTTCCTAAACACCCACGCACAAGCTTTGCGTATGTAAGTTTTAAGTTCCTTTGGGTAAATACCAAGGAGTGCAATTGTTGGATCACATGACAAAGTTATGTTTAGTCTTATAAGAAACTACAAACTATTTTCCAAAGTGGCTCTATCATTTTGCATTTCTACCAGCGATGTATGAGTGCTCTTTTTGCTCCACAACCTCATCAGCACTTGGGGCCATCGGTGTTCCAGATTTTGGTCATTCTATTAATTGTGTAGTGGTATCTCATTATTTGATGTGGAACATTTTTTCATATACTTAATTGCCATCTGTGTATCTTTGGAGAAGTTTCTGTTAAAGTGTTTGGCCCATTTTTTAATTGGGTTGTTTATATTCTTATTTAATTGGGTTGAGGTTTAAGAGTTCTTTGTGAATTTTGGATAACCATCCTTTATCTGATGTGCCTTTTACAAGTACTTTCCCCCAGTCTGTACCTTATGTTTTCATATTCTTAACAGTGTGTTTCACAGAGCTGAAATTTCTAATTGTAATGAAGTTCATCTTATCAATTATTTCTTCTATGGATTATGTATGGCTTTTGGTGTTGCAGCTAAAAAGACATCACCCATTCCAAGGTCATCTAGATTTTCTCCTCTGGTATCTTCTAGGAGTTTATATGCATATCTATTTTCATAAATATTTTCTCTTCTATCCATCTTTTTAACGTACTACATATTTTAAATAACACTATAGGAAAGTGTTTAACACAACAGGAACCTTGAAAATGCAAATACTAATTCATTCAGATAAATGACCTGAGTTAAGTGTGCACCCTGGATATATTTAAGTTTCTTTAGAAAGCAATAAAAAAATACAGAGTTTAATGATTTTTCAATATGCAGTGAATGTGAAAACTGTAAACACCCTTACAACAGAACATTGCCTTTCCTTTTAAAAATACTCTAGGAAATTCATCATTTTCTTTTAAAGGTGATACTTCACTTTGAAATTATAACACCTCTATTTCTCTGTGGTATTTTTATTCTTAATAGTAAAAGTTCAGTTTATAGTTCTGGAAAGAAACTTGTAAAGAAATATTATTTTTATTAAAGTGCTTGCTAATAACTTGATGAAAAAATAATAAAAAAATGTTGCCAAACATATTTGAAGAAAATGCTATGAGATAATACACATGCCCATTTATATATTTATATATGTAGTATATATATGTAGATATGTTAATATATTATATATGTATGTATATATCTGTATGTGTATAGGCCTATGAATTTGTGTATATATATGTACATATATATACACAAATATATATATATACACACACACTCTGTCTCATATAAGCAATCATTTAATAAATTTAATTATCTTTATAAAGCAAAAATCCCATCTCCCCATAAAAGGCAATAAAATATACAAAAGACATCTATAAATAAAATCCCACTTATTTGTCAATTATTATGACACATTTTTGCTTGTGAGAGGCATAGGTAGGATTATATTTCCACTCTTGCTCTCATAGGCTTTAATCTCTTTCTCTCCCTGTCGCACTCAGAGGCCATAATCTTTTATAATATCCAACTATTATTGAAGATGAAATAACCATATGCAACAGGAGATCCATCACAAGCTTCTATTGATAACCTGGTTAGTTTAATTACTCTCTTGTTTGTCAAGGGGGCCATGACTCATTATAAACAAAACCATGAAATCCGGAACATTGCCTGAAAACCCATGCGTAATGAACCGAAATAAAATCTAATTTGTCATTAAAAGGCTTTTATGCAGTTCTTTGTGCATATGGCTCAACACTAGGTGCTTTACCACACAAGTTAAAGGGACATGATCCTGTTGTCTAGAGGTTCACAGGCTGCTATAATGGACACTGAAAATGGAAAGAGACCTAAAATGTCATATGGAAGCATACATGAAGAATGAGTCAAGAATTAACACTGTTTGTAAGAAAAAGTCCTAAGAACATTTTTTTGTGTTAGGGAATTAAAGGGCTATGGGTAATCAATATGGAGAGGGGAGTCTGATGTAGATTTCATTTTGAGGTTAAAATTATACACTTGAACTTGAAGGCTCTATTGATTTTTCTTGGAGACATGAATGAGCCCTTTCCATATTCTTCTACCTCTCTTAAAAATGACTATTCAAAAAAAAAAAAAAGCGGATTCATCCACCTATATTCTTCATTCCTTTATCAATTAAATATTTTTATTAGGGACTATGTTAATTTAAAAAATGGTATTCTTGCCTCATAGGGTTAACATTTTTGAGGTGTGTGTGTATGTGTGTGCATGCATGTACAAAAAGTAAATAAATAAGTAGTAAAAAAGCTGTATGAACTAAGATGAGAATTGAGCAGAATAAAAGAAAAAGGAATCCTGAGATATATTGTTTTATGTGGTGCGGTCACGGAGCTCCTTATTGATAAGGCAACATTTGAGCAGAAAATTAGAGAAATAGAGAAATAGAGAAAAGGAATCATGTGGTTGTCTGCAGTAACATATGAAAAGGAAACAGAAAAGAAATAGGCCTTGAGTTGAGAGAGCATGTTTGAGATGGAAACATTCTTAAAGGTTTAAGTAGCAGCAAACAGTCATCATGGCCTGAGCAGATAAGTGAGAGGAAGAATCCAGAAGAGAAAATTGGGCAGGCAGGTGGGGCTCAGATTCTGTAGAGTCTGGTAGCCCATGGTAAAGCCTTTGAATTTTGTTCCAAGGAGATGAGGTTTTAGAGATTTTGAGCAGAGAGACATGGCTTGATTAACTTTTTATAAATATTCTTTGGCTGCTGAGTAGATCATGGTCTGCAGAGAGGCAGGAAGGGAAACAGAACTGCAGAAGTGCTAGGAGGCTATTGTAGTAATTTTTAGGATGATGAGAAAGCCATTGGCCAATCCATAAAAAAGGAAGGAATTTAGAGAAAATTTAATTAAATAGATCATTGGTCACATTGGACCTGAGTCAACTCATTTCAGTTAACTGGCAGTGACAGGACATTTTTAGTGAAATTCCAAGTTTATACCATTCTGAACTCTATTACTTTGTATAAATAGAAGAATTCTATGGAGACAAAAATGTCTGATTATACCCAGCAGGTTTCTTTTCTAGAGCACATCTCAGAGACTGTGACGTACATGTATGTCTTATGAATATTTTTTAGTATGAAGCTTTTTCCAAACTTATGAGACCATGGAATTGCAAAAGTTTTTTTTTTAAATATTTTATTCATTTATTCATGAGAAACACAGAGAGAAAGACAGAGACACAGGCAGAGGGAGAAGCAGGCTCTCACAGGGAGCCCGATGCGGGACTCAATCCCTGGACCCGGGATCACACCCTTCGCTGAAGGCAGATGCTCGACTGCTGAGCCATCCCAAGTGTCCCTGTAGAAGATTCTATATTAAAGTCCTGTGGGGCTAATATGTTTTTGGATATGATCTGGGTATGTTGGACAGTGGGACTTGTAGATGTCTAAGGACTAGTCCACATCCTATGTTATGTGATTTATTACTATTCAGGTCAACAATCATCCCTGGTTAAACAGGTTTCTATGTGCTCATGAAGTATAATGCACTCATGAATTTTATGTGGGGAAAAGGCCACAGTTATTTGCATCATAAATATATAGTCATTTATTTGCCAGAAATATATACCTTACAACAACTATGATTAATTATCAAACTGGAGCTATAACAATGAATTATAAGTATGCTTAGCTAAGTTGTACAAAACACTCATTTTCCACCAAAAATACATTGTTTTAAGAAATCATATTGAACCCTTCCTAGAAGAGATAACCAAATGGTAAAATCTGAATGATTGCTCCCAGAACCTATTTCTTTTTACCATCATACCCCATTGCTCTATGAATTTCGGCCATGACCCAGTAGTGTAAGTTTCTTTTACAGGGAATGGGAGTGTAAAGGTAGGCATCTGCATGCGTTTGTGTTTCTGGAACTGTTTTTCTTTCCAGAAAGACCATTTTTGTTTTGCTTAGATGCAGCTTCTTTCAATTACACCAAAGTAGCAAAGAAACTGATTACTTGAGCATCTCAAATTCATAAGTACAATGGCATCCTTTGGAATAGATGGATTTGTGTGCACTGCTGAAATTTCAAAATACTGCCCTTATATCAAATTGTATATAGCTGTAAGCTGAAGCAATTGTATACTGAAATGAGTTAATTTTAGAGAAGTATTACTAGATGGATGTGGGGAACAGCAAAGAACGGATGTTGGGAAAAGCCAGCAGTGAAAGGGTCAAGAAGGGGTATTTAACACCTGTGTGATTAGATGCTCATAAAAGAGGAGTCTTCCCTTTTCATTTACTCAGTGGGATTATTTCCATTCATTGTTTAGCCAGTCATTTCAGGATGAAGATAATTAAAGGTTCTTCATCCAAAACTCCAGGCTCTGCAGGTGCAAGCAACAGAACCTCTGCACTTGGCACCCAATAAGCCTAATCAAGATTCAAGTTTTCTTAGTTACATGACAATAGCCACAAAGACCTTCTTCCTCTCTTGTCATTCTCAGTGGGAGCTTTGGTTTTGTACAAAGTCCTGTTATCAAAAAGATGAATGAATCCAAGAATTCTTTCAATAGCCTTAGTGAATTAAGGTAGTTCAAATGAAACCTTATAGTTCCAAAGGCAAACAAATTTGACACCATCCCTCTCCCTCAGAATGATGGACAATGACGAAGGTGCCATATTAAAGAATTACAGCAAAAAAGAAGAGTGAGGAATAGTAAAGAGAAGTAAATCGTGAGGAAGTCTGTCCTACAGAAGTATGTAGGAAAACACTGTGGTAAATAAGCATGTTGACCTTGTTTGAAATTCTAGAACTTGTGAGCTACACCAAAGAAGCCTTAGTCAAATAAACAGTCTTTGAAAAAAATTTAAGGCTTCCAGTACCTACCAGAGAACACATCATATAGGATGTGCTCAATACACAATTGTTACGGATGAGGATGATGATAGTTGAAAAATGTCTTCCTTGAAGACAGGTTGCACCTTAGGGTAGGAATAATGACAATCTCTCAAAGGCTGTCATAGATCTCACAGAAATGGATCACAAGGTCAATAAACCCTTTCCATGAAGCAAATATGTCCTCGCTTTATGGACTAATTGGATCTTAAAGAAAGCTAAAAACTCCATCTTATTGCTAAGAGAAAAAAATTAAAAAATAGTTTATGCAGTCAGATTTTTTAAAGAATCAAATCACTGAAATACAGTTGAAAAATAATCTTTGTGACCTAAAGGACTTTCACATTGAATAACACCTCTGCCCAGTTTTCACAGGGGATGGAAATAATACAGTTTGTAATGTACCTCCAGCTTCCCCAAGACCTTAAACATTTACACAGTCACAAAATAGTGCAGTGAAAAGGCTTTTCTTTGCAGTCAAACAAAAGTGGTTGTAACATTCACTATCTGAGTTACTTCACCCTTCTAAGTTCCAGTTTTTTCATCCGTAAAATAAATAGTGCCTACTTCAGGGACGGCTGTATAGACAACATAAAACACTTCATAGAGGCCCAGAAATAAACCCACAATTTTAGGGTCAATTAATCGTCAAGAAAGAAGGCAAGAATATGCACCGAGAGAAAGGTAGTGTCTTCAAAGTGTTGGGAAAACTGGACAGCTACAGGCAAAAGAATGAAACCGGACCACTTTCTCACACCATACACAAAAATAAACTCAAAGTGGATTAAGAATCTAAATTGGAGACCTGAAAGTATAAGAAATCCTAGAAGAGAGCACAGGCAGTAATTTCTCTGACATTGGTCATAATAACATCTTTCTAAATACGTCTCCCGAGGCAAGGGAAAACAAACCATTGAGATTTCATCAAAACAAAATGCTTCTGAACAGCAAAGGAAATGACCAAAAAAGCTAAAGACAACCTACTGAATGGGATAAGATATTTGCAAATGATATCTGATAAAGGGTCAGTATCCAAAATATATAAAGCACTCATACAACACCCCAAACCCAAATTATCCAGTTAAAAAATGAGCAGAAGACATGAACAGACATTTCTCCAAAGAAGACACAGAGGGCCGACAGACACATGAAGTGACGCTCAACATCACTCATCATCAGGGAAATACAAATCAAAACCATGACATATCATCTCATACCTGTCAGAATGGCTAAAATCAAAAGCTCAAGAGACAAGTGTTGATGAGGATCTGGAGAAAAAAGAACGCTCCTGCACTGCTGGTAGGAACGCAAACTAGTGAAGTCACTGTGGAAGACTGTGTGGAGCCCCCTCAAAACATTAAGAATAGAACTACCCTGATATTCAGGAATCCCATTACTGGATGTTTCCTTAAAGAATACCAAAAAAAAAAAAAAAAAAAAAAAAAAGAATACCAAAATATTAATTCAAAAGGATACATTTACCCCAATGTTTATTGCAGCATCATTTACAATAGCTAAATTATGGAAGTAGCCCAAATGGCCATATAGATGAGTGGATAAAGAAAATGTGGTGTGTGTGTGTGTGTGAATATATTTCTATACAGTCACATATATAAAAAATGGACTATATATATATATATATATATAAATGGAATATTATACAGCCAAAGAATAATGAAATCTTGCCATTTGCAACAACATGGATGGAGCTAGAAAATATAATATTAAGTCAATAAGCCCATCAAGGGAGACAAATACCATATGATTTCACTCATGTGTGGAATTTAAGAGACCAAACAAGTGAACAAAAGAAAAAAAAAAAAAAAGAGAGAGAGAGACAAACCAATAAAACAGACACTTAACTATAGAAAACAAAGAGATAGTTCCCAGAGGGGTGAGTAGGGGATGGGCAAAATAGGTGAAGGGGATTAAGAGCACACATATCTTGATAAGCACTGAGTAATACATGGAATTCTCAAATTGCTAAATTATACAACTGAAACTCATATAACACTGTATATTAACTACACTGGAATTAAAAACAAAAACAACAACAAAAAACTTCATGAAAAGTGTTTACCTTAGTGTTTGGCACTGAGTTAGCAGCCAATAAAAACATTAGCTACCATTAAACAGGTATTACTACCAGTGGATAGGAGATGAGAGCTATGCTCCCTTTAAGAACATGAGATCATGATAAGATATGGATCGAAAGGGAACTAATTTTTCAGAAATTCATTGTCTTGTAAGCAAGTGACTGATTAATGTAATTAAAAGCTATATCAGTATAACTTTTACTCTCCCAGAAATCCATCCATACCCTGCTTTTTAATTGCAGTTAACCAAAAAGGACATTTGTGGTAGATCTCATCTTAATTTCTCAACGATCAACAAGTAAGAGGCTTAGGTTCGATAATGTGCTAAAACATCAAATGAGTTCCTTCTAGAAAAATATGCAATTGTGGACATACATTATGTGTTAGGGCATATAAAAGATCAATGTATCGATTCAGTTAAGCTTATGATGAGATCATTTTGTCTTTCATATGAAAGACAATGAAAAGTGGAATTTCACATTAAATTCGCATGAATTTCACACGAAATTGACTTCAGTGGTTTCATTAAAGGCTCGATATCCATCCTAGTTGACTAAACTGTGATCTCTGACTCCCTTGCATTTGCACAGGTGCATAAAAAGCAAAGTATTTTGTAAACAAAATTCCAGAGCTAAGACATACAGCTACAGATGAAGTCTGATCTTAGGGGCATTGGTGAAGGCGCTTGCACTGGCCCCCTAGACAGGCAAAGAACAATCTGTGCATTGTTTAAAAGTACAAAATAAGGGATTCTTTTCCTAAAGTCATGGCTTAATGCTATTAGAGTATTTCACGCTTTCAAGGAGGTTAACTATATTTAAGGTTGCATTAGTCATTTATATGGTGGTGTGAATGCTCTGATATTGTGTTGATTGTGAGCACACATCTGCAAGAGGCCTTGAAGGATGGATGGTTGGGTGGCCTGTGACTCATGAAGAAGTAGATAAAAGAACAATAAGGCGAGAAAGGGTTGTCTAATGAGGAGTCTGTTGGTGCTTCGGCATAACTCATTCATAGCGTGCTTTGGGCAAGGGTCAGCAGCACTGAAATCACAGCCTGCAGTAGCTGTCCCCTTATAGTCAGCAATGCTCACTTCAGTGATGCATCCACTGTAAAATATGTCTGAGATTTATTGGGCCACCAGCTGTATCAATAGGAATTAAATGGTTCACTGTTTTCCTAGCTGTTCACCAAACTTTCTTTCTTTAGACTTTATTCATGATTTGATCTCTTCTCTGTTGTCAGTCATGCTGAAATTATAGCTGAATGTGATTGATTTGGATACAGTGGACCAGTTTGCGAGAATTTTGAAGCTGGGACTCTCCGAAGGCATCTCTATTCTCAGCACGTGTGATCTTGCAACACAAGTTGTCCATCAGCACAAACTTTCGGAGTCCCTAAATGTGCACATGCATTCTTTTCATGTTGAAGCTATTATGAACTTCCTGATATAAAGATCATGTCTTACTGAATCCTTCCAAAATAAAGATTAGAAGCATTCGGATGCTGTCTTTAGATTACTTATAAAACATGAAAATATTCCTGGGAATTTTTCTCATGGGGAAAACCTTCTTGTTCGATGAATCAGTCAAGATACGTTACTTAAGCTTCTATTGTGTTTATTGGTATGTCTTAAGTCATGGTACATTTTCAAAGATCAGAATCAATCTGTCAGAATAGAAATAAACTAGACATATATAAATTTATGGTTTTTGCAGCCAATCAATGTAAAAAATGACACCAAAGGCTGTACTTGGTAATCGGTGGGGAAAACACGGGTGGAGGGTTTCCTCAGGCTAATTCTCAACAGATCAAGTCTCCTTCTGATTTCAGGGCCAGCTTCCTCCAAAAACCTACTAGTGAACCTGAAGGCACCAGGGAGTCTTGGGCTGGTATGACTTCTGCCCTCTGCAGAATAATCACTGGATTCTATTTCTTAGTTGACTAAATGGTTTATTATTTCTTCTTGTTTCTGTAGCCTTCAATAATCTTAAAATAGCACATTAAAAAAGTTGATTAGAATTCAGTTATTAAAATTATTTAGTTCTGAAAAATGAATAATTCATATTGCTAATGTATTCCAAAGGATTACTTTCCAAACACACTGTCTTGGAGGAAGAGAAAAGAAAGGCTCTGAGTAGCTAGAAAAAAAAGGAAAAAAGGGAAATTAAGAGACAAACGTTGTATTAGAGAAATCTAGTTGTAAACTACCCATTTCTTCTTGCCTGATGCCCTCAAATGCATGAGGGTGAATGTTGGAAGTCTAGCAAGACTACGGGGAGTGTGTTAAGCGAATGACATTTTCAAAACTATATGCCTAGATTCCCTAGTAAGGAAATGAACACGAAAGTGAACCACTTCCACTTCTCCATCTATTTTGAAGTGGTAATCAGCTGTGTGCTCAGGCCCGCATCCTGGAGTTTGTACCGTTCTAGAATTTCGGTATGGTTCAACGAGTAAAGCAACGGGGGTCATGACTGTGAAGCAGATGTGCTTTACCCATCGACTTGCTCTGAACTGACGAACAAGGAGAAAAACGACAGAGCAGGAAGTGATCCTCGTTGTAGAATTGAGAGGTAATTTTTCTTCCCATCTGAAAAACACAGTCTCAGCCACTTCTACTTACGGAGAAAGGAGGCTAGATCAGAACAAACACGGTAAGGAGTACCTAAGAGCAGAAGAATAAGAAGACATAAAGTAGGAGAGACATTTACCTACAAATAATACATCTTAGAGAAATAAGAAGATATGGGAGGAGGATGGCAGGAAAAACTGTAATTTTCAGGAACAACAGTATGGATGTTTTTGAAACTGAGAATGTTTAACAAGGGGAAAAAAATGTCATCCTTCCTAAAATGATTAAATAAAACGTGGTATGAGAAAACTCTGCCTAACAGCAAAAGTAATTTGACAACTGAAGGGTGTGTCAGGAAAGGGAAAGTCTGACTGACAAATAAGAACTTCCATGTCAGCCAGAGTAGCACATAAATAAATTATTAGAGAAAATGTTTAGGCTCTTTCCTCTTCTCAGAAATATATATATGCCTAAAATGCAGCTGATACCCTCCTTATAATCTCAATCTTATTTACTGCCTCTTATGTCAAAATCGCTGGATTTCTCACTATTTATTGCTCTCATCCTGCAAAGCTTATCTGTGCATTTGATGAACAGTTGCTATTGCCGTTTCATCAATGTCATTACGAAACATTTCCAAGTCTCGAGAGACTGAAATCTTGTAAATTCTGCCTTTAAAATGCATCTTATCACTCCTCACCACCCCATAGCTGTCCTGCAGGTGCGAGCCAACACTCCCCCTGGCTGGAGACACCGGAGGCTTCTCCAGTGGCCCCCGCTTGTGCCCTTGCCCCCCGTGCTGGCCATTCTCCGTGGGGCAGCCGGCGTGTTTCTGCTACCACCCGCCAAGTCCTCATTCCCACTCCCACACACAACCGCGCCCCGGCGTCCACGTCCATCCAGAATACAAGTCAAGTTCAGGACAGTGGTCCCCAAAACCCTACACGATCTGATCCTCCCGCCTTCTCTCTGACCACATTTCTGTGCGCTCCCTGTCTTGCCTGGTCTTCTCGGGCCACGCTGAACCCCCTGATGGTCATGAACATTTACCAATGTCTCTGCTTTAGGTTCTTATTACTTGGTACTCCCGGTCTGAAATCCTCACCCTTCAGACAATCTCCATTTTGTGCTTGCATCCTCCTCGCCTCCAATTCCCCCACATTGAAGAGGGCCTCCCAGTCCCTCTGTATAAAGTAGCTCTACCATCCCCTCACCCTCCAACCCCTTCCTTCTTAACCACCCTCACTGGGCTCTGTACCGACAATGTCCCTCTGACGTAGTATATATGGACTTCTCCACTTGCTGAGCGTCTCTTTTTCCCCCCTGGAGGGTACAGTCCATGAGGAAACAGTCTTGTTTCGTTCAACGATGTATCCTAGACTAGTGGCTGGCACATGGTAGGTACTCGATACAAAAAAAAAAAAAGTTGTATTATCACTATGGGATGAGTAAAAACTACAACGACTGTTCAATTCTCTGTTACAAAAATATGGTCTATCTTGATGTAAGCCAAGGCAGGTGTCCTACTGTCATTTCTCTTTGCTGAGTAGAAAGTTTCTGTACCGTTATCATTTCTATGTTTAAAATCTCTAATTTGGGGCATACCTGGGTGGCTCAGTTGGTTGAGGGTCTGCCTTCGGCTCAGGTCACGATCCTGGGGTCTTGGGATCGAGCCCCACATCGGGCTCCCTACTCAGCAGGGAGCCTGCTTCTCTCTCTCTCCCCACTGCTCATGTTCTCTCTTACTCTCTCTCAAATAAATAAATAGGATCTTTTAAAAATACCTCTAATATTGTGTGCCTGTAAAATGAACAGTGCAATGTGTCCAAATATATCACCTTAGTGTTTTTGGTAAGTTTTACTATATAATAATACCTTGTGGTTTTTCATCCTTTCATACTGAATTAGGTTAATATATAACTATGTGTGTGTATATATATGTTTAATATTTAATAAATATGTTTTATATGCTTATATAGAAATGTGCTATATTTATATATTATATATGTAAATTTAATGTATTCCTTAGAGTACTTCAATATGATTTATAATAAATTGTCTGAAATTAAGTGGTTAATTTTAGTGCTTCATTTTTACATGTTATGCAGTATCGCATGCAACATTATACAACTCAGCACTTAAATACAATACAGCTGGGCAGCTGAGTTGTAGAAAAAAATTCAACTAAGCAGTGTTTCTATCACATCCCCCCAAATACTGTGATTCAGAAACCATCACAGATAAACTTTACACTTATGCCCTGTTCTACTCAGCCATTGCCACAGTAATACGGTGTAACAACCACTATGACTTAGTGACAAGCATCAACACCGATCTCTCCCTCATGTGTCTTACTCTCTTTTGTATCTGTAACGCCCATTAGTCAAAGCAGTCATATAGTCAAGGCTGTCATCAATGGGGCTGGGAAATACTCCACCTACGTTTAGGGGAGGATGGGAGATAATACTGCCAAGGAATCATCCAGACCATTACTTATAGGTAGGTAGAATTTTCCAAAGCCATTCAGGCTCCAAGTCTCTTTCATACCAAAGCTAAAGAGAGCTCCATGGGTCTGCCTGGAGAAAGGAAGTCTGTTACATCTTCTGCTAAGGAAAGAGAGTGGTCTGAAATGAATTGTGGATTCCAGGGTGATTTAACGTGAGGGATATCGGACTGAAGGTCTACAGCAGAGAGCAGAGCTGCTGTGGAAACCACAAGGATAGCCAAGTACTACACAAACCAAGTGCCGTGGCAAGGCAGCATGTCAGGAAGGCGTTATTAGATCTCCCGGAAAGGTGGATATGGAGGATCCACCAGAGAAGGACTCCTGACTTCTTCAGCTGCTGAAAATGAGGCACATTTGAGAATTGGGAGAGATTTTTCCATGGTCATATGTCATCCACTGACTCAATATTTTTTTAATACATTTATTTTTTATTGGTGTTCAATTTGTCAACATATATAATAACACCCAGTGCTCATCCCGTCAGGTGCCCACCTCAGTGACCGTCACCCAGTCACCCCCACCCCCCCGCCCACCTCCCCTTCCACCACCCCTAGTTCGTTTCCCAGAGTTAGGAGTCAAAGATACAGATGCAATGAAACGCCGGGACACCTGCACCCTGATTCAATATTTATTCTGAGTTTTTGTCTGTTCTGTTATTCATTAACACACTCATTGCGATTGGTCAAGGAATATATTAAAATGGTTCCTAGATGAGCTCAGGGCTCTAGTGAAATTAGGAACTGGCTAATAAAGTGTCATAAACTTTTGTGTTTCTCCAAGGCCTAGCCTAATAGGAGGAAAATGAGACACTTCAAAAATGTTCATTGAATAAATGAATGTGATGAATGAATGAACTCTATGGAATACTGTGATTCTATGATATTACTAAAATTTACACTCTAGGCTTTTTCAGTGTAATATAGTTAAATTTTAATGAGTTACATTCGGTGTTAATGGGCTTATTATGTTCACGTAGTACGTAAGTGATGCTTAAACGCATACATACTACATGGCCAAATATTGGTATCAATGGCATTTCCTAAAATGTACATTTCTTAAAGAATTTTTTTAATAAATTAATGTTTAGTGAGTAGGGATATGGAAATAGAAAAAATTCTGGGCATATTTCACCTAAAATTTAATCTGACACTAAAAATTTCTCTGAAGAAGTTGTACATTCTAGACATAAAGGGGTCTATTTTGATCAAATAAATGGATATACTTGCTAAGGAAATGAGTATTTATTTTGACCTCAAGTCTTTGTTATTAGTTGAATGTGAAACACATATATGAGTCCAGACAATTTATTCACTTGTATAAGTTGTAAGATCTGAGTACCATCCCTCCTTATCCATGGGTCATACATGTCACAACCTCCAGTGGATGCCTGAAATCTTGGACGGGATGGAACCCCAAGTAGGCTATGTTTTTCCCCATTTCTACATACCTGTGATAAAGTTTAAGAATAAAGACAGTAAAACATTAATGATAATAAATAATAATAGAGCTGTAATGACAATACTGTAATAAAGGTTACATGAATATGGTCTTTCTCAAAATAACTTATCATACCGTACCCACCATTATTCTTCCTATTAATGATAAATGCCTCTGTGATGAGATGAAGTGAGGTGAATAATGTCAGTAATGTGATCTAGTGTAAGGTACTAAGACCTTCTGATCACAGGTCAGAAGAAGGATCATGTACTTCCAGACTATGGGTGACCATGGGTTACTGAAACCCTCGAAAGTGAAACTGCAGATGAATGGGGACTATAATTTAGACTAGAAAGTTGATCTGTGTATACTGGGCATACTGGACACTGTTTATAAGAGACACGGGCAGATGGATTTCAGAACGATATTAGAAGTTGTAGTATATGCTGCTTCTTTGTCATCTTGGCTAAGTGCTCAGTTTAGCATTTCTGCCTGAATTTGAGTTCACTATTTTTTAAAATGGAAATTCACAGTGGGAGATGAGTATGATTGTAGTGTAAAAAGTGTAAAGACTGGTCAAGATAATGCTCCCCATTGAGTCTATTATCTCAAGCTCCTTCCAATGCATCCCACTATGTATCCCATAAAATAATGGCCCATCACAGTTATTATGTTTTTCCTGCTCAAGTAATCCTATGAGGTGGCTTAGTAATGGCATTAAATAAAACTATTTCAATGTGATTTTGTGGGGTGTGTGCGTGCATGTGTGGTTTGGGTGTTAGCTCCGTCCAAAATGGAAATAAGTCTGCGTTTGGTAACTGAACCAAATGTTTCCAGGGCATTTTAAATGCATAATTCATAAAAACCAAAAATGGTAAAACAATGCACAGACTCTACTAGCATTCATTTAGCTATAGAAAATATGCAAAAACACTAGGTAGAGCAGGTTTTGTCTTTTAACATTTTAATGAGCTTTGGGACTTTCATGCATATTAGTTATGTTGCCCTAATTACTCATTATAATTCTAATGAGCATTTTATATTTAATTACAATGCTTATAAAGATTTGGTATGGACAGTAAATTATTATAACTAGCATGTGCATAATGATTATGAACTGAATTTATTAACTTTTATACCAGCATTTAGTGTTGGTAACTTTCATTTTCACCTTGGTGATTAACCACATTGTCTGATTAAACAAATATTTGTGTGGAATTAATTGTAAATGACAAAGAACGGTGCCCATGTTTTTGCTTTTTTGCCAATTCTCATCAAATTTTATTTTTCTTAACTTATTTCATAGCTAGACAAGCTCATTTAAAAATGTTAAAGTATTATTATTTTTCTTAATTATTTAAAAGATTTTAGGCCTGTTAAGACATTTCAACAAGGGAGCCCAAGGTCAGATGATCAGATGCTTTCTGCTAGGGTACAAATAGCTAGGGAATGTTACCTTATGCATATCCTAAATGTAAAGATATGCATTTAAAAAATAATGATTCTCATATTTTGTAAACATTAAGAACAACTGTCTACCATCAACAAGAATTTTTTTTCCATTTGGCAAAATGTATTTCCACAAGTCTTAGACGTTAATTCTTTGCCAAATTGTTCATATTGAAAAAAAAATCAAAACACAGCAGCTCCAGATTTATTTTCCATCCTTAAAATTTAGTACAGGGCTCTGTTTCAAGTGGGCCATCAATACATGTTAATTGATAATTAGGATGGTAATAAGGTTTTCTTGTAAAAATTCATATTCACTTAGAGGGAAATAAAGATAACAAAAACTTGAATGTGAATGAAATTACCACTTTGTCAGATGAAGTCTATATTTTTGGATTCTAGATGGTCTTATTCCTAACCCAGGTAATATTTACTTTCAAAGAACAAAGGGGGATCGGAAAGACAAAGATCAGACAAGAATGAGTGAGGAGGTTTTTATCTGAAAAATTCCTTTATATAGTGCAGCAGTTAAGAGCTTTGTGTTAAGAATTCATTTAGGATCTTAGATTTTGACCAGTTACTAGTTGAGGGATGCTGGGTAAATATAACATTTTAAAGCTTTAATTCCTTCCTCTGTATACAGGGATGACACATGCCTACCTCAAAGACTTGTTGCAATCCAAGGAGGAAGTTGTATATAAAGAAAGACTACAAGGAAAGCTGGCATATAAAGAGCATTTGAAAATTTAAAAATGTGAAACACTCTCACACAAATGTTACTGCCACCCTGATTCAAAGTGATTTTTTTTTTTTTTTTTTTTTTTAGTTTTTGAAGATTTTATTTATTTATTCATGAGAGACACGGAGAGAGAGGCAAGACACAGGCAGAGGGAGAAGCAGGTTCCCTGCTGGGAGCCCAATGTGGGACTTGATCCCAGGACCCTGGGATCACGACCTGAGCCCAAGGCAGACGCTCAACCACTGAGCCACCCAGGGACCCCAAAAGTGATTATTTATTTCGCAGAGCAATGTCTGTAGCTAATATTTATCTTCTTGAAAGTCCTCCAGTATAATTTATCCACTGATAAATGTGGTTTGTGTGCATGTACATATATAATTATGTAGGCATATATGTATTAGATTTTCATTTATTTAATGAAAATTAAATTTACTTATACATTTACTTATACATATATAAGTATATATGTATACATGTGCATAGATTTTGAAAATAATAAAATAAAAAAATAGAAAATTATTTTTAAATTAAAAACCATTAATTTGCTATTAGTTGACCACTTATGATATAGATATAATGATCTCATATACTATCTTATTGTTTACCATGCACTGGAATCAATAGTTCACTCTTTGAATTACTTTTATGAAAACAATCATCTATAGACTTGTATGACACTTATTTACACATATTAATTGATTTTGTTGAATTTCTGTATTATTAATAAAAAGTCATTGTATTATTTTATGCAAGTTGTATGATTATATACAGAAAAATATACATACTATGTAGTAATATAGGGTGTCATTATTTCAAAAGTAATGCTACTATCTCCTTTAGTACATTATAGTCTCTAAGGTAGAATTTATTCCATAGTTATCTTTTTTTTTTCTGTAAATAGCAAATATTTATTGAGTATTTATTGCACATCGCTTACTATGTTATGGCCTTAGTAGCTAAACTATGCCTTACACATAATAAATCTTTGTAATCTGAGAGAATAGATGAGTGAATTATAGCTTGCCTACCGTATAGCCTATTGACTTATGGGAAAGCTCTTTCGAGATTATTTTTCGTTTAGTAGGCTGTGCCTGCGGGGGAAGGGAACATAATGAACTGACAGGTGAAACTTCCTATCAACCCAGTAAGTGTTTTCATGACAAGATTCTCTGACTATTTAATTTCATGAATTAATTAATAAGATATTTGGTTAAGAAATAAGCATAACTACAAACCTCTTTTAAAATATTTCTAACAAGATTTATTTATTTATTTTATTTTTTTTTTATTTTATTTATTTTTTTTATTTATTTATGATAGTCACAGAGAGAGAGAGAGAGGCAGAGACACAGGCAGAGGGAGAAGCAGGCTCCATGCACTGGGAGCCTGATGTGGGATTCGATCCCGGGTCTCCAGGATCACGCCCTGGGCCAAAGGCAGGCGCCAAACCGCTGCGCCACCCAGGGATCCCTCTAACAAGATTTAATTCTGAAATCTTAAATAACTGACATTGAGCTTGTGCCAAACTGTATAGTGTCTGTTCTCTTACTCATTAATGTACTCAGTGCTTCTTGATATCTGGGGTTCCCTGTCACTGGTGGATGCCATCGAAATGCTTTGTCATCTCTTCAATAAATATATATTAAAGTCCCTGGGCAGTCAATGATCTGATGGTTGTGCTTCAAACTTTTACTGAGTGATTTCAAAGGCCCATTACGTGTACTGCTGGCACTTTTTCTTTGGTGCTAGTTGAATCTTGAGTAATTATATTGCAGGTAAGGTGGACTGGAGGAGTTTGAGTCTAAAATTGTAGGAACTGGCTCGGTTCAGTTTAGCAGTCAAGGGCTGAACTATGGAAGTTTCAAGAAAAATGGAAAGTAGTCAAGGGTTGAACTATGGAAGTTTCCAGAGGAATGGGAAGTGCTAAGAGAAAGGATTAACTCAACTGGGAATTGGGAAGAAATATTCATTCTCATACAAAGGATTTCGATTTAGTATATTTGTTTTTTTCCTACCCACATGCTCACTCCTACACAAAGAAGAAAGAGTAGCTGAAATTTTCAAGTGTAGAAGAGGAATGATTATTACAGGTTGACGCTTCTCTCCCTTTACCCTTGGGTAGCTGTTTCTCAGCAGGACATAAATATTCTGCTCAGTAACTCCATGAAGGAGTTTTCCAAAAGCAGGCAGCCCATGTGGAGAGGTCTATGATTTTCCAGTTGTGTCTTTAAGTGGGAGATAAGTTCACTTTTTGTGAGTGTTACAATCCAGGGCATTGGGCTAGAATCCTTGAGGAACAGACATCCTAGATGGATTTAAGGAGCAATATAAGCATTCAGATAAAGAGGTTTTTGGAAGGGCCAAGTTATTTTGCACCTGGAATTACAGGTAACTCTGTGGGTAATTTTTAATAGTTATGTGATTGTCTTTGAACTGCTCTGACCAAAAAATGCAGACTTAGATCTTAGGTGTGGGTCATATGGGACATTCATAATCAGCTTGTGGGCCTTTGTCCTAGATACTTGTCCTAGGAGAAGGACTTTTATGATACGGGAAAGCAGAAATATCATATAGTGGAGCCATTTTTAACATGAGTAGCCCGAGTAAGCAGGCAGACCGTGATTGGATTTAAGCAAAGAACAGGTGGGCCCAGTGGGTGGCCTTAGCCAAGTGCTAGAGCAATATGCCAGGCCAACTATGGCAAACACAGGCAGCACTAGGGGGCCTTGGCAGGCACCAGCCAAGCTGGCTACGACGTGTAGCCTGCTGAGGCTTAACTTTGAACTCTACTGGCAAAGATGGCCAGGTCATGGGCCACCTGGGTGGCTCAGTGGTTGAGCAACTGCCTTTGGCTCAGGTCATGATCCTGGGGTCCTGGGATCGAGTCCCGCATCGGGTTCCCTCTGGGTTGTCTGCTTCTCCCTCTGCTTGTGTCTCTGCCTCTCTGTGTGTCTCTCATGAATCAATACATAAAATCTTTAAAAAACAAAAACAAACAAACAAACCCAAGTAGTCTGGTCACATTCATAAGGTGGCATCTTTCATACTTCTAATGTGATTTTCAGCCAAGTATGCAAGGTGAAAGGCCAGATCCTCTTGACTGCAGAGATCCTAAATTCCCAAATAGGTAGAAACTGCTAGTTCAGCTGCCACAAATTTTGTTTCTCTTTTACATTTTGAATTTATGTCAGAACTAAAAGAGGAAACTCTGAAGGGGCTAACCTCTGAAACACGAGGCTTGTCCATAGGTCCTTATGGGTTATTTCCCACTACTGTCTCGAGTCTGGACTTATTAATTAAATATTAATCATTAAAATAGGCTTAGGAAATGCCTTCGGATTGCTGAGATCCAAATCATTGCTTCATCCAGAGAAGAGTCTTAGATTTCATTGATACATAAGAATAAAAAGAAATCAGAAACCTTATTATGAAGAGAATATTCTATCTTCTTAGATGGAGGTAGAGAAAGAATTCAATAACAATACTGCCTTTTAAAAAGTCAGTTTTAAAAAGGCCTGGGCAGAAATAAGGGATTGATTGAGTTTGCTCGTGAAGTTAAGGAAAAAAAATGGAAGGATACAAAATACTTGTTTCAATCATAATGGAGGAGCAATGGGTGAATAGAAGAAGGGAAAAAAAAAAAAAAAAAAAAAGGAATCCAGGCTAATTAAATGGTAGGGCCAGTACAAATAAATCTTAAGGAGGAACATGGCGTACTGAAAGCCTAAAGACAGTGATTTAGGGGAGAAAAGGATACCTGGTTTCAACTGCTCTCAGTCAGGACTTCACAAAAGGGAGACGTGCATTAGTTATTCTAGCTCAAAAACAAAACAAGCACCTCTCCTGTTACCCCTTTAAAAAAATAAAACAAGTTATCATTTTGGCTGTGGAGTAAATCTAATATTGGAGGAGAGACAGAGAAGATGGGAGAGAAGAGTAGGGAACGGATTATAGTAATCAAGGTCAAGGTCAAGGTATAGAAGTAGACTACCTACCAGTGGTAGAGATGTAAGATGAGAAAGGATTTGAGAACACGATTTGAGAGGGTAAAACGGACAGGGTTAGTAATAGATTGGGTACGAGGAGAGAGAAAGATGGGGATGTTGAAAATTACTCCTGGATCTTTGGCCAGCACAATTGGATGGATGATCGTGACAGAAGAAAACAATGCAAATGGGTGATGATAGAAGGCGCATGGGAACCTAAGTTCAGTTTGGGAACACACCAAGTTTGAGACGCTTTTGAAATGTCACTAACGGATGAAGCATCACTAACAGATGAAGAGATGGGCAGAAAGGTCTAGGGCCCAGAGAAGGCTGGCGTGGGAGATGAATGTTGGAGTCAAAGGTGCAAATTAATGCCATGGAAAGGCCTAAGACTGCAGGATTGAGAGGCAACTTTTAAAAAAACTGGTGTCTCCTACTTCGTTACACTGCACTTTATGAATCTTTCATATTGAGTAAGTTCTATGACTCAAATAGTATATTGGTTGCTAACAAATATTTTACATTCTTGCCCCAGGAAAAATAACATTGTATAAAAGTGGAAAATGTGTTTTGTTTTTTTTTTATAAAGATTTTATTTTTTTTAATTTTTATTTGTTTATGATAGTCACAGAGAGAGAGAGAGAGGCAGAGACACAGGCAGAGGGAGAAGCAGGCTCCATGCAGGGAGCCCGACATGGGACTCGATCCCGGGTCTCCAGGATCGCGCCCTGGGCCAAAGGCAGGCGCCAAACCACTGCGCCACCCAGGGATCCCTTAAAAAAAGAAAAAGAAAAAGCCAACAAACACTTGGGGACAAATCAAGTCACAGATAAAAGTAATTAGTGGGGCATCTGGGTGGCTCGGTTGGTTAAGCATCTGACTTTGGCTCAGGTCATGACCCCAGGGTCGTGGGATGGAGCCCCACATCAGGCTCCCTGCTCAGCAGGGTGTCTGCTTGTCCCTCTGCCCTCCCCCTGCTTGTGTTCTCTTTCTCTCTCTCAAGTAAATAAATACAATTTAAAAAAAGAAGTAACTGGTATCTTAAAAGTGCTCTTCCTCTTTCTCATGTACATATAATGATCTGTATTACACAAATATAGATGAATTATTCATACCCTTTAAATATTTTCTGAATAGAAATTCGTGGAGTGGTAGCGTTGTGGTAGACCTGGAAACAACTAAATATTTTGTTTAATGTGTATTATAGTCAGTTCTGAGAATGGTTATTTTTGGTTTTGTCTAAAGAGAAACTAAATAATAGAAGAAATAAAAAATTCAAGAGACATAAAATCATTTCGATTTCTAATTGGTTTCAGGGAAATTAATTATCTGGAAGTTCTTTTATGTATATTTCATACCTTTCTAGTCTTTATTAAACCATTTTCTCTTTATATCTTTTATTTTTTATTATCAAAATGGTAGAAATTTTTTTGTTTGTTTGTTTGAAAGGCAAAGGTAAATTGACTTCCATGCGAGGAGTGAATCTATGGGAGATTGGAATTACTGTTAAGACTAGGCTTATCCTGGGATGATGGATTGACAGGAAATAGCACTAAATCATTGTCATCAAAAGCCAAGCTTCTCTATTTTGAGAGAAGATTCCCTAAGATTCTATCAGATTTCAATGTTTTCTGAGAGACATCATCAAAAAATACCTTCCAGACATTCACAATATATTTGTATCTGATTTTATAGAATGCCTACACTATTTTGAATTGGCCACCATATTGTTTGTCATTTTAAAAAAATTACAAAAATAATTATTTTTTAACTGAATGTTATGGAGATTTGGGCCACAAATGTAAAATACGTGTTCTACTCATCAGTAGGTTGGACAGTATTCATGTGCTTAGAGCTCTTTAGTGATCTTTTATCATATACCCAAGGTCCTGTTTCTATAACAGTAGCCCAATTCTTTGAGGTCAGGGACATGAATACAGGTCCTTACAAGCATTTATATGGGGAACAGGAGTAGGGGAACAGGAGTAGGTAATTTATCTCACGGAATGAGGAGTACCAATCGAGATTTGTTCTAGGTCTCCCTTTTTATGACAGAGGAGAAAAAAACAAAGGTTTTTCAACATTCCCCGAAGTCATGGGATGCTAGTAACAGACTGGATAAATCTCACACATCCCACTGATGTGACCTGCTTTGATATGGCCTCCCCCTCGTGAGCATATCTAAACTGACCAATACGCCGGCACAGTACTACATAGTGTCAAGCTCCAAGTTTTTTGGAAACAAATATTTGTTAAGTAATTTATATGTCACAGAACTTTAGGGTATTTACAGATTTAATAGAACAAATTCTGCTCATTTCAAAGAGTTAAGCCTTTCCCATACGACTGTTTGATTATATGTTCAACAATCCGTGATCATCCAAAAATAAAATATCCTAACATAAAATTAAAGGAGTGCTTGTTTTAAATGAGATGGACTTCAGGGTGAGGACTATCTCTAAGTATGTAATTTGGTTTTATGCATTCTGATTTCTATTGATAGCATGGTAGTAAGAAGAGAAGAAAAATCTAAATGTTCACTGTCCATAGAAATCGTATAAAAAAACTCTCAATAAAACTTCACATACTCTATGTAATGCTAATTGTGATGAAATTAAAACAAGGGAAGCACTCCCATTGGTGTCAATATAGTCAATCAACATTATATATATATATATTTTTTTTTTTTTTCTCTAGGAGAAAGAGAAGAAATAAAGAAGAGGACGAGGATGAAGGGAAGAGAAAAAAAAAAAAAGAGGAATCGCCGAATAATAAGGTTGGTAGAGACTTGCAGAAGTCACTGTCTCCAAGCCTCATAAATCCAATCTCTCCTCACTCATACAGACCCCAGACAAATACTAATAATGGTAATTAATCTAAATTAAGCATAAACTATGTGTCGGAGACAACAAAGTTCTTAAATGCTTTATCTTACTTAAGAACCACACTGTCTGATGCCTTTTTATTTTTATCTTACAGATGAAAAAGCTGCAGTTAGAGAGGTTAAGTAACCTTCCTAAGTTCACTTAGCTGACAAATTAGATTCAAATGCAGATCTGTGGGACTCAGACATTTTCATTACATAGATAAACATAGATCATTCTACAAGCAGTCTGGACATGGCTATCTCCGCTCAATTAATTTCATCATGAGAGAATATTCTTTTCATCTCAACGAAGATACCACTTCTTCTTTGAAGCCCAGCTAAATTCTTCCAGAAAGACATCCTCCCTCCGTCCCTCCCGCGTGTTCTCATCTTGTGGATCACTTGGGACCTTTGTGAGCACTTGGGGCCACATCATGCAGCTTTGGAATGGATTTAAATTCTTTATGAGTCTTTGAGCAATTTCCCTAACCTCCATAATCCTGTTTACTCATTGGTAAAATGGGAATAACACCTTCACTGTAGAGCTGCTGTGAAGATTAGATCATGAAAATAAAGCATTTAGCAAGCGTCTGGCTCAAGAAAGGAACTCAGAAACAAGAATTTCTGTTTGATGTTTGATTCTCTGAGTAGGATGTACGTTACACGGTGATAAGAACAGAGTCATTCTTCATCTTCTCACAATTTCCCAGACGAGCCAGCCCATAGGAGGACAGAAAATTAAAAATTAGTCAATTATATCCTACCCCAATGAAAGACAAGGTCCATGACCAGAACTAGCATAGACTGAGCACTTACTCCAAGCCGGGAATTATTCTAAGCCCTCTTCATATGCCAACTCATTTAACTTTCACAATTCCATAACCATTTATCATGATTTCTATTTTGCACCTGAGACAGAGAGAGCTAAGATGTCTGAGGTCACACCCTTAATGGCTACCATCTTATAGGTGCTAAACCTTTGCATTTTATAACCCTTCATGTTCTCAGAGAAAGCCATTATTAACATACTGTGGCATTCCCCAAGAGGTTTCCAGGCATAGCGGTTAGTATTTTCTGGAACCTTTACGAATCCCTTTGTTCCCCATATTCAGAATCTTTTCCTAGATAATACCACAGTGCCTAAATACTGAGGGGGAAAAGATGACTTCTAGTTTTTAACAGCGGTCCTCATCTTCATTGCACCTGTTACAGGTGGAAGGAGTAAAATACACTAGGAGTTAAAATGAGCTCTACTCCACATTCACATCTTCACAGGAGAGCTGGAGCCTCTCGTGTGCGGGGAGCATGGTGTCAAAGGGAATGCACGTTCATTTTCTTTGCCATATATGCCTGTGCTCAGAGTACTGTGTGAGTAAACAGAAAAAGAGACCATCTTTGCATGGAATGCTAATGCATATTTGAAGATGAATATATGTGCGCTTTGGCGGGGGGCGGGGGGGAGGACGGGGCATAGAGCAGCTCTCCATGCCCAATCACGGGCTTCACCAACTAGGTGAGTTTATGCTTTACGATTTTCATCAGCAGAAAGAAAGAGTTGCAATTACTGAGGATTTTCACAATTCTTCAACACGCAGCCACAAAGGACTGGCTCAACAAAGCCCCCTTTCATCACAAAGGTTCGTATTCCTATTTCTTTTCTTGCTGCTCTTGCTGAAAACATTTTGTCAATATTTTCTCAGCCTCTGCTGCAGGTCGTGTGTGGGTTGGTGTGTACGGTGGTCTGTGCTTCGGTAGAAGAATGTGCGTGAGTGTGTGTAGGAAGTTGAAAGGTGAGGCATAGTCCTTGGACGCTCTTATTTTAAATCCTTAAAAAAATAAATAAATATAAACTCTACTCAGAGCAATTACTGCACTGCTGGTGAAGGGGAAAATCAGAGTCACCAACCATTACTCACTTGTGTGTGGGCTCCAGGCATCCGTGACCTGCCAACTAATACGGGGTGGGCCCGATGAGCACGTGTCACTCACGCACCTGTGTACCAGAGGCAGCATGAATGCAAAGGCACATTTCATCGGTGGTGTCTTCATAATGTATCCGTAGAGGGATGGAGCAAGGGGACAGGAGAACGTGCAGCCAACTAAGCCTATCCCGGGAGAGAAATCAGGTCACTTGTCTTCAGCACACATCTATCCTCACTGCAGTCCTAAGGATGACGGCTCATCTTTTTGCAAACAGACATCCATGGGTCAAGGCGGAACAGCTCTGCTTTTTTTCTGGAATGGTCCATGGCAGCTTTCTTTACATATTACCTGCCCTCACAGGTCATAGTTTCGTTACCACAATTACGGGCCTACTATGTAGCATCTATTATTACGCTCTGAGAGCAAGTGACATTTGTAACATGAACAAACTGTGGTCTGGTCAACAGTTTACAGTATGGGTTACCTTGTGCAGGAAGAGATTGCAATGCGACTTGGGATTCTCTCTCGGATGATTTGTGGCCACGCTGCTATCACAATGAAAGCAGAAACCTTGGCTGTAGAGAAAGCTGTGTGGTATGCAAAATTTGACTCTGCAGAGACTTGTGGAGTCAGACCACTAATCTGCCTGGAACATTGAGCCCCCTTGAAACTAAAACGATGCTCTTGGCTTCAAAAGGTACATTGCAGAGGGGGAAAAAAATGTCTCAGGGTGTCAAACTGAATTATTCCCCTTCACCTTCTTCTCTAGTCTCCCCTAGTGATTCAAGCCAGGAAAACAACATGAGCGAAATACCCTGGCTCCTATTAATGATAGTAAGCTCCTTCTCTTAGCAAAACTGATGGAACATAATGAGCAGTTGGTAGATTTTAAGTCTTTGGAACTAAATATTCCCACCAATCCACATCGCTCCCAAGGAGACAATCACTTGAAAAATAAAGTTCTTCATTAATAATTCAGTATCAACTGAAGAGAAAAGGATGTCAAGAGCTGACTCTCTAAGAGCTCACGTATTCAATCTCAGATTGAAAAGTTAAGAAGCCATTTAGTATTTACCCAGAATTGGGAACTTCTGCAACACAGTGTCCAACTAGTCTGACCCGGAGTGACCAGATACCCGCTTTATTAATAGATTGAAAAGCATGGGTGATGACAGCCATTATTCTCACTTCTTTTTGTATTTCTGACACTGACGCATGCCAGACATGGTACAAACTCAACAGATACTTATATGGGATGCATCCCGGGCGACTCCTCCCCATTGGACAATTCACCAAAACTTCTGAGACAAAAAAAGCTCCTCCAAAGTCTTTGTGGAAAACCAGCTGCTAATTCTTCTGGTGTTGATTTTGCAGAACCCACACAACAAAGTATGTAAATCCACTAATTCAGATTGTGTTTCCGAGGACACTGCTCATTACGACTGTATAATAAATGAGAGTGCACAAGTCACCATTAGCACAGAACAGATTGTTTGGGTAGCAAAGACAGCAGCTGTCACAGCTTGACAGCTTTCTTGTTAGTGAATCAGCTTTACTGACAGCCTGTTTGATTGAAAACCACTGTTCACTGACAGTGTGTTAGAGTTGATATACATATGTATCTCATGAAAAATGAGACAGTTGCTGAATACCCATGAAAGGTGGAGAAGCTACAGCTTCATGAACTACATTAAAAAAGAATGAAGTTCTTACAAAGCAGGGCTATTAGCGTATAAACCACCGTTTGCTTATGGGAAAACACACACACACACACACACAAACCTTCACCTCCCCATCAAAGTGCATGTGAAAGCGTGACGGGTGACCCCATAGGTGGGTTTTCTGTGCATTGTTTTAAATTAGTCTTCCCGTTGTAGGACTTTTATTTGCAACCGGAGGAGGCCAATGGGAAGACAGAACTTTTGGGGAGAAGCACGTTCTCGTGGCTTCTTAACTCTCGGGGCTGTCACAGCATGAATGTGGGGGAGGGGGGTGGGGACTCCCTTCCCACATTTGAACTTGGGGTGGAAGTACCAGGAGCAGAGTGGGGATGACATTAGTAGGCAGAAGCAGTCGTGCATAATCAGGCAAGTGCGACAGATGCCACCGAGCACAGACCTGACGCCGTCCTTCGATGCTGAAAAGCTTCTGTTTCAGCAGCTCAGGGCCTCTGCCTGAGTGGAAATGTGGGGATAAGAATAGTTCAGATGTTCTGGGGTTACTTGAAAAGTGACAAGAATGACATTTCACTGGAACAGGAAGCGCCAGATTCACTCATTTGGACTTCTCTGCAAGGTTCACTAATTTATGTTCCCTAAGCTCTTCCTTGGAATGATCCATATGCTTGGGGCCTCAGGGAGTAGGGCGAGTTAATGCATTTACCTGATAGCTTTGTCCAAGCTCCCATTTGTCACCCTCACATCATTTGGCAGAGCTTCTAGCCTCTCTACAAGTGAGAGACAGGATCAGAACGACCAACCCCCTGCAGGCCGGGCGGGGAGCACCGGGCTGGCCGGGATCTGCCCAAACCACCGAGGAAAGACAAGTCATAACGTGGACCACTTCTTTTTTAAGAGAAAGAGGAGTAAAGCGTAATTGAGTGAATATGGAGAAGGAAAGAGAGAGGGGGAGAAAGGAAGGAAGGGAGGGAGGGAGGGGAAAAAAGGGAGAAAGAAAGAATAAGAAGGAAGGAGGTCATTCGTGTATAAATATTTTTAGAATACGAGTAAGATCACAAATCAGTTAGGGCAGCGTAGTTTTGTTTCGTTTAATTTGTTCATTCATTTATTCACTAGGACTAATAAAATACAGTGTTCTCGCTTCATTATTTAGTATGCAGTGGGAAATCTATAAATGTTTATTAGAGCTTACAGTAGGCAATTTATTAAATATCTGTCCCATAAAAGTCAAATGTGTTTCCCCCTCTTCCCTTCCAGGATTTCTTTTTCTGAGAGTCTGTAGCTGCAGGAGTCCCAGGCAGGTGCATAGTCGCTGTTCAACCTCAGATTAGGCTGATAAGTATCATTGGGACTTATTTTATATTTTATTTAATTATTTTTATTTAATTATTTAATTATTTATTTTATTTTATTTTATATTTTATTTTATGTATTTAATTTAATTTAATTTATTTAATTTATTTTATTTATTATTTTATTTTATTTTTATTTTATTTTATTATTTTCATTATTTTCTCCCACTGGGACTTTTGGGCAAGGCTAAATACACTCAGGAGTTAATAAGAAGGGTTAGAAATAAAGAAGGGAAGTGAACAAGGCCAGATAAAGAGTAAAACCATGAATTTGGTGCTGCCAGTCTCTTCAAATGGAGACAACTGCTGTTCTGTTTCAGGGGAACAGGACGCCTGATGAAGGCAGCCTCTTCTTCAGTGTCATATGAGACGATACAAAAGGACACCTACCCCCACATATCTGTCCTTGCCTTCTCCTTGAGTTGACCTGAAGTCTCCTCCATTCTTCCCATGATGAGCCCTGTCAACAAGTCTATCGAATACAATGGCCACAGGACATTAATGCAACCCTTTCAGCAGAAGAGCCTTTACGTGTCGGGGAACATGCCTTCTGAGTGACGATGGTGGTATTGGTGATACAGTGACTGTAGGATCGCCCCCCGCTGAATGGGCCACTGGAAACTGGTGGTTAGACCTGGGAATACACTGCAAGGTCACGTAGCAAGGGTTGCACTGGATGCCTATTTTATTTGCTTTTCAACTGTACTGGGCTCACCTTACCCTGAAGGAAATACATCAGCCTCTTGTATCGCCTCTTAAGTTTCCAAGACTCAACTCTTAGGAAGCAGGATCCATAGAGAAGAGAGTGAGTACGTTGGAGAGAAGAGGATATCCTCATCCTTAAAACTGCCGCTCCTCCAATCAGGATCCAAATACAAACGCTTATGCGTGTGCGTGGTTGCTACAATTTGTAAACTCCAAGCTTCTTCAAATTCTGGCTCAGACATATTGTAATTTCCCTAAATCCAATAAGACCCCAGAAACAACCCAGACTCATTCAGGGGTAAATAAAAGGCCTTTAGGACTGGTATTTGATAGGATTTGGCACTGGAAGCGGTGGATAGAAATCATTAATTAGCTTTTCTTGTGGATTTTGCAAAAAGTAGATCAAATTTAGATGAACAATAAACAACTGATGGCAGTTTTCATTACTTACAGGAAATATGTTACGTTGACTGCAGAAAACCCTCAAACCATCACAAGGAAGGGAACACAAAGTGATGGAGCATTCTTTCTTGCCCAGTTTAAAGCTTCTTCTATCCAGTGGAAAATGGCAGGGATCCGAGCAGCCCAAGGGAGCTCCTCTTTCCACTGGGAGCGCAAGTCAAAACGAAGACCGTGGCCCTTACCCTGGCCCGCCAGCCTGACCCGCGGGACTCTGCCTCCGATGAGCTTCCTCTGATGTCCCTCCTCTCAGGATACACTGGTCCCACCTGTAGGCCTCAGCAGTTTTTCCCTGAGGCTGGAACGCTCTTCCCCAAATAACCACCTGGCCAATTTCTTCACTTCCCTCAAGTCCTTGCTTCAAGGTCACCTTCTCAAAGAGGACTCCACCTAGAACTCTGTCAAAATTACAATCCCCGACCCCCACCCAATCTCTCGCTACCTTCTCTACTTCTTTTTCTTTTTCTTTTTTCCATTGCGCTATCGCAGCCTAATACATAATTTCGTTTTTCATGCCAATTATTACCTGTCTTCTTCTGCCAATGCGGAAGCGCCACGAAGCCAGCTCCTGTTTCATTTACTCATGTAGCTCAAGACTCCAAGGCAGCGTCTGCCACGTGACAAGCAGTCCGTACATAGTTGTTAAATTAATGTAATTGGTGTTGAGATCTTGGGAAGGAACTTAAAACGCATGCCTCCATTTTTAAGTGGAAATAGTGTCCTTCGTGGTGAGGATTAAGCAAGAGGGTATTAATGTGTTTGCCACCGAGCCTGACGAAGTAGAAGCAGGCTCCCTATGGGGAGCCCCATGGGAGACTCGATCCCAGGACCCCGGGTCATGACCTGAGCAGAAGGCAGATGCTCAGCCGCTGAGCCGCCCAGGCGTCCCAATCTTAGTTTTCCAGACAAGCAGCACCATGCTTAACCACATCCAGAAGAGGTAACATCCTCACTGTTGGCATTAAAAGACCTTCTCCATCTTCCTGTGTTACTTTCTGTAGCACAGTTGTCTTGACCCGGGGGCTTGTTCTGATAACTCTCCCAGACTAGTGTCTGCTCATATATTGTTAATGAAGGTCTCTGAAGTCTGCCAGAAAGAATTATTTTGTCCCCCTCACATGATTTCCATCTTTAGTCACTTTCCTGCTGGTTTTTCTTACCGGCTGTTCTCAGGCCATTTATACATTTATACAACTCTTCATCACATGCAATGCTGCTACCTTGACAAGCTATACTAACACATGCTCTAATCACCTCACCCCTCCAACCCAAATTAGAAACCAACCCATGTAATAAGTCACCTTTGGATCATGCCATTTCAGTTTTTTTTTTTTTTTCCAATTCTAGCAGGAATCTTAGATTATGTTCCAGTTCAGAGTTATTTTTAGAGCAACCAGGCATTTTTCTGACCTTTGAAAAAGGCAGGCACTTTTAGAGTGCTCTGCACACAGTATGCATTGAATGCGTATTTGTTGAATATTAGGTAAATAAAACCGTGATATATTTTGAGCACAACACTCAATATACTGAATATTCGGGACAGCAGCATACCCTCAAACAGCTAATCCTTGTATGCAGAAAAAACGCGAGCACTAAGTAATGGCACTATTTATCACACATTAAGTATTGTTTAGATAACACAGTTTTAGGAAGACAGCCTCTTCTTGATGTAGGTGGTTTTTCTCATTCCCACAGCAGCAAACAATAGCAGTCTCTCAATAATTATTTTTATAATGAAGTAACAGATGAGCGAAATAAATCATTACCTGAGGACTTTTCATGCTTTGTAAAATATTCAGTAGAACCATTTTTGAAGCCCACGGTACGGTTTAATTTCTTTCAGAGGAAATGACTACGCCTGAAGTTTCTGGACACTTGAAGGATCTACCGGAAGTAAGAGGCTAATATCTATCTCCACCCTGTCCGAGTTCTTTGACAAGTTAGGTAGAATAGGAAACATGGGTATTAAATTTCAATCAGGGTTAATCAGCAGACACGTATTGGGCTGGTGAGAGGTTGAGTGATGATTGGGAAGTTCCATATTTAATCACTGGTTGGCTGCCTTGCCTTGCATAGGTCATGAACTCCAGGCAGGTATTTTTGGATTGTAGCACCCTTAGGAAAGAAAAATTGCATCTCAGGATGTTATTCTGCTCCTCTACGGCTCCCACTACCTTACAGAAACGGAAATAGTATTGGCGCTTTGCCACCAGATGTGAAAATTAACCATCAGAATATTTTGGTCTTCGTAGAGGATGGATTCTTTGCCATTTCCATCTGTGTGTATTTACATACACATACATATATAATCCATTTATATATATATATCTATATATGAGTCCATTTATGTATATTTATATATGTGTATATATATATACACACATATATATACTACATATATATATATATATATATATATATAGTAGTTCATTCATATATATATGAATGCTGTAAATTAATCTTTTCAGCAGCATTTCATTTTCTTCCCTGTGGTCTCCTAAGGTAAAAACTGGTAGGTGGCCCCGAACTAGCTTAGTATTTCTTCTGGAAGAGGATCAGATACTAGAAATTTAACAGTAATATAATTGACCTTAACCCTCATTACTTAGGAAAATCTGCCAGCAGTATCAAGAAATTAACTGATTTTTTTTTTTTTTCCCTGAGAACTATAGAACGATGATGATTAAGAGAAAGATTGATTTTAGGTCAGACCTAACACATTGTTTCATCCTGGCTCCGTGAAGCTAGAATGTGTCCCAGAGAGCAAGGCAATCTGTTCACAGGATGATAGTATAATTAATGGGCACTACGCATTTGAAAAATGGCTTCTCTCTTTATGTTTAAAAATACATATATTATTTCAAAGTGAGGCTTAACTGAGTCTGTTTGTCCTTGACCAGAGGTAATATCTGAATCTCAGAGAAAAGCTGATCTGTTGTGCTGGTGCATTGCTGAGAAAAATCTTTGGGGACGTCCCGACAGAAATATCGAAAGGTTGTGAGTGAGGCCAAAACAGAACAACTTATCTACTCTTGAATTGATGCTTCTAACTGAATATACTGCCCTTCCATATATTAATATTTCTACTCATTATTATTAAAGCTACAGAATATGAGTGATTATGTGAAGAAACTAGTTAGCTATGGTCATGGTATTTCACTTTAAGGAAAATAATCTTAATATCTAGAATGTGTTGGTTCTAGCCACATTAAGTTAGCTTTACTTGAAAAGATATGCAGAGGGGGCACCTGGGTGGCTCAGGGGTTGAGCGTCTACCTTCAGCTCAGGCCTTGACCCCGGGGTCCTGGGATTGAGTTCTGCATCGGGCTCCCTTCTCAGCAGGGAGTCTGCTTCTCCTTCTCCCTCTGCCCTCCCCCCACCCCACTGCTAGTGCTTGCTCTCTCTCTCTCTAATAAAATCATAAATAAATAAATAAATAAATAAATAAATAAATAAATAAATAAATAAAAAGATGTGCAGAGGAATAAGCTTCTTTATCCAATAAAAGTAAAACGAATAGAATGCTCTATATTATACCAAACACTCTCAGGACTCTTAATTCACCCACATTCTTCCTATGCTCTGTGCAGTCCCAAGTCTAAGCCATAGAACAGTTTCTTTGCCCAACATTTTCTGTCTTTGGGAACCAACGGGGTTTGAAACTTGATCCCTTTTGTAGGGTTTCTAAGTGCTTGTATGCAGTGGTTCTTCTGTAACCCAGGTGTCCATTAGCCTAGACTTACAAACGACTTTCAAAAATTTGACCAGGGATGCCTGGGTGGCTCAGTGGCTGAGCACCTGCCTTTGGCTCAGAGTGTGATCCCGGATTCCTGGGTTTAAGTCCCACTTCGTGCTCCCTGCAGGGAGCCTGCTTCTCCCTCTCCCTGTGTCTCTGCTTCTCTCTCTGTATCTCTCATGAATAAATAAATAAAATCTTAAAAAAAAATTCAGCCAAAATGCCACTAAACCCACAGAATTTGCAATGGCCTCATCACTTCCCTGGTATGGAAAGAGAGCTATGCATCTTTCTCATAATCTTATTTATAACACAATTGGTGGAAGAAATAGTCACTAGTTCCCAGTAAACATCTGAGGTCACACAGTTAAGTACTTTGATTCTGTGCTAATAGATGAACTACCTATGATCTATTTTCCTTTTTCCTTCCTCCTTCCCCCGACAAGCTCCGATGACCATTCAACGACCCATGTGTGAGCTTCTGTTCATTTGTTAGTTTTCCTGTGGTAGAGATAGATTTATATTGAGTCTTCCACACTTTTTCCTTTATTCATCTTTACGACTAATATTACTACTTGCAGCCAGGGGTGAAAGAGAACCAAAGAACAGGAATTGAATGTATGACCTCAGCCTTATTAAAACCACACAAGTGATCTATGGCAGTCATGTCATACCTACAAACATCAAACAACCTGGCTTGTGACAGTATCTACACTTAGTACTCTGTGCATGTGGCCATGCCACTGATACATTTCCATGAAAACCAAATTGTTGTGTCATGGCTGTTTCAAATATTATCCATAAAAGCATATGCAGGAAGGAAAGAAGGAAAAAAATATATATATGAGGGAAAGCAATGGAGAACTCTTTCAATTCCAATGAAAAATAATATTCAATATATCCTACTGGTTTTTCTTGAGCCAGAAAAATATGTAGTCAACTGGCACTGTCTCCATTCACGGTTGTTTATAACTTCCTTAAAATAATGCTTTGGGGGCTAAAATACCTTATAAATCATCTTGGCCAAGAAACAATTTTGTTCAGAAAATTCAATTTAAAACAAAAACCAGAAGAGTTTCTGAATTACCTGACCACAGGGAAGAAGAAAAAGAATCCAGCTATCTAAAAATATATATGCAAGGAATCCAAGAGGAAAAAAAAAAAAAAAAAAAGATTAGTACGGCCTAGAAAATAAAGAACTTGAGTGTCAAGGAGCCAAAATCCAATAATTATGATAAAAGCAAACAATGTTCATGCTAAGAGGACCCTGCCTTCCCACTTTAACGATGAGGAAAGTGAGTTTCTGAGATTCAATGACTCGTTTAAGGAACACACGTGACATGGTGACTCAGTTTGAAGATGGTTTAGTCCTGGAAAATTGTCCAGACAGCATTAAACTTGGAATTAGGAGGCCTGAGTGCTGGGTCTTACTTTTTTAACAAGATGAGACCCCAGACGAAACACGTAACTGCTCAGTTTCTTCATGGGGAAACTATACCGTTGAGCTGGAACATCTCCAGAGGTCCTTTCCAACTCTGAAGAGCCATGACTCAATCACCGAAATTGTTTCTCTTGCCTTTGGTTTGTTTTCTGTGAGCCTGTAATGGTGCCCTGGCCACAACCCTTCCAGTCGATTACTCACAGGGCTGCATTCCCAAAACTCGAACTTGGGTTTCTCTGGCTTGTTCAGTATGGACCGCCATCGTGTTCAGTTTTCACCATTACCTTCTCTTGATGGCACCACACTCTTCTTTCACTTCAGTTTATTTTTTCCATTCAGTTCCACACTTCAAATGATTTTCCAAATGATGCTTTCTAGACTCAACCTAAATGCTTTCTCTGATCCTCTCGGCTGAAATTGATTATTCCTTTCCTTGTCCAGGGTTTTTTAAGTTTTATCATTCTCTGTAGTTATTTTTATATGTGTAGAAATATCTAAGAAGCACGTGGAAAGTGTCCAATTTCGCTTTTCATCCATGTAAATTAAAATTGGATGTTATATTTCTAAACAAATCTTAAATTATTAGGAAATGATAACATACACTGTTAGTTGCATGTGCAGAGAAACAGAACTTTCACTTTCTGAGTGTGTAACTGTAAACTGGTACAGCCTTTTCAGAAGGCTAATTCGACAACACATATCGGAAGGCTTAAAATGCATATCTTATAACCCAAGAATTCCAATGCAAAGAATTTAACCCAAGGACAAAAGCAAAGATGTACCGAAGAGCAACGTGCAGGGATTATCATCACAGTATTATTATATTACCAAATTGCAAACAACCTGTCAACAAAACTTAATTTTAAATTGTGGTATATCTATATAAGATACCATTTCGCCATTAAAAAGCATGTTCATGAAGAATGATTAATTATCTGGGGAACAGGATAAGATATATCAAAATGGGAAGGGCGCAAAACTGTATGCACAAAGTATAGGGAAATACAAAATTCAAAATGTGGAGAGTGATTGATTTTGGATGAGTTTTCTTATTCTCTTTATACTTTGATTTGTAAAACCCACGATGAACACGTATTACTCAATGAGAAGAAGCCAGGCTATAAATGTGGAGACATGTTATGTTTTTCCTGGAAGGGTTTCCTACTCTAGTCAGTTTGAGTACTGAGATGGATGCGACTCGGGAACTCCGAAGTCCGTGGCTTCACTCCTGTGTCCCCCGTGTGTGAAGAGAAGACAAGTCAGACAAATTATTTGATCTTCAGTCTCCACATTTCTAAAATGATGTGTTTGGGAAAAGACGATTTCTTTTACCATCTTAACAATTGTTTAATCTAGAAGCCCATTAAAATCCTTAAAATATGAGAAACAAGAGGGAAAATATAGGGACAGTTTTGTTCTTATGCACAAAACAGGGAACAAAAATGAATGCCTATGAAAGTATGCAACATGCCATGGGTGATAACAGAGAATATTTTAATACTAAGTCTGATGCTTCAGATTTTTAAGGACCTCCAAATTAAAATAAATTGAAGAGGTGTATGGCAGAAAAAGAAAACTTATTTCTCCCTTATTCATTTATTGGTAGAAAAGTTCTAAGTGATTAAGTCAGCCCATATGGAAATGCCGTGATGTTAAACAGAAATTTCAGTGACCCCTGCATAACAGGGGCTGTGATTGCCAGTTCCTTTCTGGTTTGAACTGGAAGTTTTAGCTGGCACTATTTATGGTGTAATGACTCCATACAGATGGGGAAATCAGATCAAGTGGAATCAGAACTTTGGTTTCTAATTAGATCCAGCTGTTCCATGGAAGCTGCATCTTTAACTGTAGGCCTTAAAACTAGTTTGCACAAGTTTCACATTTTAAAGAGCATTGTGAACCTGTGAAGAATACACGCAGAAATGACAAATTTTGAAATGTAAACTTGTGTCTGTCTTACCATAAATGAAGCCTGTATTTTTATTGCAGTTATTGAGAAAAGATCATGCAGGCTTTCTCCCTGCTGCTCGCTTACGAGAGTACTTTCTTTCTGTCTTTTGATATTTTTCTAGAAAGAAAACTTTCTACTGAAAAAGCTTTATTCTTTCAGTTGTATTTTTCTAAATTTTGGTTAAAATAAATATAATAAATATCATGATGTTCTTTAAAAGAGTTGTGATTTTTAGTGTTAAACAACAAATTTAAAAACTGCTCATATCAACCATATAGGGATCTTATTTTGCTTTCTAAGGACTTTGAGACATCAGTTTTTTTAATACCTCTAGGAGAATAGGATGATAATTTGGTAACAAATGGATTTGTGCTTTTCTCTGAGGGAAATATTAACAGTGCTTTAGTAATAAATTCTTATGTCAATCTTAAAAATAATTTTCCAAAAATAAAAACAAACAAAACCCCATAACTATGTAATAAATTTCTTTATCTGTTTTCTCTACTGATTTATGCTTTCCTCTAGAATAGTGCCTGGCACATGATAGGGATTCAAAAGGGATTTTTTGAATGCAGAAGGAAATGAAATGTAAGAATATAAATATTTATGATTAATGAATGAAATGTGAAATATAAAAACATTTACAGCATCAAGAATAATAATTGACCTACATAAAAGGGAAGAAGCTGCCACTTAGCTCTACTTGCTTTTAGAGGGTTTGTAAGGCACAGCCGGTAATAGCACTGCCTGGCTACGGGGGAGGAATGACAGGAGTTCTAGGATGAGCATATTACTTGTGTGACCTTAGGAAAGTCATTAAATCTTTTGAATCCAGATTGTTTTCCACAAATTATGTATAATAATGTCCAGCACATGGGGTTGCTTTGAGGGCTGAACAAGAAATGCGTAGATTCTATAAAGAGTATCATATTAAGTTATTGCTTACTGTACATGCCTATCAAATTCCTGCTTTTCTTCCTTGCTCTCATCCTTTGTTTTATCTTGAATATCTTTCAGCTCCTCTAATTGAAAAACACAATCCATTTGACCCAGAAAACTCAAATGAATCTTTTTCTGATGGGCTCAGTCAGATAAAACTTCTAGATCTCCATGACAGCATTTATCACATTCTATCCTGCACATTTTGAATCCACTTAGGAATGTACATGTCTCATACACAATCTGTCAGTTTTTTGGGGAAAAAAAAAAGTTGATTAGTCCTTTTAGTTTGTAATCTGAATAAAATGTTTTGAGGTTAATTTCACTCTTTTTTCTTATTTCTAACCCAGACGTCAGGAAACTAGGGTAAAATCCATAAATCTGATGATATTTACAAATAAAGTTTTATTGAAATATACCATATTCATCTGTATATGCAAGCATGTATAGTACATATATTTTTGTGGCTACTTACACATTACAATATCATTTTGAGTAGTTGCAATAGAGACCTACATAGGGCCTATGAAGCCTAAGATATTTACTATTTGGCCATTTGCAGAAAAAATTTGTCAGCTTCTATTCTAAATCATCATGGGTTCTATCTTACGGTCCTATCTTTGGTAAATTATCTCCTTCTCTCTAAACTCGGCATTTTAAATCATCTTGGCAGATGTAGAAATTCACTGACTCATTGACACCCACTCCCCCTGCCCCCCCAGCAAAGTAAATTCACTGATGCCAGGTCTTGGAGTTCAAGGCTCTGTCTCAGGTACTTCAAATACAAAGTATAATCAAAGTTAATGATAAGAATAATTTGCTTTCTTCAATTTTTCTATTTTCAGGCTCATAATTTATCATAATCTTAATAAAAGGCTGAAAGAATAAAGAGGGATTATGGTGACTGTAAATATAATCTGTGACTCTGTAACTGTTGATTCTCCTTTTAATCTACAGTCTTTGATTTAACTAAGACAGTCTTTGGAGTGTTTTTGAAGCCATATTATATACATATATACTTTGTAAATAGGAAGTAACTTAAAAATAGTTCAGAAGCCTAATATTCATGTGCAGCAACTTTTTTCTTGAAACTGAAAATTACACTGACAACTTAAAAAAAACAAAACAAAACAAAAAAAACTTTCCATTTCAGAAATCCCTCTCCTACTGGATGCAGTAAATAGAAATTCTTTTTTTCCCATCTTATTTTCCCTTTATTTTGCTGCCCATTTCTTTGTATTATAACGAAGCCCTTTTGGTTTTCATTTATTGTATTTTTTGTCACCTGACTAGACATCTTGTCTGATTGCTAATCATTATTGTACTAGTCTATCTGTATTTAGGAAACAAGTGATATCTATCAAAGTAGACATTTATCACTGGAAAGACTTGTATGTTGGTTGCTACTACTTCGGTGACCACCATAGCTGCAGCCGCCATTGCCACCAGCATAACCAGGAATTGTGCGAAAGCTGTACATGTTACGTTCTTATCAATGCCATTTCATGGGAAATAATACTTTAAGAGATGACAAAAGTGCATTCTAAGATCTTTATTAAACTACCCAAGCTCATACCTAAAACATGGCAAAGCCACTTTTAAGACCCCTGGCTATAAAGCTCCAAAGTCCCATTCTACTACATGACACCTCAGATAACTCCTTTTGTTAGTAGAAAACAATCATTATATAAATAGTCTGTCTATTATTTAGCACTTGAGAAAGGTGAGCTATCAAGACAGGAGAAGACATGAGGGGACATTATACACGCATTGCTAAGAAGTCAGTCTGAAAAGACTACCTATGGCATGATTTCAATGATAAGACATGATTGAAAAGGCAAAACTATGGAGATAGTAAAAAAAATCAGTAGTTGCCAAGGGTTTGGAGGACGGGATGAATGGATGGAGCATGGGGCATCTTTAGGGCAATGAGACTATTCTGTATTACACTGTAATGGTAGAAACATGACATTATGCATTTGCCCAAATCCATAACACATATAATATCAAGAGCAAACCCCATTGTAAACTATAGACTTTGCTAATACGAATGTATTGATATTGGTTCCTCAGTTGTCAACAATTATTTGTTACACTAATGTAAGATGTTGATAATAGAGGAAACTGGTGCTAGGAGAGGTGGAGGAGATACTTAGGGACTCTCAGTAATTTCTGCACAGGTTTGCTCTAAACCTAATGCTGGCCCTAAGAATAAAAGTCTAGGACTTCTGGTATCCTGTTCTGCATGTAAGGAGCTTGGAAGTCACCATTCAATCCTGAAAGTGAGTGAAAAAATGAGCAGACTGACAAATGACTCTTTTTGTATCCTAAAATGGGGGAGGACACAGGGAAAACAGCTTTGCTCAAGATTGGCGAGAAAGACAAGGAAGAATAAGCCATTCCAATTAACAGGAGCACAGACTCATGAGCAGAAACCACCCAGAGAAGCAGGAACACAGGTAGGAAAACCTAAACTATAATTAACAAATTGCTGGAGGTTCAGAGGTTACAACTGTGAGGGTTAAAAACCTCAGAGGGAGACATAGTCATTTGGGGGGGGGGCACCCACGATAGTGTGAGACTTACCTCCAGGAGCTCAATTGGATTCCCACAGGAAGTACTTGAGAAAAATCTCTCTGGGCTTCCAGTAGGGGGAAGGAAAAAGGAACCATCTTGAAATACGCCAGAGCACTCATTCTTATCAAGGCCTGCCCGTAGGGGAAACTAGTTAATCAGAGCTTAACTAGCTGGGGTATTATCAGGGCCTAATTTACCTGGAGGAAGGGAAATACCTAATTCTATCCCACTCTATCTATCCTGTCCCAGCAAAGGGTGGATTTAAAAATGTTGTAAAGTTCACAGTCCAGCAGTGTAGACTCACTAGAAACTGGGATCTAATCATAAAACTATGGAGCACTTCGGCTTTGCCCCCTACCTCACCACCATATTACTAAAGGCCTATTTATAGCAGTTCCTTTTATCCATCATGCAGAGCTAACAAAACCGTACCACAAAGTAACAACATAATTTAAAGACAAAGAGCAGGATATCTGGGTGGCTCAGCAGTTGAGCATTTGCCTAGGCTCAGGGCCTCAGGGCATGTGATCCAGGTCCCAGGATCAAGTCCTGCATCAGGCTCCCTGCAAGAAGCCTGCTTCTCCTTCTGCCTGTATCTCTCCCTCTGTCTCAATATAAATAAATAAAATATTTAAAAAATAAATAAAAATAAAATAAAGAGACAGAGCAAGCAACAGAACTAGACATTGCAAGGAGGGTGGAATTATTGATTGGGTTAAAAAAAAACTATGATTAATATGCTAAGACCTCTACGGGATAAAGTAGAAAGCATGGGCAATAAAAGCAGAGAAATGGAAATCCTAAATTTTTTTTTAAATTTTTATTTATTTATGATAGTCACAGAGAGAGAGAGGCAGAGACATAGGCAGAGGGAGAAGCAGGCTCCATGCACCGGGAGCCCAACGTGGGATTCGATCCCGGGTCTCCAGGATCGCGTCCTGGGCCAAAGGCAGGTACCAAACTGCTGCACCACCCAGGGATCCCGAGAAATGGAAATCCTAAGAAAGAACCACATAGTAGAGAAAAGAATCTTTGAGGTAGAAGATATTAACAGAATTCTGGAAAATAAAGAGAACAAAGACAGAAAAAAAAAAAAAAAACACAGCAGAATATCCAAAGATGGGGGACAACCACAAAAGGTGTAATATATGAACAATAGGAATATCAGAAGAAGAGAGAAAGGACAGAGGATGTTTTTGGAAACAATAATTGAAAATTCCCCAAATTAGTGTCAGACACCATGTCACAGATCTAGGAAGCTTGAAAAATAATAAACCTGATAATACAAAATAAAATAAAATATAAAAAAAACTACATTTGGTCATATCATTTTCAAATTACAGAAAATCAAATGTAAAAAAAAAAATCCTGCAAGAAGCTAGAGGGAAAAAAAAATCTTACTTACAGAAAAACAAAGATAAAGATTATGTCTGGGATCCCTGGGTGGCGCAGCGGTTTGGCGCCTGCCTTTGGCCCAGGGCGCGATCCTGGAGACCCGGGATTGAATCCCACATCAGGCTCCTGGTGCATGGAGCCTGCCTCTCCCTCTGCCTATGTCTCTGCCTCTCTCCCTTTCTCTCTCTGTGACTATCATAAATAAATAAAAAATAAAAAATAAAAAATAAAAAATAAATTAAAAAAAAAAAGATTATGTCTGACTTCTCCTAAGAAAAGCATTGCTAGTAAGGAGAGAACAGAGTAAAATACCTGAAGCATTAAAAAAAAAAAAAAAAAAAAAAGACAAAATAACTCCAAGAAGACCACAATACCTAGGATTCTATACTTTACAAAATTATCTTTCAAAACTGAAGAAGACATGAACAGATAAAGCACAGAGGATTTTCAGAACAGTGAAAATAGTTTGTATGATATTATAATGATGGATACATATTCTTATATTTTTGTGCAAATCAATAGAATGTACAACACCAAGAATGAACTCTGAGATATAGTTTGGGTGATCATGATGTGTTAATCTCAATTAATATAATGCGCCTTAATTAATGTAAGGTTCATCTTTGGTAACAAACATACTATTCTGGTGAGTGCTGATGAAAAAAAAAAGAAAAGCAAAAAAAAAAAAAAACAGAAAAGAAAAGAAACTGGGGGATGATATGCATGCATTGAGGCAGGGGTATATAAGAAATCTCTCTACCTTCCTCTTTATGTTATAAATCTAAAACTTCTCCAAAAAGCAGTCTTTTTTTTTTTTTTTAATAAGGTCTACTAAATAAAATAAACTACAAATACGGTTGTGACTTCACTCATAATTAACTCCATTCCTTTGTCCAGTATCTGTTTTTGAAAGTGCCTATTCTGTACCCTGAACATTTTCAGCGGGGTGTGGAAAGGCCGGACCAGCTAGGAGATAGGATGCGAGATTTACTGTAGGTTAATATCAAATAGGTCAAGTGATAGATAATTTCTGAACCCATTCTGACAGAGATGACGAGTGATACTTTTAACACAAGTGGATACATTCTGAGCATAAATAAAGTTTTGACATTATGGGGTGCTGGTTTTCAATGAATACATAAATTTGGGAGGGGATTTTCTAACACTTAAGTTCAACGATAGAATACTAAATATTTTCCCACTGTCAGAAAAAAAAAATCCCTTAGATAAATGGTGATGGAGAAATGAACACATTTTATATCATGAGGGTCAGTGCTCAAAGTTCTACTAAAACGGCCCGACACAGCTAGTCTACATACATTTGAATTTGCATATTTGCCAGTCGAATTTTCAGTTCTGTTTTGGCTGTATCCAACTGAAACTCCTCCTCTGGAGTCAAAACCACACACTTTTAATTCCATTCAGAGAAGAATGTATTATGTGTGCTTATATTCATTTATTCAAGAAGCATTTATTAAGTGTCTTCATTTTGGCAGAGTCCAGAACTAATTGCTGAAGTGGGAGGTTTAAAAGAAATTATCGTGATGTTCTGAACCATTAAGAAGCTTTCAAAAAGTTGAAGAAATATCTTAAGCAAGGGAAATTACAGCAGACACAGGGAAGGCCCTGCGTACTGACATATTTGAAGCACAGTGGTGATCAGACCAAATGTACTCAACAGGGAGGAATATGGAAATGGCACCATCTGTAGTCTGCAGCCTTATAATAAACTTTAAAATAATAGATTCCTAGAATGAAAATTGCATAAAAACATTTAAACAAATATATATGCATCTAAATTTAAGGAATCTGGGGACTCCCATTCTTCCTAAAGTGAATGATTCTTCAGTAATAGGAATCTCCTAGCAAATGTATACAAACAGAATATATGTTTTGCAGGGGTGAAAAGCTGAGTAGCTGTATCATAAAGTGGTCTTGCAGCCCTACGGTATTCGGGGTCTCTGGGGAAACACTAATTCTTGCTTTTCGGGGGGGCTGGGAAGGTCTCACAAAAACTCACTCGAATTCCTCTCCACTACTTGCCTTGGGGGTAGCTTTGCAGTTGTGACCCAGAGCTTGGCCTTCCAAAGACCCTCTTCCTCCCATCCACTCTTCCTCTGCCATCTCAGAGCTTGAAAACCAGGATAATAATGCCCGTAGGTATTGTCGGTTTGCCAGGCCCTGTGCCAGTTACAACGGTAAACAGGACAGAGAAATCCTTGTCCTTCTGCACGTGTAGAAGACACCGAAGAAATTATTGCACAAGTGACTGTTTAAGTTGTGAGAGGTACCACGAAGGAAAAGGAAAAGCCGCCAGCATGGTCCACTAGGAAGCATGATTTAATTCTTACCCCATGGTCTCCTGAATGTCTACTCTACCAAACTCCAGTTTAATAACATCTAGTGCCACTATTGTTACACCAATTACATTATCACCTTTTTGAAGTGCCTACTCTACCCAGAACCCTAAGCCTGGAGCACCATACATAACATCTCAGTTAAACTACATACGACCCCAGGGATTTCCCCTTATTTATTTATTTATTCGTTTGTTATTTATTTATTTATTTATTTATTTATTTATTTATTTATTTCCCCCAATTTAAAAGTGAAGGAAATAAAGGAAGCTTGCCCAACTTCAGAGTATTTAAGAACCGCACCAGAGTTCTCACTCTGGCCCCGCCCTCCCAATTAGGTGCATTGCTGGTTTCAAACATCTAGTGCATTAACATAAAAATGGAATTATTAGCCTTAAGCCCTCATGGTGTCCAGAAAAGGAAGAATTTCCCATTAGAAGGCAAAACAATGCTCCTGGCCCCTCCACCCCTTCTAGCATTGGAAAGCATCTCTTAAACTCCTCTGAGCCTGGGTTTATCTATAAAATGAGAGGTTGGACTAAAGCTTCGTCTATCACTGTTAATTATGAACGTTTTTTTTTTTATTATTCTTATTATTAATTAGCTTCTGTAGCCCTGACATAAGGGGAATTTTCCTCATAAAGGAGACAATTTGGTGGTTTAAATCTATTGATGATTTAAGGAAAACCTTCTGAGTCTTAATTATCTAGACATATCTGGTTAGGTTCTTGGGGAAGATTTTGACCTGGATTTTCCAAGCAATTGCAACATGTCTCTAATTCATTTATTAACACACGAAATGGGTGTCCCCAAATTGGCCCCAAGGTCATAATATTGCTAGGTAGATATCTAATAATACTGTTCACTTCAAAAATAATAGCTAGGATTTGTCACACAGAATATAGAAAGATGCAAGAGTATTGAGCAAGGAACCCCATGGGCCACTGTAGTTTGATAAAGGAGATCTGAAACAGCAGTCCACAAAGAATGTCTTGAAATAGCTTTACACTCAGACAGTGAATCACAATAGTATAAAGAACTAGTGAATTCTTTAAAAGGCAAACAAAACCTCATGTTTCTTCACAGGAACCATCTCCGGGAATGGGCTCTAACAATGGTTCAAAGGGATTCCATCTCGACCTTTACAAAAACAGTAATAAGTGTTGGAAAAAGTCTGGAGATCAAGAATAAAATGAAATTCTCTGCCAAACATCTGCTCTTTGGTGAATCAAATGCTCATATTATCTCTAAACATTGCACACGATAAACAACATTAATATGTACGTTGACTTACGTTACCATAAAACCAAATCTCAAGCCACATGGGATGCCTGCTTTTGCTAATACATTCAGAAAGAAACAGTCGGTTTTGTTCTCATGAGAAATGTCCAACATGAAGAAGCTAATTTAGAAGCAAGGAGATCTTTCAGGAAAGAGGATTCTAATAATGGCAAAGATAAGAACGAAAGGCAACACTAGGGTTCTGGCAGGAGAAGGGAGCAGATGCCAACAAGTACGAAAACAAGCTTACAAAAAGCAGGCTGGGGAGCCTGGGCCTGAACTTTACATATGCCAGCTTTGATGGTCTGACGTCCCTGGGGGTGTGCCTCCTTTGGTCACAGATAATGAGGAGGAAGTTTGTTACAACAAACTGTGTGGAATGCATCGCAAGTGCTTTCACAATAGAGAAAAGAAATGTCTTCAAACTTTGAGACTAGATTGAGAACTAAGGTGATAGCTGCGGGCGTAGGGCCTACAACCACCTACTCCCGTCCTCTGGTGTAGTAACCTTACCCGGAACAGGCTCAGGGACTCGTCCAAAGTCCCCGGGCTAGACATTCTTCCTTTCTCCACCAAATGTCTAATCTTTTCAGTCACAATTCAAATGTCATTTTCTTCCATGGTCTCTGCACAGCCCCATCCAAAGCCTAATTGCTTCTTAGTCTGTGCATACGCAAAACAGCATAAGCGCCCTCTGACTGTACTGGAAGGACTTTGTGTGTGCTTTACCTTTATATTAGAGAGTGAGCTCCTTGGGGGCAGGAATCGATTCAGATTCACAGGACTCAGCAGGGTGCTTGGTGCCCCAAGATTGACACATGTTAAGGTTTTTCTTGAGAGAAAAATGAATATATGGCTAAATACTTACATGAACGTTGTGATGCCTACTTGCTTTATGATTTATTCATTAATTTGGCAATAATTATCATTTTATGTGGGTAGGAACAAGCGAACAAGCTACATTTCTTTTTTCTTTTTTTTTTTTTCACCAAAGAATTCAGGAACCTGCATTTTCAATACTGTGACAAATGCCTCTTAAATGTGCCAGACTTCTCAACTGCTTAATATGGGCCATGTGTTAAAGAGCTGCTGAATGGCTTATTATGGCAAATGATGGCTATTGCACCTCTGTCTCATACATGTACTCACTTTTTCTTCTGGGTAGAACATTTTTAAGACAAGGACTCTAATTAGATGCAGGCCTATTTAATAATTAAATAATAATAATGAATGATTAGAAAACATAAAATTAACTAGGGTATCCACAAAGATGCACATTTAAGTGAGCAATTTTAAAAGGCCTTTGAAAGCTGAAAATCCTTAGAGAATGCTAGGCTTTTGGATATATTCTATTTTGATTAGTTTTATGCTTGGCAGTTAGTGTGAAAATATTATTGTAGGCTGCAAAATTATACTCAAACTAGCTGTTCGACAAAACCAAAATGTGAGGTAAGAAGTCTCATCTAATAAGGAGAGACATAAAGGTTTTGATGATTATTTTTGTATCACAACTATGTGGGCTAGGACCTCTTTGATTTGGTGTCACAGGTTTGGCCCGACCATAAGATGGGGAAGTAAAATCCTGGAAAGTTCGCTGCACCTGATATTGGAGGGTCTTTACTGTCCTTCAACTTTCTTACTTAGTGGCCACTGGACCCTACTTAAGTGCTTAGCCTCTCTGAGTTCAGTTTATAATCACCCAGAGAATATGTTTAAATTTCTCAGTGTTATTTGAACAGGGCAACCACAGTCAGTTGGGGAGTGTGAGTGCTACACTAAAGCACCCATACAAGAGAACAGGTGGCTTAGGGTCCATTCTGTTCTTCAACAACCACACTGCAAGTCCTGGCGTGGGGTCTGTCCTTGAGGAGAAGGAACACTGTTTGTATTGGAGTATCCTGCTTACCGCCCATTAGATCTTCAGGGCTGCACTTGCCCGGAACAGGAGCTTTCTTCTAGTTCAAAGTTACCACACAGGCAAGCTGAGGCCTTGCTTGTGAAAAACAAACCAAAATCCATAGCTATAAAATTCCACATATATAGAAAATATTAATTGTAAACATCTTTGACTTTTTGATGTGCTTTTTTTTTTTTTTTTTTATAGTGCATGCTATAGGAGATGGATTACCAAACTGTGGACCAACTAATTATGCTTTAAATTTATATCATATAATGTAAGTGATAAATATTCTATGGGTCATGCAAACATTTTTTTCCATTATGTAAATCTCTAAATGAATTCTAGTAGCAATGTTTATCCAAAGGTTGGATAAATGAAAATATAATAGATATTGCTACCATTTATGGGCCATCTACCAAATGTCCCATATATCACATAAATACTCTCTTTAATCCTCATGATAATTTTGCCATATAACTATTATTACGACCATTTCAGAAGAGAATGAAATTCAGAGAAAAGAAGTAAATGTTCAAAGGCAAGACAGCTGGTATGTGAAAAAATGAAAATCAGAACATAAATCTACCTGATGTTAAGCTCTACGTTTTTACTTTTCATCCTACCACCTTGACTTTAATATAAATAGGGTTAAAAATATTTCTCCCTCTTCTGCTCTTCGATGGCTTCTGGCTAATTGCTTAGAAGAAATTTATCATTGGAGATTAAGATTTTAGGCTCAGGGACCAAAGACCTGGGTTTAAAATATGCTCTGCCACTGAACAACTGTGTGACATTGTGAAAATTGTTTATGCTTTCTTTGTAGAACAAGGATGATGGCAATACCTTTGCCTTAAGAGTTGTTGGAAAGACTGTATGAGATAATATATGTAGAGTTGTTAGTGTGCCATGCCTGGCGCATAATAAATGGACAATAACCTTTTTTTTTAGGAAGCAATATAGTCTAATGCTTAAGTGTGGAGATTTTGGAGTCTGAAAGAATTTGTAGTTTGAATGTCAAGTTGGTCACTGAGTTGGTGCAAGACCCCAAATAAGTTATTCAACCACTTTAAGCTTCCATTTTCCTCATCAGCAAATGAGACTAATATCAGTCCCTTCTCAAAGTGATTGGGAAAGAATTAAATAATCAAACTTAATTAACACAGTGCCAGTATCATTCTAAGTTATCAATAAAGCATAGATGTTTCTGCTCTTACCATTCTGAAATCCAATAGTATCTAAGGGAAGCTAGAGGTGATTCTGTGTGAATCATGGGACGGAAAAGCAGCTTTTAGTATAGCTCACTCCTTTTATTGCAAAGTAGCGTATAATGAGAGATATTCAGCGACTACCATGTCCCAGATTTATGGACTGAATTGGTTATACTACTCACTAACAAGACACTTAAGTTTTTTGAGTCTGTTTTTTCACCTAAAACATTAGATTATTAATAATGGATATATCACATAGTTACTACATACATCAGAACTTTGCATGGTATGTGATTATAACCTCAGAAAATATTCACTAAAACTATATAGCTATTATATTAAAAAGTAGAAATGGAAAACACATTTAAAACATTTCTATAAAAATTATATTCATCTGAAATTCAAGATCCCATAGCTTACTCTTTAAAAAAATTAAAACTGGTTCTACTCTATTAATGTAATATCTGAACATGACAGAATTTTCATCTATATAGAAACACCTCAAAAAATATCCAAGTATCACTATCTAGTACTATCTACCTTCTCTCTGGAATTAATTACTTTTAGTGGCTCTGATTTTCAGTTTTTGTAGTGGCTACTCTTATAACTTAAAATAGTACATTATTTTTGCTGATCACACTTAAATTATACATATTGAATCCTGAACATGAAAGATGAATAGATTATAAATTAATCCTCATTTCTTCTCCTCACTTTCCTACATCTTAATTTTTGTCATGTTATCATTTTATATTGTCAATGTTTGTAACTTGCTTATTATTTTATTATCTGTAATTAAGTCTTCTTTGCCTATATGCTGAGTCTAGTAATTTCAACTCAACAAAATCAATCCTTGTAATTTTAGGAATAGATAAATATTCTTAATTACAAAAGGAAATTGTGTTTTGCTGTCATTAAACCCCTACTCCTAGAAGAAATTCCAAAACGTCAAAGCCAACTAGGATTCCATTTAATGACTTTCTGAATTTTCTTTGCTTCCAGTTTATTCAGTTTACTCACTTTTTAATTTATCTCCTACCATCTTCTTTGTGGTAGTCTTTCACAATTTTACTGGAGGACCTCATTGAAAAATTGAGCTAAACTCTGTGTCTTTGCCTACTTGAAAATCTCTATTTTGCCTTCACATACAAATGCTACTTCGGCTTGTATGGACTTCTAGGTTCCAAAGTATTACTTTCCTAGTTGTAAATGCAGGTTACTAAAGGACTAGGTTTATTCACCTGGGTAGCAATCATAGGTTTCCTCTGAAGGTTTGTAAGTTGTCTATTTCTCTATCAGACTGCTGTGTTGAAAAGGAACTATGTTTCTTGAGATAATTGTGGGGGTCTGTACCAGTGGGTACACTGAATATCTACCAATTGGCCACTTCCGTTTTAGGATGTATGTTACCCATGCTGAGACCCTTACTTGTCAAAATAAAATTCCATTTTAGCTCAGTGATGGAGAACTCTAGTGCATTTCCCACGTAAGTACAGTTGACCATTTTCCCGCTTATGTTCTCCATGTCCTCTGTCAACACCTAGCATTTTCAAAAACTACTCCTTATCTTTCTTAGATTCCCCATATCCACATCATAAGTTCACTGGTTGCAAAAAAATTCTCTTCTTGGAATAGAATAGTTGGGTTTCTTTCATCCATATGCTGAATGAAAGCCAGTGAGATGAAAGAATGGAGTCTCCCAGTTCCTGTTCTAGAAGTAATTTTTTTCATAATTACCTTGATGATTGCCAGAAGACTCACTTCCAAAACTGGCACATGATGATTGGAAAAGATGACTCCTTTTCTTGTATTTGCTGTTTGATTCTTTTCCATTGCATTCTCAGTCTGACTAATATTTCATCTTCTAAGATTTCCTCATAATTTACAGTTTGCCAGTGCCTTCCCTTTCTCACTAAGACCACTATGATTTTCTCAAGTTCTTTCTGATATGTCTATAATTTTTTTTTTGTAATTTCAGTGGGAATTTAGAAAAGAAGGGAGGTAGTTGTGTGTCAAGTCTGTTATTTTTACTAAAGTAAATAATATTAAATCAATTACACTGCTTTTGAACATAATTTAAAATGAGACCTTGTGAAAATTCAATGGTCTTTTTCTCACTATCAATCAAAACCTTGCCTTGTGTTATTTGGCCTCTTACAGAGAAAGAAAAAAAAGATCATATCTCCCCGACAAGTTTAGGGTATATTGTACAAAATATCTCTTTGTGTTTCTGACACTCTTTCCCCTTGATCTGTTTAAGTTGATCCTATTATTGTGGTAGAAGAGTAGCCTGCCATTTGGACTTACTTTATCTAGAAAAATGTAAGTTTCTGGGGTAGATAACCTTTAATAAGAAGGTATAAACATACATTTTCTATCAAATCTTTCTTTGGAATGACTATCCAAATGTGGAAATGACTTAAATCCAACAAGATCAGGCCAAAGTAAAATAACTGTCAAAAGGTTAGGTCAGCAAAAGAAAATTTAATAACAGCATATCAAATATTTACGAAAGCTATTTGCAAAAAGTTAAATCATTCATGAAAATATATGAAACACTTTAAAATAAGCTAACTTTCATGTGTCAAATGAGGGATACTTAGGAAGCAGAAAGTACAATAGTCTGTATTAATAAACTAACTTTCCTAAAACAATAGTTTCCTTTATACCCAATTTTCATCCATCTCGGCAGTCTGGGGACAAAAATACATATGACTTTATTTCAGTTCTTAAGTTCAATGTCCTTCCTACTGACCTCAAATTATAGGGGCTTCTGCAAACTAAACGAATGTATAGGTTAAACAGAGGGAAAATGAGCAGGACTTTGCTTTTTCCTGCGAGATTTCAAGTGAGGCTCTGCTATGTTCATTCTCTACCAAAGCACTGAATCTTCTTTTTTTTTTTTTTTTTTTTCAAAGCACTGAATCTTACCATGGGACTGATATGTGCAGAGCAAAGGATACAGCATGAGCCTTGCCTTTTAGGAATGAACATTCAACATTGCTAGAACACTCACAGCAATGTGCACCCACTCACAGTGGGTAGGCTGTCCCGTGTTAGACAATAATAATTTAAAAATATTTCCCCCCTAAAATGGAGCTCCACTGTTCTTCATTAAACTGTCATCCATTGATTCTAATTCTTTCCTTTGGAACTACATAGCTGTCTATCCCCCTTTTCATGGAGTAGGACTTCATATATTTGAAGACTGATTATACCGTCCCGATCTTTGTTTTTCTGGGCAAAATAGTTCCAATTATTGCAACTGTCTCTTATAGAATGTGTGTTCCAGACCTCTTAACACTCTAGTTATCCTCCTCTAAGGTATGCATTTATCTTGTTTTGTGTTGTATTTGAAACTCTGTGGGGTAACTTGGTGCCTACAAGATAAGAGCTCAGATTCTAATGTCAGGTTCATCTATTCCTTAAAATATTAAATAGGTTTATTTTACAGATTATGACTGGGTATTTGGGACAAACCAGAGATAGCCTCTGCCTTCAAGAGGTTAACAGTTCGTCAGCCATCAATCTAATTTCATCTTACTCTGTGTTTCCATTAAACACTAACACTGCTCCTCAATGCAAATGCACAAATAAAACTAAATGCTTGAGAGAACCTGATCATCTACACCTCTCAGTCGCTCAAGTACATTATTTACAATCTACTCCCAAGCAATGATCTTATCTTTTATGCCATTTTCCTGTTCTGAAAATAGTTAAAATACTTCCTTAGGGTTTTCATGACCACTCCTGACAATGCCCATTTGCATTAAAAGCATGGATCTCAAGCCATAAATAATTCTTTCATGGACGCCACATGCTAAGAAAGCCTTGAGGGGGTTTTATTTGTCTACCTTTGATTGCAAAGTGTGGGGAAAAACAAAAAGCCCCACCATGGAAATAGAACAGTCAGTTCTTTTAGAAGCCAAAGCTTAGGCACTCAATCAGCGTTGGAAATGAAACATCCTAACATCCACTCTGGATCTGTTACTGCAGACCTTTTATTTTGATTGGGGCACGGAATAAGCAGTGTTTATCTTTGGAAATGCCATTCAAGACTTTCGCAGACATAAGCACCGCATCCATGGTGAAATATTTCAAGCCCGGATCGCAATTATGTTGGGATTTACTACAAATCCTCTGTCTAGCAATATACCTACTCGGTAGTAAAAGCTCGCTCTCCTTTTGTTCTGTAAATTTATGCCAAAGTATAGTTCTTGTTATTACTTGAAAGGTTTAACATACCAGAGAAAGTTCTGCAGACAGGGCTGAGTAAGTTCTGCATTTCATCATCCTTTAAAGTATGATTTCGAACACTTTTTTTTTCTTAAGTTGCATTGTAAACCACATTCCCACCCAAGATTTATTTTTGCTGCTGAAGTCATTCTATTATTTCCCAACTCCAGGAGCCTATAGAAGAATGTCTCACGACCTCATATTTAACAAACTAATATCCAGTATTCCGAAGGCATCTGTCTGGGGGCATTAACAAATATTTGGCTGGGTATTAACGTTTCTAATATGATTATAGTGTACTTTTATATAGGAAAATATTATATTGTTTGGTCATAAATTGAAGTCCATAAGGCAAAAGAAACCAGAGTATGCAGGTACACAGAAGGCCGCACACTTCACCAATGTTAAGTGTCCCCTAACAGAAAAGGTGAGAGCTGGGTATTGAGTAAATAGAATTTGACCCAATGCAAAAATCTAATTTATTCCTTGCTAGGTTTAAGGCTAGAATCACAAAAGTTTAGTTTTCAACTGTGACTGTTGTAAGTCAGTTGAAAAATCAATTTAGAATGTTTTGAGTAATTCAAAGCAAACCACCACAGCGAGGGCAAAAAACTGGTTTGTTAGACGGTAATGCATGAAGCTCTTCTATGTAACTGTGCAATAAAATCAAAGTCTGTGAATACACACATCTGAAAATGTGAATAAGAATTCCCAGAAATACGGTGCCAGATAGAAAAATCAGCATTATGGTCTGGTGTCATGGTGGCCTGGATGTGTTCAGGATGTCTGGGTTCTCTAGCTCCACCTGTGTGCTTTGATATCTGGTGGAGAGAGCTGTCTACATGGGGAGAAGTATAGTGCGGAAGGATTACTGAGGAAGGCTTAAAGAGAATTTTCTTTTGCAGAGGACAAAAAGGAAGCCAGAATAAGGTGTATCAACAATGCATTGTTTAATGAGGGTTTTACTAAAACTCATCCTTTACCTTTGAATTTATTGTAGCAAATGATTAAGCCACAGCCTCCCAAACCAGAGTTTCCGGGTTCGAATTCCTTCATATACCCACTAGATTTGTGACTCTGGGCAAACTATTTAACCTTTCCTGCTGTCATTTTTCAGACCTTTAAAATAAGTGTCACAGTAGGTTGCAAAGGATTAATAATTGTTCAGTGCTTAGAACGATGCTTTCATAGGGTTTAGCCACTATGTAAATTTTAGGTGTTAGTATTATTATCATAGATACCAACTTTTGTGATAAATCCCAAGGGATTATATCTAATCCATCAGTTTACCCTTTTCCCCTTTTGCTGAAGTACAGAATTTCTTTTTACTATTTTCCCTCCTTTCATCAGTTTTTTTTTAATATACTAGGCACTAATTGTTAAAATCATTATTTTAGTTGGATTGAGAAAAATATTTCTTCTTGATAAGAAAATCTTTTTTAGGTGTCATCTGGACATGTTTGAACAGCTCTCAGAGTATCACACAGAGGTTCATTCAGCTGGTAAATTGCCCATTACCCTTGCTCCTTTCTCATGGGAGAAGAATGCATCCTTATTTGACCACAGGAAACTGAAACTCTTTTAACTCTCCTTTTATTAGAGGAAGACTTTGGTAATTAAAGCCTGTGCCATTCCCAGGGTGGCAGAGGAAGCTGCCATTGAGAGCTAGTGTGTCATTTTTCTGTGACTGCTGGGCTTGACAGAGAAGGAAAGAGCCCAGTGTTCCTTAACACAATGAAGAGAATACAGGATGATTAAAAGTTAGGGTTGAGGCTCATTCTTGGATAACAACTCTTTTCTCAACCGATAGAGGATTTGTCTTTGAGGGCTACACATCATTAAAGATGTCATTAGTCCCGAAAAGAGCAGTTTCACAGTTCTCACTAGTCGGAAAAGAGAACCAAACTGAGAGGACCTACCCCATAGTTCCTCTTATCTGCAGAGGATTTGCTCCGAGACCCCTAAGGAATGCCTGAAACTGCAGATCGTACTGAGCCCTATACGGACTATGGTTTTTTTTATAAAACATACCTATAATGAAGTATTGTAACAATAGACTGTGATAGACGATTATAACAAAAGACTGTAATGAAAGTCACGTGAATATGGTCTCTCAAAATAACTTATGGTCCTGTACTCTTCTTGGGATGACGGGAGACGATATGATGCCTGTGTGATGAGATGAACTACGTAAGTTGAATGGCACAGGTGTCGTGATGGCCTTTCAGGCTACCATTGACCTCCCGATGGTATGTCAGAAGGATCATCTGCTTCCAGGTTACCTTTGACCATGGGGGGAGTGATAAGGGGGCCTAGCATATCACTTTTGCTTGGGGCCTACATCCATCCTTTACCTAGAGCCTGAAAACATCAGTCATCTGGGTGACGCTTGGTCTTTCTTGGAAACTTAACAAAGGACTAAACATGAGAATACCTTGTATAGAAAAGTTGGTATTTTCTCAAGGAAGGAGCGAAGTCTTGCAGAGAGGCATCCCTGTGGTTATAGCTGAGGATATAAAGATGAAAAGCCAGGCCAGGAATGGAAGGAATGTTCCAGTCAGCAGCCCGTTTTGTGTGAGACAAATTTTAGGTCACATATGTGACAACATATATGTTTTTCTCACCTACTGTATTGTTACTTTGGGGTTTGCTTGTTCTATCAGCTATTTATTGAGAGAAGTTTGTTAAAGTTTCTCATATAATTTGTTGATCTGCCTATATCTCTTTTTAATTACATCAATCCTTTCTTTATATATTTTGATTCTGTTACTGAATACATGCCGATTTATAATTTTTATATGTTCTCAGCAGTAAATCTCTATCATTGTGATATGTTCCTCTTTATCTCTAATATAGCCTCTTATCTTATTATCTAATTTGTCTGATATCAGTAAAACTACACTGACTTTCTTTTGGTTCATGTTTCACAGTATATCTCTTTCCATCTTGTATCCAATGACGTAGCCTTATATTTAAAGTATGTCTGAACAACCTTAGTCTTTTAAGTCTTTTTTAAGTTTTTTTTATTTACTTAAGTAATCTACACCCAGTGTGGGCCTTGAATTCACGACCTAGCGATGAAGAGTCACAGACTTGTCCAACTGAGCCAGCCAGGCACAACTGAACAACCTTAGTCTTCTATCCAGAGTATATATTCCATTTACTTTTAATGTAATTAATAATATATTTGGGTATATATCTACCATCTTACTATTTGTTTTAACTTATTATTTTATGTTCCATTTTATCTTTCTTCTCTTAGAATAATTAAATATTTTATTATTTTATTTTTCCTCTATCACTTTTGTAGTTTACAATATTTTTCTATCTCCTCAGTGTGTTTCCTAGATTTTAAAACATGCACCCTTGAGTTAGCTGCAGTCTACTTTATTTTTTAAAATTTTAAAAAAGATTTTATTTATTTATTCATGAGAGACACAGAGAGAGAGGCAGAGACACAGGCAGAGGAAGAAGTAGGCTCCATGCAAGGAGTCCAATGTGGGACTTGGTCCCTGGTCTCTAGGATTGTGCCCTGGGCCGAAGGCGGTGCTAAACCACTGAGCCACCCAGGCTGCCCCTGCAGTCTACTTTAAATGATTACTTTTGCCATTTTACCTATAATTCTAAGACCTTAAAACACGATATCTTTATTATTCCCCTCCTATATTTTGTGTTGTGGCCATGATATATTTTAATTCCAAATATGATTTTAGTACTCTAAGACATTTTATGCAGTCAATATGCATTTAAATATACTGCATATTTATCCTTTTTGTTGCTCTCCATTCCTTCCTTCATTTTTGTATCACCCTTTGTAATCATTTTTCTTCTGCCTGAAGAACATTTTTTAGGTTTTCTTTTAGTGCTCATTTGCCAGTGATGAATTATCTCCACTTTGGTCTATATGAAAGTCTTCTTTTGCTTAATTTTTTAAGAATATCTTCTTGAGTATACATTTTAGTTTGGAGTTATTTTCTTTCAGCATCCAAAGTTATCCATCCATGACCTTTTACCTTTTATTATATTTTATTGAAAAGTTGGCTGTCTTAAAATTAGCTGTTGATGCTCTATGAAGATACTGCTTTTTTTATTGGCTGCTTTTATGATTTTTCTCATTGTCTTTCATTTTCAGAAGTTTGCCTATGATGTATTTAGCATAAAGTTCTTTGTATTATCCTTCTTGTGGTTCATACATTTATTGAATGATAACTTCATGTGTTTCATCAGTTTTGGAAAAATCTTAGCCATTATTTCTTCAAATTCTTCTTCTGGTCCAATTTCTCTCTGTTCTCTTAGAACTCCAATTATCCACATATAATTGGTATTGTGTCTACTGTGACTTGTATTTGTTTTTCTACTCTTTGTCTTGTTCATTAATTTGCTTATTTGTATTGTTTATTTATTTATTTGAGAGAGAGAAAGAGGAGGAAAGGGAGGAAGAGGGGCAGAGAGAACGGGGATATCAAGCAGACTCCATGCTGAGTATGGATCCTAGTATGGGGCTCTATCCCAGGATCCTGAGATCATGATTGGAGCCAAAGGCAGATGCCCAACCAAATGAGCCACCCAGGTGCCCCTGTCTTGTTTTTTTCTTTGGGTTGACTTTGAGTATTTGCTATTGGCCTATCCAATTCACTTACCCTTGCTTCTGCTATGTTTGGCATGCTATCAAACCTACTGATTTCTTAATTTTAGATATCTTATTTTTCAGTTTTAGAATTTCTACTTGATTACTTTTTCTACTGATTCTGATAAGCTGATGAGATTATCATTCATCTATTTCCTTGAAATTATTCATTATAAATAGCTTTTAGTATTGTCTTTAACTCCAGTTATATGTATGTGGGTCTGTACCTATTATCTATTTTTAATCTCTTGGGTTTTGCTGTTTCTGTCTTTGGTATGCTGTCTGTGTATATGTGTGTGCATATGTGTGTGGTATGGTATTTTTTAAACTGAATGCCCTACACAGTGCATTGAAAATTATGGAGGCTCTAGATTATGCTAAATTCTTGAAGAAAATACTTTTCTTCTAGAAAAAGAGTGGAGAACTGATTGTTTTAATCAAATGTAACTGATCTCAATTAGGTTTCCATTGAGAATTTTCAAAGCCTACATATATCTGGTTGGCCCCATTCAAGGCCATAGCCTTCTTTGAGTTCAAAATGAAAGCCTGGGTGTTTACCAGGGCCCTTACGCCTTGTAAGTCTGACATACCAGATCTTTTCTCCTCAGTAAAGAAAGACTGATAGAAACTCTACTGTGTTTTCTATTTTTTTTGTTTTGTTTTTGAGGCTTTCCATTTAGTTTTTTAAATTCCTGTTGTGTATATCTTAAGAACTGTCATATATTTTGAGGGAAATTGACTATTTTCCAGCTTCATAATTTACTTATTTTTTCTCACCTGGATCTTGAGCCCTTAAATCCTCATTTTGCCTCCTAATCTGATATTTACAAAAATAATTCCTCTTCCTCTCTCCCCCTCCTCCTCCTCCTCCTCCTTCTTTTCTTCTCCTTCTCCTTCTTCTTCTTCTCCACACTATCCCTCTGCTCAAGCAAAAACTAGGTTCTCAGACTCCTGCCCTGAACTTTAAATCAGCAGGTGCCTGAAATAAAGGAGCTGCAGAATGTTAACTCACAAATTTCCCCCCTCACAAATATTTGCCTCAGGAACACTTTGATGCAACTCTTTAAATAATTCTTTGGTAGTTTTCTATTTTTCTCTTGTGTTTCATCTGAGCACAAGTCAATCTCAAAGTATTCTATCCTAGTTGGAGAATTATAATAAACTGAAATTTTAATGTGCTAATATCAATCCTTATTGTTTATAATTTGTTACCTTAACTCTGCAGTAAAATACATTTATATATTCATCATATGTTTATTGGATAACTGAGGTCAATTGGTCAATATGATAGAGCAAGGTGAGGACAACTTCACATCATTTTTGGGTTGTTCCGAGCATAAAAGACTCTATCTTGTAATGTAGTTTATATGTTTGTTTCTGGTAATAGCAGAGAGGTCTATACACCTGGAGACACCGAGGAAGAATTATGAGGAAATACCATAAACTGCAACCTTCAAATTGCCCCATTGTTATGAAAGGTCATCTTTGGAAGGAAAAAAAAAATGGAGGATTGGCAAAACCTGGGTTACATTTACAATAGTGCTTTGAAAGAAGGAAAAAGTTTTTGATTTTTCTTCCACTATGCTTCAAAGGTTTTGTGGCTTAGTGATGAAAATAAGGAAAGTCATTGTCTTCTAAGTTTTATCTCTCGACTAAGACCATTAGCATCTAGTAAGAAAAAAAAATCTATTGGCCCCATATCATATTTTCTCTAGGTCCCAAGCTCCAATGAGCTATAATAAATGCAAATGCAGTGGCCATACAATGAAATGATTGCTGTTAGACAGGGAAAACAGCAACAATGAACTCTGAGTGAACTTGCATGAAATACGATATTTCTTCTCTATCAGCACCTTCTTCAATCCTTAGGTGCATTGCTTGGTATGAATCTCGCAGCCAGTGATCTCCACTGCCCTGCTAACCACTATCTCTTTTCAGTGTAACCCAAAGAGTGTATCACAGGACCTTTCTGATCATTCTTTTCTTATAAGAAATAGCTGTCTGATAAAAAAAGATCAAAAAGTAAGATGATTTTACTATTTTCCCCTTGTAAATCATGAAGGAAAAAAAAAGGGAGGAGAGACCTGAAAGAATTCTGAGGGAATGAGGACATTCCCAGCAAACATCTGTTAGAATGTAAATTATAAATGTCATGACTAGCAAGCACCAAGCACTTTAAGACTGCAGGTAGCACATTTTGCAGAGTTTCACTGGAGAGGGCGTAAATAGCAGTTCAAAGCTTGGGCTTGCCAGTCAGAGCAGTATCACGTTGCCCAGGAGTGTTTGACCATGTGTGGGTGACTTAAAACTCTTAGGACTTTGTTTCCTTCTTCTGTAAAATGGAGATAATGGCATTTACCCCCTTGGATTGTTGTAAAGATTAAATGAGCTAATGTACATAAAGCATTTAGCTACAGGCTGGTATGTTGTTAGCCGTCTATCATGGTGGTCATCACCCTGCCCTGCGTGCTTCCACGGCAGACCTCTGTTTCAATTTCCATCCTCCATGATTCATTGATGGTGATAGGAGCCATTTGTTCCCACAATCTGGTCCCTGGATTGGATAAAATCGTAACTCACTACCACCCAGGCAGCATTATCTTTATTGCATGCTTTTTAACGATTAACAATCAATTACAATATCATCCTTTAAATCCAATCCGAAGCACTGTCAAATGATTATGTACTATAATTAAATTAATGATATTGAACTTTAATTTTAGTTGCATGGCTGCTTTTATTTGATATCAGCGGTATTCTCATTGCATGAACATGGGGTTCTGGTGCAAAGTGTATTTATTTTACAGACACAAAAAAAAGCAAATCCTTAATATAATGTTTAAAAATAACCACAAATAGAAATATTTCCACATGAGCCCATTTGGAAACTCACATTTGCTATTCATTAATTTAGGACTTGACAATTTAACATAAATTAAAATAAAAGCCTGTTTCACGGAGCATGTGTCTCATTCTTCACTGTCTCAGCATGACCACACTGATTCTGGTGCTTAGTAATGTCCTTAAACATAATTTACAAATGAGAAAGTTAGTGGGGCTGGAGTAATGTATATCTAACTTGCAGTCTAGCTTCCTCTGACATTAAAATCTTGTTAATCTGAGACTCAAGTTGTGAAGGAAAAAAATCAAGATTATCAAGCATAAATCAGCATTTGCCTTATAAAATGTAATGGAAAAATGCTAATAAGATTTACTGGTAACAGGAAATTGGATTATAACTTATCTATTTTAAGTCCATTTGAAAATTGGCCTCAAAATTTGTGTCCTGATATGGACCGAGCCTCAGATCCTATTATTATTTTTTTTTCCACAGAGCACATGCGGATGCTTACTGATAGATTTGTAAAGTATAGTAATAAAAGGAAAAGAATGCACACGCCTCTAAAACAATTTATGTAAACAAGTGATGGAAAGTGTACACATTATTATATTTATACTATGAGGAAAGATAGAGAATTGGCTGTTTATGTCTAGTTGAAAGTAATCAAAAGGGGATAAAAGTAATTTAAACAGGATACTTTCCTTATGTGTATGTGGAACGCTGAGCAGCTATGATATATGATAAAATGAATATTCATATTAAAAGCTTTGCTTCCTCCTGTGTTGTATTGAAACCCAGCGACTATTTCATCAGTCAATTACATGGCATGGTAAGAATGTGATTTGTTCTATAACAAAATTGGTATAATGCAGGGACTAATGAAGTGTTTATTCAAGATTTACCTTCAGTGCTTACCTCTGAATGCATTCTGAGTGACTGACCATCGATTTCATCATGTTTTCTTACCAACTGCCTGTCAGGTCCACCCAGAGCAAGGGTCTCCTGTAATGCCCTTAACAAGAATTCAGTTCATATAACACTCATGTGTGGGAATTTCCTTCCCAGGTGAACAGGCTGCCAGGAATGTGCCATTTTTGTCTTATTGGTTGAACATTTTATTCAACAGTTAGCCGTCGGATCCAAGGCACAGTATTGAGGGCAGAGTGGACATCAGTGCAACAGTAGGAGGGCAGAAAAGAGAATCTTCAAGATGATGTGTTCAGACATGGTTAATTCAGGAAATTGTTGAGTACCTCTGAATCGCTGAGACATCATATTAAGAAGAATAGGGAATGGGGTTCTGGAAGAATTGTGAGCAATCAGGTACAGGTCAGATAAGGAAGAGGCTAGTTGGCCATGTCAGGGACCGCCACAGACCTAAAGGCATGCTAAGCCACGGAAGAATTTGAAGCAGGACAGTGAAAATATGAGATTTGTATTTTGTAAAAATTACTGCGGAAGCCACATGGAGGAGCCTAGAAATCCAATAGATCTGTCCGCTGCAATTTTTGCCCATTAGGTTGTTTCTGGCCTAATTAGTGCTCTATTTTTCTTTCCTTCCATCAACACCAAATTGCCTAAATTATAAAAGTGGTATACTTCCAATTTGTTTTCTTCTTTAGGACTGTCTTGAGTTTTGGCTTCTTGATCCTCCAGGGTCAATTTTTAAAATCAGCTTATCAAGTTTGACAGATATCTGTTGGAATCTCAATTGGAATTGTATTTAATGGGGACAATTAATTTGTTTACGACATTTACAATATGGAGTTTTCAGGTGAAAAATATGCCATACCTGTCTATTCATTTTATTTTTTATTTTTTATTTTTTTTTGTCTATTCATTTTAAAGTCTCTTAAATGTATTTCAATAAACTTGGTAATTTTTCTCCATGAAAGCTTTACACATTCTTCCCTAAGATATAATTATATATATATATATATATATATATATATATATTTGCAATTATAAATGGATTTTTAAAAATAATTCGTTTCTGATGTTAACAGATCATTCTTATCATATTGATAAAATCTCTTACTTGAATAATTTTCCCATAGGTTCTTTTGGCTTTATGATATAGGATATATTAACATCTACAAATAAAAGTAATTTGGTGAGTTGTTTTTCCTTTTAAGTTTGTACATCTTTCTTTCCTTTGTATTTTGCAATGGTAAGAACCTCTGCTGAAATGTTGAATATGGGTGCTGACAGTCAAGTCTTTTCCTGATCTGAAAGAGAAAGCATATCATTTTTCAGTATTAAGATGCTTGATGTAAAACCTTTCTACTTGCCTCTCGTCAGATTAACTAAGTCCCCTTCTCTTTATAGTTGACTGAGTTTAGGTGATAAATATGTTGAATTTTACTGATTTTTTTTCCTTAAACCTATTACCATGATCTTATGGTTTTTTAATATTTCTCAATAATTCTGAAAAAATTCTAAGCCATTTTTAAAATATTGCCTATTACCCACTTCCCTGTTTTCTGTAGTATGTCCTTATGAATTATATTTTATATCTTTTAGACATTTATACTGTACTCTTCATATCTTTTTCTTAAAATCTATCACTTGGTATCACTGAAATGTAAAATTTCTTTTTTATGTAATTTCTTCAGACCTGTATTCCAATTCACTAATTTTCTCTTTAGCTATATATAACCCATTTATCTGATTGTGGTGTTTTTAATTGTTGTTATTCTAATTTTCATATCTGGATTTTAATTCAAAATTGTTTACTCCTTACTCATATTCAAGCTTCACCACTGCTTATTTTGACTTCTATTTTTGAAATTCAGTATCTGAAACTTTTGCAAATTTATTTTCTTTTTTTTTTTTACTCTTCTAGTAGTCCTCATTTAAATTAATTTTAGGGCTCAGCATTTCTTTTTGCTTCATTCAATAAAATACAATTATGTATTTTGAAACACACTTTTCAAATTTTATCCAGCATTCTAGTTGTTTCAGTCTAGAGGGTTGCTCTTGGCTATCTAACCCACTTACTTTTAACAGAGAAAAATCTCCTTCAGGTTTTATTTTTTAACTTCTCATGCTGATAACTTGCTTAATTTGCTAGCATTCTTTCTTTTCTTTTTTTCTTTTTTTTCATAGCTGAAAGCTATTAAGCTTATAGAGTTGCTTCTGAGTATGGTTTTTCTTGAATCTGGCCTGTTTTGCTATATAATGTACTTGTTCTTGCTATTTTTTTATATAGGCACCCCGCAAAAAAAAGTTTAAGATTTTTTTCCTAGAAGTTTGGAATCTTGTCAGTGTGGTTTGAAGATTTAAACATTTGCTATTGAAATTGGATCAGAAAATATGACCTATACAATTTCGGCTTTTGGAGATTTATTGAGAATTTTTGTGGCCTGGTAGGTAAAGACTATTTATAAAAATTCTGTGGCTGCCCTGAAACATAGCTTGTTCTTTCAGGGTGCACAATCCAATATGTATATTAATTCAATATTGCTAATATTATCGTTAAAATTTTTTATTTTCTTATTCATTTCTACATGTCCTCGTAACTTTTAAATCAAAGTTTCTCTAGCATTTTTAAATTTCTAAATATTTCCTCTGTTTTTTCCCCCTAAGAAGATGATAGATATGTATATACATATGTAATATGTAGATGTATAGATGTAGATGTATAGATGTGTAAATCTATATCTATGTGTACATATTTTTATACATCTTTATTCTATGTTATTTGATTGTTCTTTACTGGCATGGATTGTTAGGAAACTTCCATTTCCCTGGCTTCATTGGTCCTTGAGATAGGTCTTTTGCTACAGTAATTCTCCTGGATGGCCTCATCATGCCCAGGGGAGGAAGAGTGAGCTAATGGAATGTTGAATTGAAAGGTGGACTTAGTCATGTTCTATTAGTTACCTTCTTTGTTTAAAGCCATCCTTTCCCAAAGGATTCATCGATTCTAGCCCATACTGTAAATAAAGGGGGTAGGTTTTCCATTTGTCAAGCTCCTGAATGTTTCTCTCAGTTCCAAATACATGAAGGAAACTTCTTAGACTATGTACTGCACTCTCTCAAAATCAGTATTTTAAAATTTTATTCCTTTTTTTGTTTCCCTTCAATCACTTTAATAAATCTTTATCCATTCTTTAATATTTTTGTTATTTTTCTTTAGATTTGCCTTATGTAAGGAATATATTATTGCTTATTGTATTAGTATATAATAAACATGAGTTTTTAAAAAAGTTTTATTAACTTATTTTAGAGAGAGAGTGAGAGCACATGAGTGGGAGGGAAGAGGCAGAGGGAGAGGGAGAGAGAGAATCTCAAGCAGACTCCCCGCTGAGTATGGAGTCCAACTTGGGGGTGGATCCCATGACCCTGGGATCATGACCTGAGCCAAAATCAAGAGTCTGGTGCTTAACTGACTGAGCCACCAGGTTCCCTAAACACGAATGTTTTTAAATATGAACCTAATATTATTTTCCTTTTGATAGGAGAGTTAATCACATTAATTATTATTATAACCGATGCTTTCATTTGCTCTTTTCTTTCTTGTCTGCGAGTTTAAATCTTTATGCTTCAGTGATGTCCCTTTCTATATTTCTATGTAGAAGAGATTTTCATTCACATTTCCAGCATGTATTTTTTATCGGGGTTTGCTTTTAGTCTTTAAAAAAACTTACTTATGTTTCTTAGATTAAATAGTTAAATGTCACTCTCTCTGACAAATGACAGATAACATTTAACATGCATTCTTGCCTCTCTATGGGTCCTCTTGCCTCCCTAACCATTCTGCTCTCCATTCTTCCATTCCCCTCAACATCCCTGTCCATTCCTGGTGTTTACAGAATACGACCACAGTTTTCATATCAGTTCTTTTGTATTTAAATCCTAGATTTATATTATATAGACTTTAATGCCAAACTTTTTTGAAGTAATTTATGAAATATCGTGTATGGCATTGTGTGGAATTATCACACCTGTACTTAGCTGGTTTCAAAGACAATTGTCAGGAATTTGATTCTATTGCTACTAATGTTAACCTATCAACTGCAAGCTACACAAATCTGTGGAGGGTATACTCACCTATGTAAATAATCACCCCTAAACAATACATTATTTTGTGTAGCTTATTTCTGAACTTTATATCAATAATCTCATGTTCTATATATTTTTCTATTTTTTTCTTTAGTACTATATTTTTGTGATTCATCCACACTGATTCATGTAGATATATTTATGTGCATTTTTAGTGTATGGTGAACAATTTAGTGTTGATGAGCATTTCCTTGTTTTTAGTTTTGTTGCTACTAGAAAGAATGCCTCTACACATTCTTGCACCTAGCCCCTGACTCACATGTATGCACATGCAGGGAGTACACCTCACACAGAACTGCCAGGTCGTAGAGCATGTACATCATCAACTTTAGTTAGTGATATAAAATTGCTTTCCTAGGTTATTGTTTCTTTTTTTAAAATTTTATTTATTTATTCATGAGACACAGAGAGAGAGAGAGAGAGAGGCAGAGACATAGGCAGAGGGAGAAGCAGGTTCCATGCAGGGAGCCTGACGTGGGACTCGATCCCAGGTCTCCAGGATCATGCCCTGGGCTGAAGGTGGCGCTAAACCGCTGAGCCACCAGGGCTGCCCAAGTTATTGTTTCAATCTATATTTTCCCCAATAATATGTGAGAGTTCTTCTTTACACATTCTCACAAAAGCATATTTTAAAATTTATATTGTTGCTGATCCATTCATGTGAAATGACATTAGGGTTTTTAATTTGTATTTGCATCATAACAAAAGTGACATTGAACATTTTATTATATGTTTATGATCCACTAGACTTTCCTCTTTTGTACAGTGCCTGTCATGCATCTTTTTAAATGATACAGGATTTCTTCATTTTTTAATAGATGTTCCTCATCTTTTCTATACATTTAATCTTTGTTGACTTTATGTATTTCAATACCTTTCTCAGTTTGTGGCTTTTCATTTGCTCTCTTTTGTTAAAAAATTGTTAATTTTAATGTGATATGAAATATGTCATTGTTTTTATGGTTTTCATTTTCCTGTTTAGGTTAATGAAAATTTCTCTACCACGGGTCAGATAGACAGTCTCCTACATTGTATTTTAGAGGTTTTTAATGATTTGCCTTTCATAATTACATCCTCAATTTATCTGGAATTGATTTTGCTTATGTTGTGAGGTAGAGTTTCATTTCCTTTTGTTTTTTATTCATGAAAACTAATTGCTCCCAAACCATCTCTTTAAAGGTTTATTTTTCTCCCTACTGATCTGCAGTATCTTCTCTTTCATATACCACAACTCCATATGCTGTGGGCTTTCCTTTAATTGTATATTTGTCCATTGCTGCACTGTTTCATGATATCATGCATATATAGCTATATACAGTATCAGGTATATATAATTTTATATATATAATATTTATGTAGTTGTATTGTGATATCTGATGGTGTATATTGCCCACCTCATTTCATGTTTTTCTTTAGAAAATTATTATATTATCACTGTAAGTTTTACAGCTAACTTATGAAGTTTCATGAAAAACTGAGCTGGATTTTTATTCAAATTCTAATGAATCTGTCTTTTCATGTTGAGGGTAATGACATTTTTAAAACATCTCTGAGTATGTCATGCCTCTCCATTTAAATAGGTCTTCTACCTGCCACACTGCCGAATTGCTATATGAGTTCTAGCAATCTTGGGGAAAAAAAATAAATAAATAAATAGGTCTTCTTAAATGCATTTAAATAATTTGTATGTATATTTTGTTAGGTTTATCCTAAATACTTTTATATTTTGTTGATATTCTAAATATCATTGTTTTTCCTAATTGGATTTGCTCTTTTTGCTGAGTTACAGCAATACAATTTAATTTGGTATATTGATTTTATATCTATGAATCATGATAAACTCTTATTTATTCTATTAATTTATCTATACACTCTTCTGGATTTGGTATATAGGTGATGACATCATCTTGGAATAATGCCATTTTTCATTCTTCTTGTCAAATAATTTTACTGCTAATTTTTTATTGGTTTGATTGTCCTAGCCTTGCCAGGAAAAGTAATGAAAGGGGTCATCCTTGTCTCAGCTGATTTTAAAGGAAATGTATTTACATTTCATCCACGTGTATGATACTTGCTGTAGCTTCTCATAGGTGCTCTTTGTCAGCTAAATACATTTCTGGTTTGCTAAGATATTTTGTAAGAAAAATGATCAATTTGGATAGCATCATATTGTTTCAGAATACTTTGGTTCTCTTTTTATTTAAGTATGTTAACATCTTGTTACTGTTCTACTTGGGATATTTCCAGTATTTGTGTACCTGATATTGTAGTTTGTTGTTTTTCTGTTAGATGCTTGCTTTCTCTTTTGTGCACTGGACTTTTGATTGAGATTTTGTGTTTCTTGAACACCACTTATAGAAAATTTTGAGGCCTGCATTCAAACTGTTTTCTACACAGAATATTGCTTGTTCTTCTCAGAAATAATTTTCTTTCCTACAACTTTCTTCCTTTGCCTCACTGCTCTGTGCCAAGAGGGGGATAGGACGAGCAGGATGAGCTTTTTGTCTGTTTGTGTCCTGCTTCATCCCTCAGGGGGTCACCCTTTCCTTGCCCCACCTTTATAACTTACTAATGTGAGTTCCCATACCAAATGGGACCTAGCTTTTGAGTCCAGACTTCTAGGATTGGCAAGGTGAAACCAGATTCCACACCTTCAGAGAGTAGCTGGTCAGGGCACCTTGTCCCACAGAATAGCATTTTTTGGCAGTCAGACTTCCAATTTGTGTTTCTTATATTGCTACAAGCTTAGCCATGCTGTCAACAACATATTTTTCCAGTCTATCTAGCTTCTAGCCATTTTAGGTGTTTAATACCAGGAGGGGTTTTTCTACACATCTGGCATGGTTGATGGTAGGAAATAACATGTCACCAGCTTTCTTTGCATGACAATTGGTCATCTTTATAATGCACCTTATTGTTTTTCCTCTTGTCTCTTCATCTCAGCCTCTTCTCTCTTTGTAATTTTGTGATACCATTTTTTGTGAAGGAAATGTCTTCTTGTTTCATATTAAATATGCTAAAACATTTTCTAACATTTTCTCTGTTTTGCTGTCGCCAATCATTTAAATAATATATTCTTCAAGTTTTATTTTTAAATGTGCTTTTTTCCCCCTTGTTCTAGCGTGTATCTGAGAATTTGCTTAGCTCCCAACCCTGACCCCAACTGCTGATCTCTTACTGTGCAAAGTTCCTCTCTGAAATGAACTGATGCTTCCCAACACACAGGTACATAGTTTGCAAATACTCTACTCACTATCTCCCTGATTTCTGACTGGATCTATTTCCCGGGCCAAAGTGCAGAGCATGTCTCTGGTCACAACCTTCCTCCTCCTTCCTGTGTCTAGCAGGATGAACCAAGTATAATTTGCAAGATCTACTTTAGTTCTTCCTCTACCTCTAGTCCCTGATACTATATACTTGGAGCCAGTGGAAAGCTGTCCCCAACATGGTCTAGTTCTAGTATTCCTCTCATTTTTACCCCCTACATATAAAGTTTTAAATTGTAAAAACATACACCTTGAACTGCAACAGACCAGTGGCTAAAGGAGGCTAGGATGAAAGCAAGGGACTAATACTCTAACTGCTTCCAAAAGTTGCAACCGAATACAGAGGGGGGATTGTCCAGTTTTGCCTTTGTAGATTCTGGAAGTTTCTGAGCCAAGAAGCAGACATGAGGGAGACAAAGTTCTCTGTTTTCTTTCAGGAAGGCAGGGCTGTTTCTTCCTTGAAACTAAGCTAGGTACATCATCGTGATTTTGTTTTTTTTTGTGTGTGTGTGTTTTCTTGCTTCTTTGCATGCTTTTTCCTGACTCTCTGAGCTTTTTATTGTGGATATTCCTTCGGAATATTGGCTTTGGGTCTATTTTAGGTTTTGGAGGTTTTGCAGCAATTGTTCTTTTTCTTTGTCTTCAAGTCGTGTTTTTTTTTAGGAAAGTTCATGTCAAAGGTTGATGGCCATGTGCTATTTTTGAATCTAACTGTATTTCTGAGCAAAATGATATGAAGCCTCAAAGGCATGATATTCATAGATTATTTTTCTCACCATGACTGACAAAATTTGCAAATATAAATTCAGTTGGCTATGCTTCACCTTGGAAGAAAGAGAGATCCATTATCTCCCTACTCTTCTCAGGGAGCTTTTAATCATTGCTTCCGGGCTAGATTTGTTTTAAAGAAAGATATGATTCAAAACTTCCTACTCTATACAGAGCTTATAGACTTGAATGTATTAGGAAAGGCTAAAGTACAGTAACAAATAGACCCAAACTTGCAGTGCGTCAACAAAACAAGTTCAATTCTCACTCATCTAATAGTCTGTAATGGTTCAGACTGGTGAAAGGCCAGGAGTGAAATGAGGTAAGAGAGTAGGGTGGCCTTAGCATACAATCAGTCAGGGGCTCAAGATCATGGTAGCTTTGTTCTCTTCAATGGAAACTTTCAAGGTCACCCTGAGGGTTACTCACCTTGTTGGCCAGAAAGTGGACCAAGCAAGGATGTATGCACGAGCAAGTTCATATAAGCCAAGCGTGTAAGTGGCCCAGGTCCTATGTGCTCATATTTCATTCCCTGGCACACAGCCACATGCCAAAAGGAACCCCGAAGTGGGCTACACACTGCAGTCCAAGCCGTGGATGAAGGAAGGCTATAAACACTGATTTTGATAAATAACTGGACATTTCTATCACATGGACAAACTAGAAATTTTTTTCAGGACACTGGACTCTTGAAGTTATGTAACTTGACTCCAAAAAAAAATCATAAATCATCAGATTCATCTATTTTCTGTTGGGCTGTGCAAACACCTCAGGAGAGGCTTTGGCAGAGGTCGCATCTGCACGTGAATTGCCCTGAGCTTCAGAGTCCTTTTGACATCCTCAAAGAACAATAGCAACAGAAGGGTTTGCACAACCAGCCTGCTGACAAGTGTAAAACAGCATCAACAAATGGAGCCTTTGTGAAGCTCAACCTAAGGGCTGATACAACCCCCTCACCCCCATCCTATCATGTAAATGTATGCTAGCTGGTTGCACTAAATGTGGAAACATTCTCAATATCTGCTCTAGGCCACAGAGGGCCTATTTGTGTAGACTAGGAAAAAAGTATGATTTATTACAGAAACAAATTAATATGCACTAAGCTAATATGTTTCATTATATTATATAAAAATTTAAAAAGTTTATCCAAATTTTTAACTCTACCTCGGAAACAACTGGGAACCGGGTCTAAGATATGAATTGCCATCAAACCACTTTTCACTTTTTGTTGGACTGGAATGAACTATGGATCTCATGGCTGTAAGAGCCGAGTAGTGAAACAGAGTGATTCGTGTTTAAATGAAGTTTTATCATCATTCATTTTATCTATGAAAACCACACCGTTTAAATTCCCCAGCATGGTGGTGGGCTTTCTTCTCCCCCTTTTTTCTTTTTGGTTTTGTTTTTATTTGCTTGTTGTTTTGCACTGCTGTTAACTTTACCGTGTAGCAGCAAGCAGACAGGCTACATGACACTGAGACTTCATTACATTCACTATTAAACAAAAGCTCTTATTTCAGACAATATGCGAACAAACTTCTTTCGAGTGCAGCATCATTCCTCAGGATTATTTATTGTGATTGTTTTATCTCTGCACCGAGAATCCTAATTTTCTCGGTTCTTCACTTTATTTCAGTGTCAGCTATCCTGACAGCTAACACCTGTGCATATTCTGGTTTTTCAAATCTTCCCCTCATTGCACACAGTGATCCTGTCTCCTTACCCTTCAGACTACACTATCTTTCTGAAAGTCTCTGGAGTTTGCACAATTTACGGAAAATAATTAAATTCCACTTTGATTTACATGGAGTCAGGAGGATATAATAAAAGAGCCTCAGACCTAGAATCAGGATTTCAGGAATCCATTCGGAGTATTTCTGTAAACTGTGTGATCTAATTTCCAAAGCTGTCTGACCCACACGCGTATACCCGTAGGACCAGGGAGTCAGGGTGATATGACAGTCATGATCAGCTACAGAAGTCCATGTGTCCATTCATTCATTCACTCACTCATTCATTCATCCATTCAAACAGACATTTATTACCAGGCACTGTGCTGAGTATTGGGAGTAATAATAATGTATCCTAAGTCTTTTCATATATTAACTGGGTTAATCCTTGTACTGCTCCTCTTAATGGCTGAAGATACTGACATCCACAAAGCTTAATAATTTGCTCAAGCTCACACAGCAGTAGTTAGTGGCAGGGCGAGGATTCAAAGTCAGGGTGACCAGCTCCAGGGCTTGTCCTCATAACCACCGCGCTGTACTACTTGAAGCACAAAGGTGAGTAAGAGGGGCCTCCCTCCTCAAATAGCTGGCAGGCCACAGAGAAAGGTAGATATGTAGACATATAGGGCAATGTGATAAATGCAGCCCACAAATCCTCACAGTATAGAAAGTGGTTTGTCTCGTGCTACCCACTTCATCGTTTTACGCAGAGCACTTAATCCTCAGAACAAAGCTTGAAGGTAGCTATAATTATCTCGTTTTTTTAATGTAAAGAAACTGCTCCAGAGAGGTTAACTAATTTTCCCAATACTCCAAAGTGACTTGAGCTGGGATTAGAAATCACGTTTAATTCCAAATCCTATTTTTGTTGGCCTCTATCACACTGCGTTGCTTACAGAGAATCCTTACTTTGAAATTCTCCGAAGTTTATTTCTCCATTGTTGTACTTATTCTCTCCACAAAATTAAAATTTAAAGTAAAAGAGAAAATGTTGGCCCAAATTTGACAAGAGTGCATGAGAGAACAAAATCATCATCCTTCGTAACTTCTCAAAGAATTCACAAAGCAAAATAATGAGATTATCTAGAATATTTGACCCGGAGGCCAGACAGTTGCTTTTAGCCTTTGCTCCCTGTCTGCTGGGAACTGAATCCATGCATTCCCTAAAATTTGGATACTTAGATTAGAGAAGCACATAGATTCTCATAACTAGGGGATGTCCTAGAGATATGATACCCTCATTCTACAAATAAGGGGATCAGTAGGTAGAAATTTAAATTCTCTGTCCAAAGTTATATGATTAGTTAAGTAACTGGGTTAAAAAAACAGAATTCAGATCCTCTACCTTTCTGTCTTCTACTCATCACCCTGTCATCTCCAAACATAAACACAATTTAAAAAAAAAGTTTTACAAAAAAAAAAAAGTTTTACACACTTGTTTTTAGGTAAATATAATATAGACTGAAAAACTGAGTATGGGGAGTGGTTATTTAGGAATCTGTATATTTAAAATGTTTCCAAGTGACTGCCTAAGACTCACTGCTGATTCCCTTTATATACATGAGAAACTCTTTCAAAAATTTGTTTATTACGATCATATACATAAGTAGAAATAAGGGGAAAGAGAGAGGAGGAAGCCAAAAGATAAAAATAAAGATAATGAGAAACAGTAGTAATGTGTGAATGATGGTGAGAAAGCAAGAGAGAATGAATATGAAAAAGAAGAATTGAGTGGGGACAGGTGGCAGGACTCGCTTCAGTGTACAAAGGAACTTTTCCCATGATTTGCTCGCCTTTGTTCCAAATTTGTCTCCCACGACTCTACTACATACTGCTTTTTTTTTTTTTAAGATTTATTTATTTAGAGACAGAGAGAGAGAGAGAGAGAGAGAGAGAGCACTTGTGTGTGGTGAGCATGTAGACAGGCAGAGGGAGAGAGAATCTCAAGCAGATTCCATGCTGACCACAGAGCCCAACGACCCTGAGATCATGACCTGAGCCGAAATCAAGAGTCAAAGCTTAACCAACTGAGCTACTGAGGTGCCTACCAACCCGTCTTTATTTATACTATTTCTGTAATATTAACCACTCTTCTTTTGGTCTTTTCACACACACCTACATCTGCACACAACATACGAATACGTTCAATAGCAGACTTAAAAACTCATGACAATTCCTGCAAGTTTAATCCTAATGACAGGGAAAATTGACCCCAAAACCCTAATTTACAATTGTTCCCATTCTATGAATGGCTCTCTGTGTTTGGTTAAAAATAATTGAATTACATATTATTTTGTTTGAGATGCATGCTCATGAGGAAGTACACTGATAATGTTGGATTTAAATAAATATAGGTCTATATACACTGTAGGTTTGTGCAAAGTTTGAACTTTCACGATCAGTTTGAAGAATATATTCTGAAAAGGCCACCCTGTAGTCCTCAGAGTTTTGCCTTAGGGGTCTTCCTAGGGCATGAATCTGGATGAGTGAGTCAGGGAAGTACACATAATTGTTCCTTTCCGGATCGCCACCACTTTCCATCAGTCTGGCATGGTATCATTTTCAACCTAAAGCATTTTCATCCTGTTAAGAAACTGCTTTCTTACTACTGGCTGATAGTCAATCTCTTATTATACCTATTGTTTTATGTATATACACATGAAACATTGCTTTTGCTTTATATATACACACACAGACACAAGTATATATTTTGAACTGATAAATGTCAACTTAGAAATAACAAAACAAAACAGACTCTCATCTAGCAGAAAGTTTCACTCATGTGTTTGCTCAATGCAAGGACATTGTTCCATTTTTCGCTTTCATGAAAAAGAGGAACAATAAAAATATGCACACTTGCTTACCGTAGATGCGTTTTGATTTTCCATGAACGAAAGGGTAAAAGATCACTCAGAGACCCTTAACACTAAAACTCTCAGCACTAAGATAAAAGTATGGGAGGACACATTTAAGTTAAATTGGGAAGCATACTCATTAAGTAAAAATAGCCTCATTAAGTAAAAATAGTCTTGGCACACTAGTCATTAATTGAAGTGTATGTCTAAGATTTAAAACAAAGGACCAATTATGTCTCCTTCAATAGAAGAAATTGTGTATTCCTTAACTGCATGTTTAATAACACAGTTTTACTTCAACTGAGGAATTATATAAACCATAAATTAAATCTGAACTTCTTATGCCATGGAAATCCCAAGGTGAAAAGAACAGGTTTAATTGTTAGGTTTCTATAGTCTATCGAGGAGAAATGTTTTATTTAAAAATATGTTTTCTGAAAAAATTTAAAAAATATATATATTTTCTGGGTGATTATCCATATGTTTCTGATATTCAATGTCCAATACATGTAGGGATTTTTCCTTTCAAATTTCTTAGCTCCTCAGACCTCCGTTAGCTAGAGTTGATATCATTTTAAGCCTTTATTTTGCCCTCTCCGTAACAAAATGGAAATCATTGAAGTGTACCCCATAGGTGTAGGAAATAAAAGTATTTCATTGCATCTCTTAGTATTTAGATGTATCTCTGAATAGTTCCATCATCTCATAGCTATTCTTTGATTGTGAAGCTGCATCTATAACTGCCTATGAAAATCCATGAACTCTTACTTAATGGTGCCCTGCCTTCTAGCCTCTTAGGTACCTGCCCCCCTTTATGGTCTCTTTTTTGGTCTCCTCCAGCTCACTGCAGCAACAGTCCAAGCAGTGCCTTGTCCCTGACTCCTACGGGGCTAAGCAAATGCTGCTGCTTTCATGTGAGACTCCCTTTTTCTTGATTTTCTTAAAAAAAAAAAATCTGCCAAACTCAATTTTATTCCGTCAGGGTCAAGGCCTCTTAGAAGCCTTCCATGATTCCCCAAGGCTGTATCTGGAGCTCTTCTGATATCCTTGTGTAGTACTTAGTGATGGTTTATCAAAGCACTTGCCACACTATTCTATGTATCTCTCTTGTCTTTCTCCTTTCCTTGGAGATCAGTATCATAGGCCCTAAAACCTCGATAGTGTCATGGTAAGTAATAAGTAAATAGGTAAATAAATACATATATAAATGCAGGTTTATTGCAGTGCTTCATTATTACTCTAGAAATGGCATATGAACTAGTACTTTATTGAACAGACAACAGTATGCATTTTTTATATCTGCCTTATTTCAGATAAATGTTAATCAGCTTGTAATAAAATATAAAGTATAGGCCAGTGGCCTAAATCATAAGCAAATGTGAAAGATGAGGCAAATGTAAAGTAAAGGTAGAAGCATAAAATGGACCAGAAATAAAAGCTAATGTGATAATTATGAATTCAAATAATACTCATTTTTCTTCTGGTCCTGCAATAGTATCTTACACATTCCAACTCTGAATTGGGATTTCTCTTTATTTGAGGTGATATGTTCTTGTCTGTCATCTACAATTTCTTATAATCCTAAATCTGAGATGTCTGTCCAACTTCCAAGGTTTTGGAGAAAACTTGTGAATAGACTAAAAAAAACTGGTCATTTCCCTAGAAAGCCTCCTCCTCTGTCTCCCCAGTGGCCCCTCATTTCAAGCTTTGATACAATTGTACTAAGTTACACTAATTGGTACATTCTTTCCCACATGTTTGGAGCTAGTTATATTGGAAGATAAAGTGCACATTTGCATAAATGAATATGTATAAGATGCAAAATAATGCACAAATATGTGCCTATGATTTATTGGATGAAAACTTAGTTCACAGTACACCCAAAAATATCTTTACTGTTTGACCATAGGAAGAATATTCAATTCTATTTTACTAGAAATTGTGTGTGCAAAGTAATTCCTGATACCAAATAAAATAATCAATATAAAATCTGACTGTCATCAGTGAAAATTGAAGTAATGTTGAGACCTCTTTTTACCTTAATCCAGTTGACCCTCTATTTTTTCTGGTTAATTAACCTTCTTTTGTTCATGTCTGTTTTGTTCTTGAAAAGAAGGGACGTTATTAAATGTTTTAATCTCCTTGAACCTCAGTTTTCTTAGGTATAAAAAAATGGAATTAGTGTTTCCTCTTTTTGGGTGAAAGCACTATATAAATGTCAAGTTATCACTGAAAAATTTGGTTAAAAATCTGTATTGAAAGTAAATTACTCAACATCTATTTACTTACTATCTTGGGAGAAAAAATGTAATCATGGAGCAAATATAGTATTTTTTTTTCTTATGTCTAGTAGAATGATTCACTAGGAGAACACTAATCTTTTTAGTAATTCATTCAATCAAAGACTACTTTTTTGGGTGTCTCCCATGGACCAGGTGCTAGTCTATATGATAAGAACACATCATTGTAAAAGGAAAGGAAAATCGCTTACTACATAGAGCTTGCATTCTAGAGTAAATATATACAAGGAGAGACAGAGAAAGAGAGAGAGAGAGAGAGATTTTTTTTTCAATTGCCTGCAGTGAGCCAGACACCATATATGTCCATCATTTCATGTAACCCTTACCCTTACCCAAACCGTGAAAATTACGTACTATTGCCCTAAGTTACAGAATTGAAAATTGAGACTCAGAGAGGTGATGTGGTTTCCCTGAAAATTCAGTAAATGAGACAACGGGTATTCAAGTAAGTAATCTCTGACCATAAGGCCCACTATTTCCCAAACAGTTACCATTAACTGAAAGAATATACATAAATAGGGTGTAGAACAAACAGCTTGTCACAAGAGCAGAGGAGAACTCTACCCCCTTCCTCTGACAGCATCATCTCAAAGGGCTAGGTCTTACAGGCTTTCCTGATTTCTAATATCTGGGATTCCGCTTCCCTATAGAGATCTACAGTCCTTTATTAGTCTGTGATACTTTCTAAATTTTCCAGATTCTAGCTTTGGCTTCCAATGAGTTAGCATTGCTGATTTTCTAGACTCTGGTGTCTTCTTTCTGAACCAGATCTTCACCGGTTTGCGTCTTTCCCACCTCAGTTGAATATATGAGCTTTCTGAAACTCATCCACTCTTCTATTTTTAATTAACAATTAAAATTATGAGACTAGACTCTTCTAGGCTGCTTCTAGGAATAGAATATGGATGCAATTAAAAACAGAATCTGTTCAAATTTAATCCACTAGCTCCCTCTGGCTTAGCTAATCAACCAGTTTAAATTTGTTCTTTCTTGTTTGGTGTGTGTATGTGCTTTTTAAATCTCTCAGGGTCCGGCTATGATAAAGGTCACAACTTCTTTTTTATTATTTTCGTTTGTTTTTCAATTTGACAAGAAATATGTACACATACTTACCGTATGTATGTATGTAGATGTGAATATGTTTACACACAGAAATTTTTATATATACATATGTATATAACTTTACATGTATATATAAAAGAGTAAGAGAAAATACACATAAAGGTAAGGAGAATAATCACCCACAAAATCTCCCTACTCAGAAACAAGCTTTTGCATAGAATCCTCCTATCCTATAGATTTCTTCCTATCTATAGTAAGCCTTTCTGTAAATAACTCAAAATATGCTGATTTACTCAAGCAACCACCTCATTCAATCTGTATCAAATAAGTTTATCCTAGTGATTTCACTATATCGCTGATTAATTAAATTGGATAGAAATCCACATCAAAGTACTATAGGTACAAAGTATGTGGCAAATATGTTATTTATTGTATGTGTGTGGTTTTTAGACACATGCATGTATGTGTGTGTGTGTGTGTGTGTGTATTAAATAGGGCAGACATTTTAGATAAATAGTAAAATATTAAACATTTCTAACTTGAAGAGAACCTAAATCCCTTTCTCAAATTAACTTACCGCATAACTGAATCTACCAGAGCTTATGAAAATTTATTACATTTCATCTTGAACCCCACCTGGGAAAAGGGACAAAGTTTCTCTTCAAATTATAACTCACAAAGCTACTGCAATTCTATATGCACATCATATTGATTAATAACAGTGAAAAGAAGCTCTGCCTTCGGCTTGGCATGATTCTATCTTCAGGGAATCTTCAGGTTATCAGGAGATGTGCAGTTCTGTGCTGGTAACATAGACCACTGTGCTCAATTTTGGGATTTGACAAACTAAAGTTTATTCAGTAGGCTTTGGCTAATTTCCTTTGGGAAATCAGCTCAGTGAAATCCATAGATAGTGCCCAATTTTTGACTTTTAAAGGGACAAATTCACAAAATTAACACTTTCCAAACCTCCTCATAACCAGGAACATATATAGGCATACACTTACACACCTACACGGCTTAGAAATCGCTGGTATATGTGTGACCTAACCATTCCAAACTAAGGCAAAATTTAGGTCTTGACCAGAAATCTGAACACAACTCATCTCTTACATAAAATATTGATTCCATAGGTATGAATCTAGTTAATCAATCAGTATTAAACCCAATTCTTTATAGCACATTTAGGGAAAAGTGAGCTATCAGAGGTATAATTTGGGAAGCAACAGAAGACAATACTGTTTAAAATCATTAAAAAGTTCTGGTGGGTTTATTTTTTTTTAAAAGATGTGAGCTATGTTAATGTTATGTGGGCACTGATATTTCCATTTATGACCATACTTTATCTAACTGAAAATTCTTTAAAAAGATAGCCTGGAGGTATAATTTATTTTTTTTAAAGATTATTTATTTATTTATTTATTTATTTATTTATTTATTTATTTTAGAGCAAGAGAATGAGAGAGAGAGAGAGAGAGAGAGCGTGGAGGGGCAGAGGAAGAGGAAGAAAGAATCCCAAGCCGGTTCCCTGCTGCACCTGGAGCCTGCCCTGAGATCATAACCAGCACTGAAGTCAAGAGTTCTAGGCTCAACTGACTAAGCCACCCAGGTGCCCCTGTAGTTATCATTTAAAAAGCACCTTCTTAACTTTTTTTTTTTTTAAACTTTTCATCTTTTCCTTCCTGTTTTCCTTCTTAAATGAAAGTCAATTAACAAAGTCTTCTTTCCTACCTATTCTTAGGTGTCTGGAACCCTACAAAAGCCACTGAAGCACCCTTTCCAGCTGATGGAATATCTCTAGGCTCTCCTTCAAACTTTTTTGCTCCTGTCCTGTATCAAAAGACAATTTCTCCGGGATCCCTGGGTGGCGCAGCAGTTTGGCGCCTGCCTTTGGCCCGGGGCGCGATCCTGGAGACCCGGGATCGAATCCCACGTCGGGCTCCCGGTGCATGGAGCCTGCTTCTCCCTCTGCCTGTGTCTCTGCCTCTCTGTCTCTCTCTGTGTGTGCCTATCATGAATAAATAAATAAAATCTTAAAAAAAAAAGACAATTTCTCCATAACTTTCTCCTATTTATGCATGTCTTGGAAGCTGAAATACTGAATGCTTGCTTTTGTTCTTGACTATCTTTTTGAGAATGTTTGCATAGGGAACAGTCTTGAAATACAGAAGTTCTATCTCTGGAGCAAAGAGCACGTTACAGTCCAGTATAATAATAAAGATAAATTCTCCCTCTGCAGCAAAGGGCAGGTTTGCTTGGTGCCATTGTTAAAAAAAAATAGGTTTCCTAAATTCAAGGAGCTTAGGACACAGACCCATGGTGTGTATAGGTGTCAGCTGGCCCTCATCATGTCACCCTGTAGTAAGTGGAGTTTGGGGAACTGATGCAAAAGATGACGATACTCTGGCTACTGCTATTACTATGAGTAATAAACTACCCTTTGTCTCTGCTTTCTGCCAGCATCCATGAAATTGTGGCAGATCTTTCACATTTCTTGCCATTTTCTTCCCCAGTTTCTGGTTTGTAAGTAGATTCTCTTCTCCACTCTTATCCTTTAGATGATGACTCATTGGGTTGGTCTATTTTTCTTTTAATTTAGTTCCTCTCCCCATGTCTGCCTCCTGAGTTGACTTTTTTTGTCTAAGGTTCCCACTTCTCCGGGAAAAAAGAGGATCTGATTAAATGATAAGTGACAATGAATTAAAGACAGAAGGTTAAAAAGGATGAAAGAGAAAGTGTGAATACAAGGGAAAGTGTAGGTTATACACGGAGTATGGGTCCAGGAGAATCCATACAACAGCTGGGTCTTCAAGTCTATCCCCTTTAGAGACATCCTTTTAAAGACGTATTGAGTCTGTGGGGTGGAGGGACTCCATTACTGGGTGAGGGGCCTTGCTGATCTGACAGTTTGACTCTCCTTTTCATTTCTTAGTGTTCCCTACTAAAAATATTACTTCTTTATATCTTTTTCCAACCTTTTTTTTTAAAATTATTTATTCATTCATGAGAGACACAGAGAGAGAGAGAGGCAGAGACACAGGCAGAGGGAGAAGCAGGCTCCATGCAGGGAGCCCAACGTGGGACTCGATCCCTGGACTCCAGGATCACGCCCTGGGCTGAAGGCAGCACTAAACTGCTGAGCCACCCGGGCTGCCCTTTTTCCAACCTTCTAACAATAAAACCAGTAGGCTCATATTCAGATAAATACAGTTCTGGATTAAAAAAATCAGGAATTTTTACTTGCTTATTATATCTTATTTCAGAGTGTTCCAGAGGAATGAGCGGTGGCCCTCTGCAACATGCATCCTGCGAATCAGTAGAAACTTACTATAAATGCAAATTTCCAGGTCATATACCCCATAGATTCTGATTTAGTAGAGTTGATTTTTCCATTTCTGTTGAGCTTTTTGGGTCAATTTGCTAACTTTGTCTACAGAATATGAGAAACTGGAAACTGCCCCTTGAGTCTCAAAGAGATAGTTCAACCCCAAATACATAGATAAGTCACTGACAAATGTTAGTTGATGGCAGTGATTTGCCCTGGCAGACATTCAACTGCCAGGTGTGTTTTGATAGTTAATTTTTGGCCCATGAAATTGAAAGATTCATATTAGTATGAAAAAAAAAACTACTTGGTTTAAACATTTTGGGATATATTTGGAATGATTCCTTCTTCTAATGATATGTATATTATTAGCAATGGCCATATACAGAAAGATATCTAAGTGAATGAAGAAATAGGAATCTTTAGTTTATAAACAGTTTTGGTAAAATACTGTTATCCTAAAAGTATCTTATTTGAATACATTAATATGAAAACTTATGAAAGACTAATAAGGAGGCATTTTTGAAAAGTACAGACTATTTCATTCATTGCTAGTGGGATCATCAGATATAAAATAAGATGTTAGTGAAAAATATCTTTCATCAGTGTTTGAGGTACATTGAGAGAGGGTGTAACGTTGGTAGTTCTGCAGGTATCTCTTATTATTCTAACTTCCTAATAATGATGCTCCTGGAAAAATTCTTTATTAATTTTCTCAATATTTTTCTGACTAAATAGAATTGAATAACCCAAGGAATAAAACTGTCACAGCAACAGCTTTTCTCTTTGAGTACAGACCAGCATACTTAATTTCCATCAGGTTTGACTGGGAGTTTCACACTTAAATTTAATCAGAATATACTCCACGTGAAACCCATGAGAACAAAGGAAATGCCATGTGCCTATAGTGCTCTAGAGATAAAGATACCACAGTTTAGAATGCCGCGGACTACAGTGATATTGGAAATGTTTCCATTTGCACATCAAACTGAATTATTCTGGGATTACTTGGGACAACTGATGTAACATAAAACAATGTGATCAAAATTCCAACATGTACACACTTTCACTGTCAATAGGGGGTCTTTGTCAATAAGAGCACCTCTCAAAACACAGCAACACAAATTCAGACAGTATATTTCAGATGTTCACCTTTCCTCTACAGTTATGTTGATAAAAGGTTCCAGGACTTACAGTTTACGACAACTTTTACTTTTTTCACGTCTGGGAATGACACATCATTTTCCGCACTGCATTCATATTCTCCGGCCTGGTCCCTTGTAATTCCATAGATGTCCAAATATTGTCCATTTTCAAATGGTTTTGCTACAAGAAAGAAAAGTATGTTTAATGGTAGCCGCCTGAGGCTTCATTCAAATAAAATAACAATCTCATGTCTTCCTATTAGGTACTGCTGACAAAACAATCTCAAATGAAACTGGGGAATTATTAAACCCTTTGTTCTCCTATGTTCAGAGGAAAAGTCAGAGAAAAAAGCAGAAACTGAACAAGGGATACTATAACAACCGTTTCCCCAGAACAGGATATACATGTGTTCTTTTTAATTGATTGTGGTCTCCTAACCTCGTCACACATCAAATAGAGCTCTGCACATTTCTGTAATTGAGTTCAACAACCTTCTCGCAGTATAGATGAAACTCACTAATATGGCTTGGTACATATTGACTTTTATACAGTGTAAGCTAGCAAGTTGACACTTAACCTAACTAAATGTTGCTTTTCTTTTGGGAAAATCTCATGCTCATTCTCAAGGTTTCAAGCCAGATGGCTTGATAAGAGGATAGAGCTACATGAAACCATTGCCGCATCTCAGCTCCCAAAGTCATTAATTTTTTAAGAGAGGCACACTGTATTTACTATATATAACTGATCCAGTAAGCTTCTGGAAAAAAATATCATTCTCAGACTAAAAGTTAAGTGGTTATAAAAATGAAATTGTCCTTAGTTTTTAATATTCCAGGGAAAATATTATTTTTTTGACCAAAAAAATAGCACTAGAGTAAAAACATAAAGACATAATCACAGATGAAAAAAAATAGTTGCAAATGAACAAAATTTTTAAATAAAGATTCTTTTCTGAATAGAATTTTTACTTATTTGGAAGCAGAGACTCCTCAGGCAGGAAGGATCCTGATCATCAGAGCTATGGAGAAAGAATGGGCCTATGTGACTTTCCAGGGGGAGTGGCTCTTCTCCCTCCTTAACCAAGTCTTGAAAAATCACATTTCAATGCATACCAAAGAGAACTGGAAAATGACACAATGATTCCATTAAATGGCATATTTTGAAAAGTCGACCTTATTTTTGTTTTCATCTTACTCTCTTGCCAAACCTACTGTAATGCTGTAGAAGTTAGAAAGCTTGTAAGAGGATTTCATTGTATATGAATAAAGCAAAATGAAATTTAGTTACAGTGCTCCAAATCTAAAATCTTTGTCAGCAACAAAAAAATATTTTTCCTGTGGGCTCTCTTGTCTGGGCCAATGCTAGTCACCACACTGTTTGTCCTCAGGTAGCTTTGACTTCATTAATTGATACCTGGAGTGTTTAGAATATAGATGACTATGCCATTTCTCCATTTGACTAGCTGCTCCTACATTGTGGACAAGGAGGTTATACTTCCAAGATGATAGGTGGCTGAGACACTATTTCAGGTACACAGAGGTGAGCTTACAAAAGCAGCAATTGTCCTTAAATTCAGATTCTTAAAATATGATTTTATAACTATTTCCTTTGCTCAACCTAATACCCTTATCTGACTCCTGATACTAATATAATATTGATTTTCTACTGTTTCCTTCTTTTTTATCTTATTTTCACCCTTATAATGAAGATTATCTAGGCTTACTAGTGTCTGTAAAAACTAGTGAAATATAGGGAGGACAAAATCCTTCTTCACATCCAAGAATTCTTTTTTTTTTTTTTTTTTAATTTTTATTTATTTATGATAGTCACAGAGAGAGAGAGAGAGAGAGGCAGAGACACAGGCAGAGGGAGAAGCAGGCTCCATGCACCGGGAGCCTGATGTGGGATTCGATCCCGGGTCTCCAGGATCGCGCCCTGGGCCAAAGGCAGGCGCTAAACCACTGCGCCACCCAGGGATCCCTCACATCCAAGAATTCTTAAAGTGGAACTTGAATTATAAAGTCAGGAGATATCAAATGAAAAATAAAGTATGGGTAAAATTGATATATAAGGATTAAATCACCTAGTTGAAAAAAATAGTTGAAAATGAAGTAAAAATGGAGTAAAAAATGTAGTTAAAAATGAAGAGTCATGTGTGAAAGGGTAAAAAAATGGGAAACTTGGTAAAAATAAATTTATTAGGGTCTAATTTATTTTCAGTATTACAATGTCACATGAACATTCCTATTTCGTATCTATTGAATGTCCCTGGGGGATGGATATGGAGGTGTGTGTGTATATATATATTATTGCTCTAAAGCAGCATTGAAAGATAGCTTTTAACTTTGAGTTTCTGATAGGGATCACAGGCTGAGATAGATCCTCATAGGCTGCTTTCTCTTTATATATTCCTCTTTCTGCTGCCTGGATTCTTTATCCTTCAGTTCTCCCTGATAACTTCTTCTCATCTCACAGGTATGATTAAGCAATATCTGCACAGAAGAACCTTTCTTTATTTCATGACTATTCAGTCTCGTAGCTCCATGTTACATACTTTGAAAAATAAAACCAAAAAGCCTGCACTAATGTTATGTGGCACAGACACATTCACTATTATTATTACTGACTTAAAAAATACTCGTCTTTCTGTTATACTATAGATATTGTGATATAGGGATGCCTGGGTGGCTCAGTCAGTTAAGCTTTAGACTCTTGGTTTCAGCTCAGGCCATGATCTCAGAGTTCTGAGATCAAGCCTGGTGCTAGATTTCATGCTCAGCAGGGAGTCTGCTTGAGAGTCTCCCCCTCTCCTCCTGCCCCTCTCCCAGCTTATGTGTCCATGCTCTCTTTCCTAAATAAATAAATACATCTTTAAAAAAATTCTGTGATAATAAAGGCTACATCTTATTCCATGTTTAATATGGGCTCTATGCACATTTGTTGACTCTATCATTAAAGAAAAATTACGTGATAGTCCAGAAAATATGACATTTCATTAGAGATTAGCTTTCTTCTTCAAACAATTATTACCCATGGCATCAATAAATAAAAATAATGTTTATTTTTATTGATTCCTTATTATGTGTAAGGTACCATGATAAATGCTTTTTTTCTTTTTTTTTTTTTAATTTGTTCCTTTATTTTAGAGAGAGTGTAAGTAGGAGGAGAGGCAGAAGAAGAGAGAGACTCTCAAGCAGACTCCCCACTGAGTGCGGAGCCTGATGCTGGACTCAATCTCACATCCCTGGGATCATGACCAGAGCCAAAATCAAGAGTTGAACACTTAAGTGACTGAGTCACCCAGGTGCCCCAATGAGTGCTTTTCATTGCGAATTCATCAGTTAACCTTAGGTAAATGCATCAGGTATTCCATTATATAGAATAAGACTCTATATGGTTAAAGCAGTTATTTTGTTAATGGACCCAGTGACAGATATGAAAGTCAGAATTCCAAAACTTACATGCCTGATTTATATGCCATTGAAATGCTGTATTAGTTTTCTCATTTGAATATGGTAATAATGAAAATGTTTATTCACTGTAAGAACTAAATTAGACCATATATATGTAATCCTTGCTTTTACAACTATAAATCACTATATGGATAATAACTGAATATCGGAATTCTTAGTTTTCCAAGATGCCATAACAAATGACCATAAATTTGCTCGTTTAAAATCATATAAATTTACCAGCTTATATTTCTGTAAGTCAGAAGTCCAGAACAGGTCCATGGTAACTGGAATAAAGTGTCCTCCAAAGATATTCATGTCCAAATATTTGGAATCTGTGACTTTCATGGAAAAAAGGACTTTGCAAATGTCTAAAGTACCTTGTGATAGACGATAATGGAGAGCTCAGTCTAATCATAAGTTTTTAAGTGTAGCGTGTGGAAGAGTGGGTCAGTAAGATGTGAGGAAGATGGAGAAAGTGGAACACAAGCCAAGGAAAGCTGTGTCCTCTGGAAAGTGGGAATGGCCCTCAGCTGACAGCAAAAAATTGATTCTCCTCCAGAGCTTAAAAAAAGAACACAGCCTGTCAATACTTTCCTTTTAATCCAGTGAGACCAGTATCAGATTTCTGAACTCTAAAGTATAAAGCAGAAGTGTTTTAAGCTACTAACTTTGTAGTGATTTGTTACAGAAACAATATAGAACTCAAACAGGGCCTCCTTGAACTAAAATCAAAGTGTCAGCAGCACAGGATTCCTTTCTGGAAGCTCATTTGCTCATTCAGGTCATTGGGAGAATTAAGTTTCTTGCTGCTATGATACTGAGAACCTCATTTCCTTGGTGGAAGGCCATGTCTAGCTTCTAGTGGTTCCCCTCATTCCTTGCCTCATAGCTCCTTCTTTCATCTTCCAAGCCAGTAAATGGTAGGTTAAGTCCTTTCCCACTTTGAATCTTCAGGGCTTCTTCTCCAGGTGTATCTCTCTGAAAGATCCTCTTCTACTTTTAAGAACTCATGTGATTCATTTGGGCCTAATGCAAGATAATCTTCTCATATTTAGTTCTTAATTTTAATCACATCTACAAAATCTCTTTATCATGTGAGGTAACATAGTCACAGCTTCCAGGGATTGGGATGTGGACATCTCTGGGGGCCATTATTCCGCCCACTAGATTTGTTCATTAAACTTGCAGTTACTTCACACATACACATTGTGATTTGCCTATAATTTTCAAAGACAGCAGGAAAAGAAAATGTGTGGTTGAACTGATAAAGTTGCTGAGTTCATTAATACCTCTGAAAAATATGAGTGAAGCTCAGAAAAATAAATTTAATTAAGACATTATTTTGGAAGCAAATGCTTTTCAGGAGAATGTACTACAAACCTAGCAGGTGATTTGAAGAAGTGTTGTTAGAGCACAGAAGTAAGAGCAATGAGAGGAAGGTGTATGGGCAAATAAAATTGTGGAAGCCACCTACTGAAATGATTGCAACAGAGGTTTCAGAAGCAAACAAAAGCAACCAGTAAATAAAAAGCTCAGCATTTTGATTGGTTTTGTTACCCATATATAATAGTCCACCAGACATTAATGAAGGAAAGTTCTTAAGTCAGCTCACAATCATTTCCTTCCTGCCTGCCTGGCTTCTTTCCTTCCATTCAAATGACATTAATTGAGCCAAGATCACTGACCAGGGAACAAAACTGTTTCCATTTCAAAGAGCCAATAGTTTACAATGGAAACAAAAGTATAAGCAGGCAATTTCAGTAAAGTGTTAAGTATATTTGAAGTAAATATAGATACTATTATGCTGTCATAATTGTGCTGGTATAACTTCAAGAAAAAAGAAAAAAGAAAAATTTGGTCAGGCCAGAGCATTCATGTCGTGGAAGACCTTGTATGCCTCTGAAGAACTATGTTTTCCCCTTAACTTAAAGAATAATTACAGTGCTAGAAGTAGAAGAGTCTAACATATTGAATATTTTAAATATTGAATATTTTAAAATATTATATTTTAAAGAGAACCCTGGAATTCTGCTCCCAGTTACATTTGGGAATAAAGATCAAACCTACCTCCTTGCCATAAGCCAAGAGAAACGGATAAACTATATAAAACAACTCGTTTCAGACATTGGACAACAGGCGGCACAAGACTGTGACCCCTGAAGCAAGCAAGGTGAGCCCTACAATTGATCTCTGTAACTTACTCTCCAGAGGCAATTTTCGCCTCCCTGAGCCCAATGATATTGTTGAGTTGAGCAAAGAAAGACTGGAATTCTGATATGTCACATACAGTCATGCAGAGTTTGAAACAGAAGAAACGCCGTGACAAAAAAATACCACAGATATCTATAGGTGCTTCCTTATCTGCAGATTAGGCTGTATACGCATAGGGAGAAATCCCAAAGTGTTAGGAAAAGAATAATTGGAGAATTTGTAAGGTGAACAATCCCTAGAGTTTGAACAAGCTGAGATGACATTTGATCTCTGACCAGAATGGGCAGGCCTCTGTAATTATTCAGTGGGGACTCCAGAGGGCTTATGTCTTAGTAAGGACAAAAAACAACAACAACAAAAAACAAAACAAAACAAAACAAAAACTGGGGTAAAGACCCTTCTACATCTGCTCTTTAAAGCTTACAAACAAGGTTCAATGGGCCAAAATTATCTATAAGTTATACAGGTTCATGTAAGAAAAAGTCCAACACTTTTTAAAGGAATGAAACACACCCTAGACAACCACAGGCTAATTACACAATGTTCAGTATCCAGTTAAAAAAAATGACTATATATTCAAATAGGCAGGAAACTGTGAACAATAACTAGGAGAAAAATCAGTCAATAGAAAGAGATCTAGAAATGATAGAAATGATAGGTCTGACAAAAAAAATTAAATTGCCTTCATTATAACTATGTTCAAGTATTTAAGGTAAAATGTGGATATAATGAGGAAAAGAATGGAAAATAGAAAAAAAAATCCAATGAAGGTTCTTGACATAGAAACACAAAATATCTCAGGTGAAATACTATTTGGCTGAAATTAACAGCAGAGTAGACACTGAAGAAAAAACTATTAAACTTGAAAGCAAGAGTATTTAGCATATATCCAAACTGAAGTAAAGAGCGAAAAAAATATTAATAATCAATTAAATAGAAATCTCAGTGTCATATGGAACAATATAAAAACTTCTTATATATGGATATTGGGGCCCTGTGAAGTGGGTAGAAAAAAATATTTGAAGAAACGAAGGCTGAATTTTTTCCAAATTTGATGTGTACAATAAAATGGCAAATCCAAAAAGTCAAAAATCTTCAAGCCGGATAAACATAAATAAAATTACTCAAAAGCACATAATAACCAAGTTTCTGAAAATCAGAGAAGGGAAGAAAATCCAAAAAGCAGCCAGAGACAAAATACACACTACGTGTGAAGAAAGAGAAATAAGTATTTTTCAGACTTTTTATCTGAAACTATATAATCCAGCTGACAACAGTACAACATCAGAATAAAAGTCTAAAATCAGTCCTGTAAGCTTCAACCTTAAGAAGCTAGAAAAATAACAAGACCTAAAGTGAATAGAGTTGTGAAAATAATAAAGAGTGAAAATCAGCAAAGTTAAAAATGGACAATCAATAGAGAGAATCAATGATACCAAAAGCCAGTCTTTCAAAAGATTACTGAAAGGGATAAAACTTAGCCATACTGATAAAGAATAAAAAGAAAGACCACACAAATTACCACTATCAGAGATAAAAAAGAGAACGTTACTATAGTCATAAGAGCAACTGAATGGCTACTAAGTAAATATTAAGAAGAAAAACTACCTACCATTTAACTCAAGGATTTCGATGAAATGGGCAAATTCCTTGAAATACATGAATTTTCAAACTGATTTAGAAGAAAAGGAAAATCTGAATAGTCAATATATATTCAACTAAAAGAAACTAATTTTATAATTTAAAGAATTATGAACAAGGAACTTCAGGATCATGTATATTAAGATTTTAAGAAAGAAATAATACCACACATACAAATTTTTTTCTGAAAATGAAGGAGGAGGAAATTTCCCCAATTTATTTTATGAGGCTATCATTATCCTTAATATCAAACTAAAGACAAAAGAAAAAAAACCCTCATAAACAGACACTATTTTGACAAATATTTGGAAAAATGAATCCAGTGATATTTAAAATAATACACCATGACCAAGTGTGGTTCATCCCAGGATTGAAAGGCTAGTTGTATAACTAAGAAAAAAAATGTAATTCACTGTTTTACAAACAACAACAAAAATATATGAGAGTCTCTGGATGCAGATAGCACATTGAAAAAATTCTATCTTCATTCGAGAAAATAAAAAAAGTTTCAGAAAACTCAGAATTGAATGCTACTTTCTCAATCTGACAAAAACTTTTATGAGAACCCTACATCTGACTTCATATTTAATGACGTAAGGGTAAAAAGTTTCCCATCTAAGATGAAGGTCAAGGCAAGACTGTCCACTCTGACCCATATCACACATCTTATACATAAAGTAACTTAGCAATCACTACTGACCTAAACGAGAATCATGAAACCTTAAACATTCTAGAAGAAAACGGAATCTTTAAGACCTTGAATTGGCCTAAGAGTTCTCAGATATGACAACAAGAACACAAGTCATATGAGAAGATATTGATAAACTGGAATGCATCAAAAGTAAATAATGTTTGCTGTGCAAAAAGCACCATTAATTAATGGCAAGCCAAATAATCAGTGAAAACTGTGTAAATAACAGAGGACTTGTATCCAAAATATATAGGAAGGTCTCAAAACTCAGTAAAAGCATAGAACTTAATAAAGAAATGGGCAAAAAAAATCTAAATACACTTTATTAAATAAAAATACTTAGTAAATAGGCATGTCAAAAGATAACATGAACATGATTAGTCATTAAGAATATGAGGGGAAAAAATCAAAGTGAGATTCTGGTGTGTATATATTAGAATGGCTAAAACAAACAACACTGATTAGTGCTAGCAGGAATCAGAGCATCTACAGCTCTCCAACATCGCTGGTGGGAGTGAAAGATGGTACGGTCCTTTTGGAAAATAGTTTACCAGTTGTTCATAAAATTAAACATGCATTTACCATGTGACCTAGTAATCTCACTCCTAGAAAAATGCACACCAAAGCCTGTATATGTTTATATTATTATCTTAAGATTTTGTTTATTTATTTGAGAGAGAGAGAGAGAGAGCATGCATGAGGGGGGAGACAGAGAATCTCAAGCTGACTCCGAGCCGAGCGCTGGGCCTGACGCAGGGCTTGATCTTACAACCCATGAGATCATGACTTGAGCCGAAACCAAGAGTCTGACACTTAACCAGTGGAACTACCCAGGCATCCCTGTCTATATTAGTTTTATTGGCAATTATTAAAAAGTGGAAATAACCCAAATGTCACTTTAGTGAATCAGTAAACTATGGTGAATTCATATAATGCAATACCATTTGCCAATACAATTGTTCATATATACATACCTCGGCTGGATCTCAAATACATTTTACTGAGTGAAAGACGCTACACTCAGAAAGCTACATGCATGGTCTCATGTACGAGACATTCCAGAATCAGCAGAACTGCAGAGGTCAAGAATAGATCAGTTTTTTTAGTTTTTGTTTTTTGTTTTTTTTTTTAGAACAGATCAGTTTTTGCCAGGGCCTGGGGGATGAGAGGCTGGTTGACCACAGAAGGGCAGCCTGAGGGGCTTTCTTGGAAAGATGGAACTGTTCTGTATCTTGGCTATGGGTATGAATACATGAGGACGCATTTACCAAAACCCATAAAATTTTATACTACAAGAAGTGATTATTTACTTTATGTAAATTTAAAGACAAAAGCATATTGACATACTACTAGACATCCACTGAAATGGACAAATTAAAAAGATTTGTGATACCAAATATGGGTAACTGTTGGAGCATGTCACGCAGCTCTCTCTTAAGAAGGCACATCAAAATCCCTCTTTTCCAGTGCTTAGAGTCCTACAGGGAAGGAGAGAAATTTAGGAGTATTCTAATTTGGTTCTTGGTTAATCACATTTTAGAAGTTCCACAGAGGTGATGTGAATTACACCTCATTTTGCTATCTGTTGCCTTAGGATTTCAGCTGAAGGTTCCATTTTAGCATCGTATTATATTAGCTTTGTGACCTAGGGCTTTCTGTGAATAATATACTCTCTACTCTAAGGTCTGGCCAGAGAATAGAACTTTGACTTCTTTGGTGTTTAATTATTATTACAAGTTCACATGCAGAAATAGTATTCATAAAAGATTACCTGAAGGAAATTCATTCATTTCTGTAGCTATTTAAAATTTTTCTTTTCAGAGTAAGACCAGTATATTAAAAAAAAAAAAAACTGTACATTATCACCACTTTATTTTGATTCCTATTGAATTTCCTTTACCAACCCTTGCTTTGGTGTTATCACACAAGTCTTCACTGAGGGACGATATAAGAAAGGCCATATGAAACTTCCTGTTACATTTTTATCAGAAAAGTTACTGAGGTCCTGCTGTTATAATCAATGTATTGACATTCTGAGGATCCATGGGAGAAATTCTTTGTGCATCTTAGTACCAGGAAAAGCTCTATTTCTGACATCCTAATTTGCTTTGATATGATGATCCATGATCTTATAAACTTTCTCTTTTTTTTTTCTAGGCTGCTAGGAAATTTAAAACCAAGATAAAGGAAAATATACTTTTGATGTCTCTATACTTAATGGTGTTTTGAGGATCATTAAGTAATATGTGGACAGATCAGGACATCATAAATAAGAATAGCCACAGCTATTTGGAAAATAGCTATATTACATATAATGGAGCAGAATTGTGTTAAAATCAAATAGATTAGATGATTTCCTATCAGATATTACCACAGAGCCTTTGGATCTTACTTTGTGTACAAGCTGAAATATTTGCTCAGCATACAGAAAACAAAGAAGCCTGGTGTCTTAATAGGAAGGTTAGAGTAATTGGGACACCACCTCAAGAGCATCAAACAGCATTTAAATGAATAATCATAGTGATGCTTCTAAGTGATTTAGCATCCTGAGGAAGTAGACAAATACCCACCTTTAGCACAGAATGTATTCATAGGGGTGGTCTTGTCAAACACAAAGAAAAAAGAAAAAAAGATATTTTATGACAATAATAGAGAAGGAAGTAATTAAGAATGCAGGCTTCAAAGTAGATGCGCTAGGTTTCACGTGCTCTGGGTCAACATTTTTAACTTTTCTCTGGGTCAGTTTTGTCATATAAACAAAGAAAACAATACCAACTTCACAAGGCTACGATGACCACTGAATATAAGAATATGTATAAAGCTGGGGCACCCGGTGGCTCAGTTGGTTAAGCATCAGACTCTTGATTTCGGCTCAGGTCATGATCTAAGGGTCGTAAGATCTATCCCCTCATGGGGCTTCACTCTGGGCGTGGAGCCTGCTTAAGATTCCCTCTCTCCCTCTCCCTCTTCACCTCCCCGCACCTCCCTCTTCCCCTAAATACATAAATAAGCAAACACAAAAATTGAAACTAAAAAAAGGAAAATGTATAAAGCCTGGTGCAAAATCCCAATAAAAGTAAAATGAATATAGTTTTCAAAGATTTTATTTCACTTATTTGAGAGAGAGAGGAGAGCCCAAGCAGGGGGAGTAGCTGAGGGAGAGGGAGAAGCAGGCTGAGTAGGAGCCCGATGCGGGTCTTGGATCCCAGGACTTCGGGATCATGACCCGAGCTGCAGGCAGACACTTTACCGACAGCCACCCCGGTATCCAAAATGAGTATTTTTATTGATAAAAATGGTTAATAAAAGTAGAGTTGAAATTATGATGTGTTATTCAGTGCCCATAGTGTTTGTATTTAAGAGGTAAGAATTCTGTGGTCAGATCTCACAACGTAAATTGATTTTGTTAACCAAAGCTTACAGAGCCAGGAAAGCAGTTTAATAAAGTAAAAGACACAGCACATATATACGCCTATCCCCGTATATAGGGCTCTTATTATCTTAGGGTATCTTAGGGTAGGGCTCTTACTCACTCAGCATAGCACTAGCAGATCCCTCCTAACTGCCATCGTGCACTTTGGATTATGTGACGATTTTTCTGGCTTCCCTGTATTTGGTGGTTTGAGATGCATTTTTCCCTGGAAAATGAGTGATTCCATTGGCGGTGGCAAGGTTAGTCGTTGTTTTGCCTTTCAAAATTTAAATTAAATGAAAGAAAGAAAGAAAGAAAGAAAGAAAGAAAGAAAGAAAGAAAGAAAGAAAAAGAAAGAAAAGAAAGAAAGAAAGGAAAGAAAGGAAAGAAAGGAAAAGAAAGGAAAAAGAAAGAAAGAAAGAAAGAAAGAAAGAAAGAAAGAAAGAAAGAAAGAAAGAAAGAAAGAAAGAAAGAAAGAAAAAGGAAGGAAGGAAGGAAGGAAGGAAGGAAGGAAGGAAGGAAGGAAGGAAGGAAAAAGAGAAAGTGGAGATAGCACATTGTAGTTTATACTGGGGGAGCACTGCGCCCCTGTCTCCTTCCAAGCCCTGCCTCTAACACGTAGAGGGGGGGACACTACCAAAAGGAAGGGCTTGCGAAGGGACGGGCTGTTCCCGTTCATATGGTTGTTTGCAACCATAGAACCAACGAGGTTCTGTTCTGACCGGGTGGAGGCCATAGGTCTCTGTCTCATTCGGGGCCCCAAGAACAGAGCCTGCACCCAGGAGGCCTCCACTTGTTCCATTTGAAAGCACTGTAACTTGCCTGAATGAACGCGCCACCGTACGCTACCGTCTACTAAAACTACCTTCCCCAAGTGCCAGGAGCTGCAGTCATGGGAGAGTCAACTGGGTATCATGAAATACTGGGCACACCTCCGCTGTGCCCGGAACGCACCGTATGGTTTTATATATATGCGCCTCCACATATTTGTCCCTCATTTTTGCATCTGCAAAACAGGAGTTGTTTTGTTCCTAGTATCACTCCTGCTGAGTAAACTCCAGTTATGGACACTCTGCTTCTCGGGCATGTGAGACGGCCCGGTGCCTACGTTGATCTGTAGAGCTAACCCAAACTATGTGCCGTAACTCTTCCATGTGTATATCTATATATTTTAAATTTTTCATCAAGACCAAAGACTCAATCTACCACTATTTTTTAAAACGGCACTTAGTATGAAGTTTTGTTCCAGAAAAAAAAAAAAAATCTTCAATAAATTATTTTTTCAGTAACATTGTTGAACACTATGGGCTGAACTGTGTGACCCCAAGAAGTCATATAGATGTCGACGTTTCAACCTGTGGTGCTTCCGAATGGGACCATATTTGCAGGTATGTGATCATATTTGCAGATGAGGCCTTTAAAGAAGGAATTTAAGTTAAAAATGGGAGACCTCAATCCAATAAGACTGGTGTCTTATAAAATGAACACATCTGGACCCAGGTAGGCACGGAGGGAAGATGCGGTGAAGGCACTGCGAGACCCCAGCCATCCAGCAGACCAGGAGAGGGGCTGCGAACGGACCCCTCCCTCAGAGCCCTCAGAAGGAAGCTTTGTCAATACCTTGATCTGGGACCAGTACCCCTGGAGCTGTGAGAACATACGTGTCTGTTGGTTAAGCCACGTAGTCTAAGGTAGTAGGTTATGGCAGCCCTAGCGAACTAACACAGATGGCATAGGAAGGCAGTAAAAGCAGATCTTGTCTGTTCAGGGATGTTAGCTATATTTAAAATGCTTGAAATTTGGGGATTCTTGGGTGGCTCAGTGGGTTGGCACCTGCCTTTGGCCCAGGGCGTGATCCTGGAGTCCCAGGATCGAGTCCCACATCAGGCTCCCAGCATGGAGTTTGCTTCTTCCTCTGCCTGTGTCTCTGCCTCTTTCTCTCTCTCTGATATACATAAATAAAATCATAAAAAAATGCTTGAAATTTGACACATTGCCTCTTATTATTGGTTGGCTTTTCATTCGATTTTTACAAATTCTAAGTATTTGTTTCTTTTACTTATCTTCAAACAGCATACAAAGTATCACAGGATATATGTAAGGGCCTGTCATTTATTTTTAAACACTTGTGGCATGTAAAATAAAAATGAAAGCTGTAATCCTTTTACTATTCTTTTCTTTCCCCTTTATATGCTTCTATCTATTCTTTTTTTAGATTTTTATTTTTTATTTATTCACGAGAGACACAGAGAGAGAGGCAGAGACACAGGCAGAGGGAGAAGATGGGACTCGATCCCAGGACCCCGGGATCACGACCTGAGCCGAAGGCAGAGGCTCCACCGCTGAGTCCCCCAGGCGTCCCTCTCTATTCTTATACCCCATTCTCCTCCCAGTAAACCAGGTATCCCTTTCTGCATATTTAAGAATCTGCCTATTTGTCCCAATCCCTTAATCTCTCTTAAAGGACTTCAAAAAAAAATCCATAAGATTTTCTGTTATGAGAAAAAAAAATACTGTTTACCTCATATTTGGGTTGGTGCTGGGAAAAGGGATAAAGTAAGAATTTGTGTTACAAGGTAACATGGGAAAAAGTTTGAGTTTGTCCAATTTTATTATGCTACTGTCTGGGGAAAGAGTTCTAAAGTCCTTCATGATTTGCCTCAAACATGTCAAAACTTTGCTTTCTGCAAAAGTATTGTTTGGGTCAGCCCTTGCTGAATGCAAACCAACATGATGACGCATAAGGTTTAATAAGAAGGGTCTGTTCTTGATTCCCTACACTCCCTACAGACATTAACTTAGAAAATTAGGGAACTCGAAAGTTCTGACTTATTAATATAGTGAAATGTTCATTACATTTCTTATTTATTTATTTATTTATTTATTTATTTATTTATTTATTTATTTATTTAATTTATGAATGAGAGAGGTGGGGGGGCAGAGACATAGGCAGAGGGAGAAGCAGGCTCCATGCCGGGAGCCCGAACTGGGACTCGATCCGGGAACTCCAGGATCGTGCCCTGGGCCAAAGGCAGGCGCTAAACTGCTGAGCCACCCAGGGATCCCCCCATTACATTTCTTAAGTTAAAGAATGAGAAGCAAATGGTTGAAAGAATGATAGAATGAAGCAAGAATGAATATACGAAGTAAGGAACTGCCTCGTCTTCCCAGAGGTGACCATCATGGCACCTCTCCCCCAACCCCAATATCGTCTACCCTCTTCTTGGTGGATCTGGAATTAATGTAGAAAAACAGAAGCAAAGCAATTATTATCACCATCTTCTGGAGACCTCAGGCTATCCGTGATGAGAAACCTTCTATCAACATTGCATTCCCTTATCTTTCCAACATTTCTGGAAAGCCTAGATAGATCCCGCTATTTTTGAAATGTCAAGACCGAAGTGAGAAAGGCAGAAACTTTAGAGTACTTATGATTAAAAAAAAATCTAGTTTTACAAAATAAAATATCATGAACCCATAAGGGAGCATGTGCTCAACGTGATGACTACATCTCATATAGCGTCCATTCACTAAGAGAAAACAGCTAAGCTGAAAAGTTCCTCGTGATAAAGGTATACAACGGAATACAATCATTCTCCTTTTGATGACATTACTCTATGACTATAAAAGAAAATAAGAAGAAAATGACAACGGTATTGAAGAAAAAGTAAATGCAGAGATGATGGTGATCCAAAAGCAATGAAATGGCTTTCTTAAAATAACAAGTAAACCCAAGTGTTTCTATTGTACAATGTTGGGCCAGTAAATGGAGGAATATATTGGTGGGTGATTGGAATATATTGGTTCAGTATAAGTGATGCAATCTTTTGATTCTATCCGTGCTACATCTCTGCAAAAGGAGGAAAGCAAAACTCTTCCGAAGCCATAAATGCCCGTGTCTCCGTAGCTAAGTCAGAGGGTAGCATATACACGAGCCGTGCAGATGCACGGGTGACGTGCCGTGCTGACGGGCATCGCAAGCTTTGCCAACTAGCAAACACATCCACTGCTGGTTTTCCTAATGCCTGAAATTCCCAACATTATCAGTTATTCTTTTAGTTGAAAACTTTTTTATTTTCCTTATAGAAACTCTTGCTTAAATTGCAAACAATTAAGAAGCAAAACATATAAACCTATAAGTACCCATTTCTTTAAGGGTCCTAACGTCAAGTCCTCCTTCTATCACCCTGTAAGTCTAAGTCTAAGCGAATTATCTGATCTCTTTTCAACAGCCATGATTTCTGTCTTTGATACATTCGTTATACCGAAGTAGCTACCAGACAGAGAAGGAGATACTGGGCAAAATAGGGTAGAAGGGACCTGGGTGGCTCAGCAGGGTAAGCATCTGCCTTCCTCTCGGGTTATGATCCCCAGGTGCCAGGATGGAGCCCCACATTGGGCTTCCTGCTGAACGGGGGGCCTGCTTCTCCCTCTTCCTCTACCACCTTTGCCCTGCTCATGCTCGCTCGCTCTCTCAAATAAATAAATACATAAATACATAAATTAATAAATAAAATCCTTAAAAGTATAAAGTGGAATCAGGTATGTTTGTTTGTTTTAGAGAAGCTGCGAGATAGATGCTTCCATGACTCTCACATGCCCAGTTTCGTCATAATCTGCCTAAATGTGAGCACCACTATTCGCAAGCCTTGCTTCCTGGGAACTCGTTCCCTGCAGGAAATCAACAGTTAAAACTATTACCTTTACTTTGGAAGAGTGAGGTCAATAGTCATTTCTTCAGAGAAAACAGCAGCTAGCACTGCAATAGCCTTCCAAATATAACAGGTGGAAGAAGCGAGTCAGATTGGATAAAAGTGTTAATTTATTTATAGCACAACAGAGGAGAAATCACAGATGCAACAAGTTTGCACATTTAAACACAAATCATTGACCCTGCCAGAGTTTAGGAAAGTAGAATTGTTGCATGGGCTATGAAAAGAACTTTACTAAAAAATCATGTGTGCTTGGCAACTTTCCTTCCCTGAAGATTTCTGGTACTCACGTCACTTTCCTTTTTTAAAACTGATAGAAAGTTGATTCCCCTGTCTTATAGTCTTGAAACATACTCTGGGGAAAACACGTCTTCAGCTGATGATGGAGGTCATTTGCAGAAAACATGTCATCAGCTCATGAGGGAGGTCATTTGCAGAAATACTCAAGTCATACAGAACGCTTTCAGAGGAAGCATTCAGTGACATTCAGTCATTCAGTAAATACTTATTGACAAAACATCCTGTGCCAGCCATCACTCTAAGCTGGGAATATAAAGATGAACAGCATACCCTAATATTCCTGTTCCCATTGGACTTTCAGGCTACTAAAGTATTAAAAAAAATGAAAGAAAAAAGTAAATACAGAAGAGAACATTAGATAATTTATATATGATGAGCATGGAAATAAAATAGAGCACGATTTCTGAAATTTGACACTGATTTTTGGCACCAGTTTCTCATATTTGGGCCCATATGATTCCTTGTGTGGAAGGGTGATATCCTGTACACTCCAAGATGGTTAGAGCCTCCCTGGCCTCTATCCCCGAGAGAACCTATCTCCAGTTTTTTTTCTCACGTGTTTCCTAACATCCCTTGGGGGGGGGCCATGCTATCGCCAGTTGAGAACCATGTAAGTAGAGTGACATGAGAGTGACACCTAGTCGCTGGATGCATGGGACTTGATGGTCCCAAAAGGCCATTTAAGCTGAGATTTTCATGTCATGGAGGCGCCATCCATGCAAAGACTTAGGAGAGAACAATCCAGGCAAAGAGAACGGTGAGTGTAACAGCTCCGAGGCAGAAATAAGGGGGGACAGGTTTGAGGGATAGAAAGAATGCCAAGAAGGGGAAGGGAAGTGTGAGATGACAGTGGAGGGGTGAAGTCAGTTCACATACGGTTCTCCTCCAGGTGAGGAGTTTTTACTTTCTTCTAAATATAATGAGGTGCCATTGGAGGGTTTTTATCAATGAAGTGATATCCGCTGGCTGATGTTTAAAAATAATCTCTCTGGCTTCTGTCTGGAAAATGAACTGAAGAGGCATATGTAGAAGATGGAAGACTACTTAGGAGGTAACAAAAGCAAAAAATCAGGTGATAATGGTTTCTATTACCTGCAAACATAATTTTTTAAAATACAAGACTATACATAGAAGCATGACTGGAATTTACTCATTTTCTGTGTTTGTTCCCATTCCCTTCTCGAGTATGGACCATCTCTTCTCTTAAATATCTTCAGACATGCAGTAAATTGTCCTATTTTCATAGGACACAATTTTCCATCCATTAATTTATTAATGCAACACTTATTTTATTAATTATTTACTGGATAACCCTAAGCTGCTTTAAGGATTTTAAGAAATAAAAGATGATCTCTGTTATTAGGAGCTAACTTTTCACCAGAATAATGTCTCAATGACAATACATCATGCTTATAATTTTTGTCTCCTATAGTCAGAGAGATCTTTTAAAATTTGTTTCTTTTATCTGTATGACAACGAAGAATAATGGGAATAAATGGCCTCTAAAGTCAGATAGATGTGGTGTTTTTTTGTTTTTTTTTTAACTAGCCTTGGTCAAATATTTTTAACATTGCTTGATTGATTTGATTCACTATAAAACACAGGATCTATGTATTTTGCATAGTATTATATCAATTATGAGAAAAAATAGGTCATTTAATGCAATTTTTAATTTTTAATATACAGATATGACTTCCATAATAAATTGCACACATTTAAATATAATTTTATAAGTTTTAACATGAATACACCCTCTGAACCATAACCACAATCAAGATAATGAACATATTCATTACCCTCAAAAATTGCCTCATGAACCTTTGTAATCCTTCCCTCCAGCTCCCCGAGCCCCTGTCCTCCCATATCCAGGTAACCACAACTTCTCCTATCATCATATATTAGTTTGTATTTTCTAGTATTTTATATAAATAAAACCATACTCTTGCTTGCACAGTTTCTGACAAAAAAATATCTGTCGTCCTGGTCTTTGGTCCTCCATTTATACTATATCTTTTTTCTCTGGCTGCTATAAAGATTTTTCTCTCTTTTGGCTGGCTTTTAGTAATTTGTTTATGACGTGCGTTGGTGTAGTTATTTATCTTCATCCTTCTTGGGTTTGGATTTCATTGACCTTTGGTCTCTGGGTGTGGTATCATAGAAAGATCTTTGTCCTCGGTTCCTAGAACAGAGCTCCTAAAACTTTGAAATTCCCTGAGTCATGCAGGTCATAGGAGCATCCTTTCTTCTAGTGAACTGACTTGCTGGGTCCCTAGACTTTTTTCAGGATGGGAACCAGTCATCAGAAAGTCCAAAAACTGATTAGAAGTTTGGAACTTTTGGGCAGCCCAGGTGGCTCAGTGGTTTAGTGCTGCCTTCAGCCCAGAGTGTGATCCTGGAGACCCGGGATCGAGTCCCACGTCGGGCTCCCTGCATGGAGCCTGCTTCTCCCTCTGCCTGTGTCTCTGCCTCTCTCTCTACCTGTGTCTCTCGTGAATAAATAAATAAAATATTAAAAAAAAGAAGTTTGGAACTTTTCACTCCATCCCTTAATCTCTATCCAGGGGGCAGGGGCCAGAAATTGAATTAATCACCAATGGTCAATGATTTAATCAATCACAGCTATATAATGAAAATTCCATGAAAACCCCTAAATGATGGGTTCAGAGAACTTCTAGGTTAGTGACTGCATCTATATGCTGCAAGGGTGGTGTACCCCAGCTCCATGGGGACAGAAGCACCTGTGCTCAGGGACCCTTCTGGATTGAGCCCAATGTACCTCTTTATCTGGCTGTTCACTTGTATCCCTATCACAAACCAGTAAACATAAGTATTATTCCTCTTCAAATTTTGCAAGTTGTTCTAGAAACTTAGTGAATCCAAGGAGGGGTGCATTAGAACCCCTGATTATAGCCAGGCATTCAGAAGGACTGGGGGTGGGGGGTTCAGACTTGTGAATGCTGCCCACAGTGGGGGGTGAAGGGGAGGCAGCTTTGTGAGACTGACCCTTACCTGTATGAGCTGACACCAGCTCCAGGTCAACGTGTCAGAGTTTCACGGACTTGTTGAGCGTCCGGTCAGCACCGGAGAAGTGGGGTTGGAAAGGCACCGCTTACTTGGTGTCGGGGGAGAAGAAAAGACTTCCAAGTTTATTTTTTATTTTTCATTTATTTATTTATTTTTGACTTCCAAGTTTAGAGTTTTGACCAAACTTGGGAAATTTTCCATACGGTTCTCAATCTCTTAAAAATTATCCCTCTCTCCTCTCCTTTGGGGAATCTAGTTACAGAAAGACGAGGCTGTTCGAAGCTGTGCCATAGCTTATCGGTCCTGGCTTCATTTTAAGAATTCTCTCTTCCCTGTTTCAGTTTGGATAGTTTCTATGGGTATATATTAAAGTTTATGCATACTTTCTTATACAATCTAATCTACTTTTATGCACCTAAGGTTCTTTTTTTCCCCCCTTCTCTCTATGATTCATTGTAGCTTTAGTCTATAGGAGTTCATTTAGGTTCTTTTAAGAATACGGATAGACAGACAGCTTTCCATGTCTTTACCTAGCTTCTTACAAATACGGAATACAGATGTAAAACTATTTTAATGCCTTATTTGGTAATTCTAACATTTGTGCCCGACCAGCTTTGATTAACTGATTTATCTCCGCATTTTGGGTTATAGTTTCCTGCTTATTTGCATGCCTGGCAATTTTTCAGTGAGGAGCATACATTATCAATTTTGCTTAATTGATTAGTGGGTATTTTTGCATTTCTATAAATATTCCCAAGCCTTCTTCTCGGATGCATTTAAGTTACTTGAAAATGTTTTTACTTTTTTCTAGTCTCACTTTTAAGAATTTTTTAGGTGGGTGGGACCAGCACAGTGCTCAGTCTAGAGCTAGTTATTCCCACTGTTTCAGACACTGTTACCTTTAATTCTTTTGGATGATTCTTTCTCCAGCATGTACTCAAGGTCTGCAGATCTCGAGTTCTCTCTTCTCTCTCGCCCTTCCTCCCTCTCTCCTTGTCTCTGCCTCTTTCTCTCTCTGCCTCCTTCCTCTCTTTCCCTGCTTCCTCCCCACCTCCTTCCTATCTTTTCAGGGTCCTACTTTCGGGTACTCTGTGCTGCTGAATCTCACCATCTTGCGCTCCCTGGACTCCCTGCTTCATCTTCTCAGCTCCGTGCATCAGCCACACTCTGCTTGGGTTTCACTTGCCTACATCACAGCCTAGTTACCATCTCAAAGCCGTAAGCTGGGGCAACTGTAGGGCTTTCCTTATTTTATTTTATTTTATTTTATTTTATTTTATTTTATTTTATTTTATTTTATTTATTTATTGATTGATTGATTGTCTCTGAGGAATAACCATTCTTCATTGTCCAATGTCCAGCATCTTCCAAACTGTTGTTTGGAACTGTTCCAAAATGTTTCATTTATTTTTTCTTTTTCTTTTTTTCTTTTTGGTGTGTCTTTGAGAGAGGAAATCTAGTCTCCATTACTTCTTACTGGAAGTAGAAGTCAAGATGTTTTCAAAAGATCTGACCCACAGAGGGATCTCAATAAGTAGTAGCTGAAATTTACTCTGCGTCAAACTTTTATTCTTAGTCTTCTACATACAAGGACCTATGCTAGTTTCTTTAGGTACGTGGCATTTTCTCTCCATGACCCTCACCCTACCACTTATTCCATCCATTTATATTTTATGGGAAGTTTTATGGGTATAGACCTCTCACCTTGATATGTCTTTGAGTAGAGCCTTAGGATTTAAATTTCATCCCTGCTGACGAAGACTGAGAAAATGAGTTACATACATTATCACCATTTAATTCTGTGGCCCTTTTAGTTTTCAACCTTAATCTTCAGTTGTGAGCATGGAATTGCATCAGAAGTGAAAGGAATATGCTGAACTTCAAGATTAATCATTTTCTATTTTAAGTAATGGCATCTCCAAATTAACACAGACTGTTCAAAACACAATGTTAGTTTTCTCAGAATCTCTAGAGAATTTGTTTCCGGAGTCCACTTTCAGCAAATCTCTGCAGGCAGGGCTTTGTTGCTATTGCTATTCTTGTGTTTGAGAATATTCTGAGGGCTAAACTTGCCATCCTTTTCTCTCTTTTTGTTTTCTTCAATATACTTCTTACTCAGTCTTGGGGACAGCACAGTTTCTAGTATTTATTTTGAAGTCAGAAGCGTGGGTAGGATAATATCCCAGGGCCACTGCTGCTCCTCAGTGATAGAAGGAATGATTACCCGCTCAGGATCCCTCTACTTCTACATAAGTAGCATTTGTTCTTGTTGTCTCTGGTTGGAAAAAAAAAAAAAAAAGAAAGAAAAAGAACAAATATGCTTTCTTCAGCAAGTGGACTGAAGAATGGATCAAAGATAGCTTCCTGGTACTGATTCTTGCAAAGAATGCTGGATGGCAAATTGCTGCTGTTGTGAGTTATTGGAATTAGTATTTAGAAAACTTTGAGAGTACTTACATGATCCTATTGAAGTACAGCTGTTACTGTCAAGTATTAGCTGGGATCTCTCTCTTTTTTTTTTTTTCCTTTGAAATCCAGACTCTGAGAGTTTCTTTTATACTTTTTGCAAGTAATCATAAAGTATGGATTTCTGTCCCCATTCAGTTTGGAATGAGTAGGAGAAAGAGAAATTATGGTTTTTCTGATTTTCTCTCATCTCACAAATACAACGGTATTTTGCTCTAAGGGTACCACAGACAACTGCACTAGTCATTATTTTTTTCCTTTCAAAAAGTGACAGAAATTCAGTTTAAACTACACAGAAAGGGAAATTTATTGTCTTAGGTAATTGAAGAGTCCAAAGTTAAGGGCAGAAGCAGGAACTCAGGCATTTGTCATCAGAATTCACAAGATCTACAGTTCTTGGTGATGTTTTCTCTTAGGTTGTTTTTACTCTCAGCCAGGTTTCTGTGTGATAGTAAAAAACAGCCCCCATACCTACAGGTTTATATTGTCCTCAATGCCCTTAATCTCTGAAGGATCCAGATTTTTTTTTTCCTAGTACCCAAACAATTTGGGTCACATGTCCATCTCTAGAGCAGTCAGTGTAGCAAAGGGAATTAGGGAATAGGACTGTTGAAGTTTTCCTTCCACACTCATCCTGGAGGAGACACAGTGAAGCCAGCATCCTATAACAACTAGTACAGTTCCTCTCAAGAAGTACTGACTTCTATTACCAGAGGAGAAAGAAAAAAATGCTGGGCATACTTATGGAACAAATATCTATTCTTAATGCCCCAGGCATGCTTCTGTGACATGTCTTACTCTGCGTCACCTAAGCCCTAGTATACAGCTGGCATCCTCTTAGGTCCAAGGAATAGGACACCTTGAGAGTTAGAACATCCACAAGATGCTAGGCTTTCTGCTGTCTTATTTATTTCTGTTCCTTAGTAATCATCCAGAGCTCCAACTAGGCACCATTTGTTATCAGAAGCTAGGCTTTAATTTCTGTAGCACTGTGGTACAGAAACTGTCATTTGTTTCTCTCTATTCCTATCCACTTCCTTTCAATTTCTTATCTAGACGTTCTTCTATTTCTTGTAACTTGTTTTGCTGTTAAAATTTTAAGGACTTTTTTTTTTTTTAAGATTTATTTATTTGAAAAAGAGAGAGAGAGAGAGAAGGTACGAGTTGGGGAAGAGCAGAGGGAAAGAATCTTCAAGCAGACTCTAGACTGAGCAGAAACCTGATGGAGGCCTTAATCTCAGGACCCTGAGATCACGTCCTGGTGGCTCAGTGCATTACACATCTGCCTTCAGCTCAGGTCACGATCCTGGGGTCCTGGGTTCAAGCCCTGCATTGGGCTCCCTGCTCAGTGGGGAGTCTGCTTCTCATGTGTTCTCCCTCCCTCTCTCTCACTCTCTCAAATAAGTAAAAGCTTAAAAAATATGAGGACACAAGAAGCAGAATTGATCTTGCTACTGAGAAAATTACTGTGAGGTTTATATTTATTAACTGCCCTTCAGAATTAGACTAAATTGTGGATACGAGTAAACTGGAGGCCACTGACCTAAGACAGGAAAGCAGTTCTATATTCTGATTTTCTATCTTTTCTTACACATTCTTTACAAATATTTTATTGATATTCTTGCAAAAGAAATCTTTCACCAGAATTAATAACTGCTTCTGTTAAACGCTTGATTTGAGAGTCGACTTGAGTGGTTGTGTCATTTTAGGCAATTTATTTAACCTCTCTGAACTTCATTCTACTCCTCTATAAAAATGAAAACAATAATGACTGCTTCTTAGACTTTTGAAGATTAAATGATGCAAAATATATCCTAGTAAACAGCACAAAGCTATGCCAAGTTCATGCTCATTAATTCAAGTTTCCTTCAGTTCTTCACCACTTCTTTCTTCTTTTTGCCTTCATATCTTTGCTCACATGTCTCATTTTCTGCGTGCCTATCCTGACAACCATATTTAAATTGCAGCATCTTCCTCCCCTGCTCCTGCATTCCCAACCCACTTTACTAAGCTTTACTTTATTCCCTTTTAATTTGATTATGACATGATTTAACACACTACATGATTACTTACGATTTATTGTCTATCTTCCTTACTGAAATGAAAACTCTATGAAGAAAGAAACTTTTGACTGTTTTATGCACTATTCTATCCCAAGTTTTAGCACATGGTAAACTCTTAATAAATACTTATTGAATTAATCAAGGTTGTATGTATGTATGTGTATATTTATTTATTTTTTATTTATGTATTTATTTATTTTTCAAGGTTGTACTTTACAAAATAAGTCCGAGAGACGTACATTAGCAACTTCACAGAACTCATTAAGAGATATGGTTGAAGAATTTTAATAAGAAAAGAATTAATTACTTTTTTTCTTTGATTGGGAGATCACACTAATGAGAGGGAATCCAAAGCTAACTTTGAAATAAAATTGGACAAAAATCAACCAAAGTGATTTCAAAATAGGGACATTTTTGCTAAATCTGGTAATTGGAATGGGGATCTGGAAAGTGAATTTGGTGACAAATACAAACTTTAATGCCAAGGGGTATGGGAAGCTTCCTAAAAAAAATGTGGCTTTTTGTTTTGTTTTTACAAAAAGAAGATACGGAAAACCCAGAGTCAGTAACTTATATGTGTAAGGTAAAGTTAGTAACTTATATGTGAAGAGTAACTTATATGTGTACAGATTTCTGTACATAAATATGATTTGTAATCCTAATATTTATTTGTAAATAAATATTATTTGGCCCAGTAAGGGGATAGACCACCTGAGCATCAGAGGGAGCTGCTGAAGTGCTTATTTTTCACTCCGATCGAGAAGTGATAACAGCAATAGTGAAGAACCAGGAAGTGATTTGGAAGAAGAGAGAGCATTCAGAGGTCTAGAAATAGGTCTACATGTTTAACCTGCAACTTGTGTTGAGATGACAGTAATGATGACCATGACAAAATAATGAACAAACAAAACAACCACAAGAAAAAACTCTTCCCCCAAGCCCCAGAATTATTTTCATGAAATTTACAAGTCTTTGTGCTCCACTAAGGTTTGTGAAAGACAGTTTTCAAGTCATATATGATGCACACTATTGTATGCTCTCCTTGCACACCTATCAATATTATCTGGGAAGATTATATGACTTTCCAAACTCTGAAAACGTACTTTTGAAAAGCATTTTAGATTCACTGCCACATTTTCCGAAACACTATCAAATAGATAATTACCATCCGTGATTAGTTATGAAAAGACAAAATGTAATTAAAAAATTCTTTCTAATATTCACAAGCATCTGTTTTAATTTAGCTTTTGTAGCCAAATTGTTCAGCATTTAACTCTAGGAGTTTTATCTATCACTACCAACTGATTTCATGGGTGCATGTAATACAGAAGCACGGATCTCTCTTTCTCTCTCTCTCTTTTTCTTTCTCTCTCTCAATGTCTCTGTGTCTGTGTGTCTCTCCGTGTGTGCTTTTTTATAAAGAAATGACAATGAAAAAGACTGAAAAATAAATAGCAGGTAAGAAGTGGTTTAATGTAGTCATCATTAGGCTTTTTATTATATATATATTTTTTTTTCTAGTAAGCTTTGAGGGTCAGAAAGCAAGAAAAGAAAGTAGTGGGATTTTGGTCTTTCATGGATTAGTGATTTCAGCAATTTTATGGAGATAATACCAAGAAGATCACTTTTGTGAATCAGAGATGATATGTCAGAAAAGTAAATTCTATATGATGAATTTTACGTGGTATGTATTCTACAGCTTTTCTCCTCCCTTTTTAAACCCACATCTGACATATTTTGTAGAATAAGATACATACAACTCAAGTCTGAGCACTGCCCTGCAAGGAACTCCCTCTATTCAGAATAGCAGTACTGTCAAATGGCCATCACTGCAGCATTACGAGATGGTGGGGCCCAACTCTCTTGATTAGTACTCAGTGTGAGGAGCACTCACTTTGGTCTTTCAAATCAAACATTCCAAAAAAGATGTGAGTTCATTTAAAAAAAAAAAAACAGAGAATTTAGTGATATATAGTTATATAACTATATAACTATATATCTATATACCTAAATCTATATATATATCTCACATATATAAATTAACAACAGTATTGCTAATTAGAAATCATTCTTTTGGTAAGAACAAAAATGCAAATGGGAAAGGATAACCTTGCCAGTAAGGACCGTAGAGACACGAGTTCCCTCTTTCTTTGTACAAATTTAATTTAAAAAGTACACTGCTTCTTTTTGGCTCCCAACCAGTGAGACAGGCAAAGTGGGACTTGCTTAAAATGCTGGTTTCTGTTATTCCTCTGTAGAAGAAGACATGAGATTGACATAATGTTTTCATATACAGCATCTTCTGAACTAGTGTTTAACTAGCACATAAACGTTACATAGAACTGGTATAAAATTGATGAAATTTAATTCTAAGGCTGTTTAAAGTTTTGAAGTAATACTTCTAGGAAAACTTGATGTCTGCCCCATTTATAAACAACCAAATGAAAGAAAAAGGGGGACAATCAATAAGCATGATCGTCACTCATTAGGCTTTTATCCACACTTTGTGAAGACATTAATTAATTTAAATTAAAGCTTCTAGTTTTTATTACGTTGGTGCTTATCAGCAATGAATAATAAAATATTTAGATTTCATAAGTATATATAAATTGAAGATAATTTTGATTTTATATCAAAGATCTAGGCTCAAAGTGTTCAATTTTATACTCCTCAATTACTACCTTTTATTAGTGACACATTAAACATACAGACTGTCTTTTTTCCCCCAATTTCCATGTTAGACACTCAAAATATAAAGCATGTAAAAAGTGTTTGCTTAATTAATATGCTTGTTTTTCTTCTATATTGCAGATGTTTTGTCTTTAGCCTAATACTTGGTAATTTTAGAGAGACGTGGGAGGAAAATTTAGCACGACATTCTTTCACCGAAAAGTAAGAAAAAAAAAAAAAATGGGTATCAATTGCATAAGATTGCATTTCATAGTTCTTTTTAAAGCCATTTGCATTGGCATTGGTAAGACGGTGTCTCCTGCTAGTTAGCTACAAAGCTCTATGAGGACACAGCGCCTTTAGATGAAATCAAGTTTACTTTTCTGACACTTCCTGAAGATTTGTGAATTTTGTATTATTAAAGTATGAATTTATACGACTAATACAGAAATACTCGAGAATGCTGAATTTTCTCTTTATCCCAATTCTACCAGAAAGCACAGGACAATCAGAGACTGCAGGATTACATAAGATGTGTTTTGGGGAATTTGTAGGAGACCACAAAACATCCACCATCAATAAAAATCCATTTTATAAGCAGTTCTCCTGACTGGATTATGGAGAAAATGTTTTTCTATTTGTCCCTAAGCTCGGGAAATACTGGATTAAATGGGAGATACATATTTCCCTATTCCTGGACTTCTTTTTTTTTTTCCTGGACTTCTTAGAGCCTTTAATATTCTGACGTGCATTGTGAATCTCCACGACAGGTATGCTCAGCTTTTCTCAAGTCAATATGGTCAAAGGACAGGTTTTGTTTATTTCTTCTTACACATCATCTACTGGAGTGATTATTCCAAAGAAAACACGTTGTAAAAGCTGCACGGTATGCTGATTAGCTCCAGCGATGAGACAGAGATTTAAAAGGCAAGGGTAACTACATTTCAATACTCAAGCATCTGATAGATCTGCTGCTCTTTGGAAGAACAAAAACATTATCTTTGTAGAAAATGATAAAAATCAGTGAGGGTCTGAGGGTGGCTGGCATTCAGATCGTGTTTGTGGGAACAGTTTGCAGATGTGCCTTTTAGCATCCGAGTGGTCACATTCCTCCAGTGAACTTGAATTATATATATATTAGCCACATGAAAAGAAACGCTTTCTTAGAAATTTTAGTCTACTTTGGAACTGCAGCTTACTCTGCTCCAAATATTCTCTCATTCACCACCATGCCTCCAGTTTGTTAAAATTGTAAATGTCACTTGCCCAGATTGAGTGGAAGTTAGTAAAGTAGATCTGATGCATTATTTATATTTCAACTTCACATCAGACTTTTGGCTGAAGAGCCCAAGGCTCTAAGAACTTCTCAGTAAAGTGAACCTAATAGAAGTTAGTCAGAGACTAGAGAAGTTAGGACAAGGGGAGTGAGGAATGAGAGATGTAGGAAAAGTCAGCATAAATACTGACAAATTAGTCAGAGCCCATTTATTAAAATGGCAGCATATCAAGTGACAGTAATGTACTAATTTGCCCAAAGTCAAACGGCACAGGATTAGATGCGGCCTCTAATTGTACGTATAGTATCTATCCCTCCCCCAAGGGCAGGACAGGTCAACGACGGTTTCCTACAAAGGAGAACCCCGAGGGGTCATACGCCCTCCACCTGCCCCTACAACCGTAGACGACTGATTATGCATTTCTCACCACTATGTTGAAGCTTCTAAAATTGAAAAGTATTCGGCGTCTCACTCCTGATATCCCGATAATCACACGACTTCTCATAGTTTTCTGCGATTCCTAGGTTTTCTCCTCTTGCTTACTGCAGTCTGGGAAGAGTGGGGCTGATGTAGCCCAAACAGAACCAAAGCCCGGAACGATGGGAGAGCATAGAGAGAATAAAGAAGTGTTGGACTTTCCTCTCTGGTTAAAAATTGTGTCATTTCACAAAAAGAGCAGGACTGCCAACTAGCAGCTGAAGAAATCAGAGACACAGACTGGTGTATCTATAGAGCTGGGGCTCTGATGAGGATAGCCTCACTTCATGTCATATCTCTATCCTTTCCCAGCTGGGTGACCTTGGACGAGTCACATAAGGTGGGCAAGTGACGCTAAACCACGCTTCAGTGTTCTTTCCTGTAAAATAGGGATAATCATAGGATCTATGTTAAGGAATTGTTGGAAGAATATATTGGCCCGTTTTACATAACATGCTTGGTTGGAATAGTGCCTAGCATATAGTAATGCCTTAATAAATAATTATTGCCATTATTCTTATTAGCAAGGTTAGGAAGGAGGGCTTTGGAATCGTACAGGCCTGGGTTTCTTTCTTCTCTATCAATCTCTCCTCTGCACTGGCTCCTCCCTTTTAGTTTGATTTCTCCAGTGTGAAAATAAGCGTTTCATGAATCATGCTTCCAACTTAATCTTTCATGCTTCCAGCCATCCCATCTTTCTCCTTCTCTTCCTGCCACAGTTCATTAATGCCTGGCCTCCCTCATTCCTCCCAAATGCGATCTGTCCTCAAACCTCTGTCATTTGACTCTAACTGCTAGGGTTCCACTGAAACAGCTTTCACTAAACTCACCCACGGCCTCCCACTCGTCAGTGCAGTGACCCATGCCTAGTCTTGACGTCTTTGCCCTGGGTAAACTTACATGCCTTCTCCTTGTTGGGGAATCCTGCTCCTCTTCAGCCGCTTCAGTAGTTCTTCCCTCCGCGTGCCACTTAATTAGAGTCATTCCCCTAAGCCTCCACACCACTGGCATCTTAAAGCTCAATAGCTCAATCCATATACTTTGGGAATCTCTTTTACTCTATAAGTTATATCTTGCTAACTTGCAAATTTCTTCACTAGATGTAACCTATTTCTTGATTTTCAGCCACTAGTTACATTGACAGTTTCACGTGGATGCCCCATCAGCACCTCGAGCTCAGCATGTGTATTCCCATTTCTTGATTCTCTGATTCATCCATTATAATGCTGCCAGATTTAGTATTCATCCTTCAAACCATTCTTCAAACAGAACCTCCTTTATAGAGTCTTCTAAGAGCTCTGAGTAAAATTTTACCAGTACTTCAATCTTTGAGTCTCTTTCTTATAGTCATTTTTATCTATATATCAGTTTTAACCCACCACTAACTGTAAGCTGTTGAGAGCCCAACATACCACTATAATTATCAAAGTATTCAGAAATGACAGGGTGAACAAAAAATATGATATCTAATGAATAGGTTGCCAAATTGGATGACTGAATGTAAAGCAAGACATTACCTCTTGAAATGGTAAATGAGATATAGTGATTACATGATTTGTACAAAACATACGACCATAGTACAATTGCAGATGTTGGAGCAGAAGATTCTAATGACTATGATGAGGACTGCTAAAATAAATATTTATATATACATTTTCATATATAATGTGTATACATATAATTAAATTTATAAATGTTAAAGTATATAATTGATTATACATATATGTAATTAAGTGTGTGCAATATATAAAATATATTTTGTGTGGTATTTCATATATGTCATCACCTGGGCTATTTTTGTGATGACTAGTACCAGAAGACAACAACCGAAGATAATTCATCCTAGAATAATATTATGTGCTCAAGGGCATTTGAGAAAAAAAAATAGTTTTAAATTGTTACATATGAATCAAAGAGCTAGGAAGGACTGAGAAAGTCATCTACTTTATACCTCTGCCTCAGGGTTTCAAGTTTTTACATTCTATTGAAATAATCGATTAATATTCAGAGAAAGAGAATGCCCATCGAGTTCCTGACAATGTGCCTCACAATGTCCCTAGATTTTTGTTGTTTCAATATTTTCAGTGTAAAAAGCTCAGAATTATCAGAGACATTCACCAAAGCCATATTAGCTAATTAGATGAAATACCTGTTTTTTTCTTAAAAGAAAATACTACCTTCTAACATTTGAAGTTATATTTAATAAATTTTTATTGGCTATTTTCTGTTGGCTTAATCATGTATTATATTATTAGATACTTTTCACTTTTTAGATATCTGTTGAAAATATTGTGATGAGGGGTGCCTGGGTGGCTTAGCGGATGTGCGTCTGCCTTCGGCTCAGGGTGTGACCCAGGGTTCTGGGATCGAGTCCCGCATCAGGCTCCCTGCATGGAGCCTGCTTCTCCCTCTGCCTGTGTCTCTGCCTCTCTCTGTCTCTCTCATAAGTAAATGAAAAAAAATAAAATCTTTAAATAAAAAGAAAATATTGTGATGAATTTTATGTCCAAAATAGCCTGAGTTTTGTCATTTAAAGACTCTGTTGAATCATATAAACACATATATGTATCTTCATAAAAACTATTTTCTTCTTTTGTAGGGATACATTCAGAGATTATAAAAATGTCAGCAGTACATTTGGTTTTAAATATCTATTTTGCAGTTCACCATTAAATTACCGTCAAAATGCACTTTCTCTTTCTGAGGTTAAGCAGCAGCATTGTAGAAAATCGTAATGCCTTGCAATAATCAGTAATTCCTAAATTACTTTGTAATTGGCGCAGAGTACAGTTTCTAGAAAAGGTACATTTCCTGTCTGAGCCTCTCAGAGTGGTTCAAATGGTAAAGTCATCTAATGGTTGCCTCTAGGACATTGGTTGAATGGAATCAAAAGTCCTTCCTAGACCAAAGTTTCTGCAGATTATTTGACAACCAGGAACCTCTGCTATAATCAGTCTTCAGGTTAATGCCTTCTAGTTTCTGGAATAATAGAACTAAGTATTTGCCGAAGAATCAAATGCATTTTTAGACATGCTGAAGGAGAAAAAATGTGGATAACTATCTGCCTCTTTCACAATTACGAAAAGCAAAATTCTGCAATTCTATTCCAACCAAACTAAAAATGTCAAGTGGTATTTAACAACACGAAGGCACATTTTGGATGGGCTCTGTGAGAGGAGACTGGAAGGAACACTTGAGAATGCAATGCAGTAAAGTTGGGTGCTTCCTAAAATTGTTCTCTAATATCTGGATGAGAAGAAATCAGAAACCATTCATGCATCTTTTAAGCAAAATAAATAAATAAATAATAAAAAAAAAGAAAGAAAGAAAAAAGAAAAATGTGAAAAAAAGTCTTTCAGCTATAATAAGCTCCAAGCAAAAGTAGAGATGTAACCTGAATTTTAAGATAAATATTTTTGATTTTTCAACTTATGAAAAAGGATATGAAACAGGCTCAACCATATTTTATCCCCAAATTCTGTTAAAGTGTGACCTTTTACTTCTAGTCTTTCAACAGTTCTAGAATTACAAATTCAGGTCTTGATTTTTCTACATATTTCACATTTAAACACCTCTGGGATGGAGGTAAGGTTTTTTTTTTCCTTGTACAAGAACATTAATGATGTCTGAAGGCCTAGGTCTTTCTTCTTTCTAGCTCTCAAAAATGGAGATTAAAGTATAGAAATGTTATTGTTACTGCAGCAACAATAATAAAAGAAGTAAGCAATGGAGTGGAGAGGAGAACCCTTTCAGTATGCAAATTGGTCTATTTATCATGACATTACTTTTCAGAATTCTTTGGTATAAACATGACAAAGAAATCCGAAAGTAAAACATATTTATTTATTTATTTATTTATTTATTTATTTATTTATTTATTTATTTTTTTATTCATTCATTCATTCATTCATTATTATTTGTTTTTAATAAGTAAAACATATTTATACCTTTTCACTTTTTATCCTTTCAGGAAAAAAAAAAGAAGTTTGAAAAAAATAAAGTTAGCAAACCCAGTAACGTTCTTACAGTGGTATTTACTATGAAGAAAAACTTTGAATTTAATAGCTTCCTCCACAAGTAATACCCCCTCCTCATTCCTGACCCATTTTGGGGATCTCTCTGTCCCTCTGGTTTATTTCCCACGTGGTTGTCAGAAGTTACAGTCCACTTAGGCAACCACGCCTCTGCCCAGAGACAACCCCTGCTACTTCTAGCAGGTGAAAGTCCCATCTGTCTACATAGCTATAGAGGCAGGAGGCCATCCTGGAGTAAAGACTTTATCAATGCTCTTCCTTTTCCGGATTATTTACTAATATCCCATCTATTTTCTTCTGAAGTAGACCTCTAAAACCTCCTGACTTCACCAGTGCTCCGTGCAAAGCCTTTTATGAACCTCAGGATGTCCTTTTAATTATTGAGAATTCACAGAATTGCATAGTATGAGTTCCCTGTTTTCCTTATTTAATTCAAATTATTACCTCTTTGTTTATTATTAGACTAAAGAGAGCCCAAGGACAATTAAACAAAAATACAAACAGATCCAAAGCAAAAAATCAAAAACCAAAGCCAAAAACCCTCTTAGGTCATTCTTACTCCTTTCTAAAAGCTGGATATTTCCCTCATAGTCCACTTTTATGCAATTGCGCCTTTGTTCCAATGAAATCTAAGAGTATCTCAAATAAAAGTTTACTTTTCTTTTGTGATCTTCACAAAAATCAGGCAATTGACTCATTCATTCAATAGAAATTTTACTGAGCACATATTAAGGTCTAGGTGATGGGAGTTCAGTAGTGAACCAAAGGGGAAAAAAAATCGCTGCCATTGTGGCATCAATAGATTTTTATCTTCCTGCTTCCATATCCCCATAGATTATATCTCTGTAAAGGATGATTCAACTTATGTTATTTCATTGCTCAAAAGTATTTAATGGCTTTCAATGTTTACCAATGAAAAATAAACTAAGATCCCTACCATTTGTCCATACTCATGCCATTCCCCAAAGAAGCCTTGCATATTATCGCTCATGACACTCCACTCCAGACATTGTCCCCTCTCTCACCATCTCTACAGTGGGGCGATTATTACCAAGTTCAAGTACTTCATGATATCAGAATTAGACTTGTCCCATCTAGATATGGTCTTTCTCATTTGTGACAACCTAGAATTTTATTTCTCTTAAGAAATTTACAACATTAATTTCTATAATACAGCTACTCATATCCTTGTCTTCCTAAAGCATTGTAAACTTTTGATGGCAGCTAATAAGTGTTGTTCTGTCTTTCAATCATTCTTCATCATCTGGGCCTCTAATAGAGCATGAAATGTCAATGGTTCTCAAAAAATTGTGAACGAATCATTCCATTATTGCTATGTAATATTTGTATTATTCTTTTGCTTTTCTACTCTATGCCATATATGGATCTTAGAGAGGAATGCACAAAAGCAATGGAATTAAATATCTAGCCCACTAAAAATTATGAAGCCTAATTTCCCTCATGAAAAAAAAACCCATATCCTAGGAAAAAAATATTGGGATTAAAGGGAATGAAAATGAGCTTATTCATGTCTCAAAGATGCTTCCTGGAGCAATAGTGGAGGGGCTCGCCTGCTGTACACAGGAAAATAAATAAATGCTTGAGTGACTGAGACTTAGATTTAGTGGCAATTTATAAGATATATCACTTCACATTAGCCACGGCAAGTCTCAGGGGACCACATCTTTGGTTCCTTCTGGAACCAGGAGGCAGGCACATTTTATTATTATCCTTGCATTACCTTCATATTAAAGTGATGGGGATATTTTAAATAATAATTCTATTGTCAAATTAGGCCATTGGACATTTCAGAGTTGACAAGTGAAAATCGATTTTCAGGAATTATTTGGTGAGGCTGCTGCTCGACTTCAGTATGACTCAGTGTCCTAAAAGAGACACCTGCAGAGGTTACCGCAATTGCCTGATTTCCCTTCAGAAAATGGGAACTAAATTACTCACAGAGAGAATCTGAACTAATGATTTCTTCCATTTACTGTGTCCCAGTTAGGCGCTCAACCACTTGATTTCATTTTATACTTCATTTCAGCACATTCATTACTGTTCTAAGGAGGAGGCACCCGGAATCTTGGGTTGGTCTGTTAATTCTCTATGTGAATCCCTTCTGGGCTGGAGGTTCCACAACTGTAGTTGCAGAACATGGTATAAAGCTGCACGAAAATGAGGGCTCAGGAAATATCTTGCCAATGACATGAGGCTCTGTGCAGCTATGAGCAGTGCAAACATCTTAGCAATGCCAGTAAGCACCACCTTTGTGTTCAGCCTCTTTTGCCGCTATGAGTCAGTCAGTTTTTAAGTCATCTGGTAGTCGCTTCCTCATTTCACTCTTGTTTTGTATTTCAAAAGTAAGTAATCTAGGCTTTAGTTCTTACAGGTTCATTTTCTTAGGAAAACTCATTCGTTTCTCCAAGTATCCATTCATCCTCCCTATACGTATATGCCAAGTACCTACCATAGTCACTGCTTCTTAAATTAGGAACTATGGAGGATCAAAATATGTAATGTAGAACTATCTTTCTCCAGGAAAGTAAGACATAGTTGAAGATACAGATGAAATGGTTTTTACAGAGGTTCAAACAGTACATGTAGCCCTGGCAATTGCAGCTACCTAGTTTTGTCGGTAAAATTTTGCCTTGGATGGATACTTTTAAAATACAGTGTCGTTGATTTCTTCAGCTTGAGAACAATTTCCTCTAAAATTTTTATAACCAGATCAGCCACCTCTTTGTTCGCAAAGAATCTTGATCTTAACTAATGCTTAATATGTTGAATATGAAAGTGCATTTCAGTATGGTATTATTAAAGATAATCTCCTCCATGTTCAAATGGAATGTTATTTATAGACTCTCTTTAAATGGCACTGCTCTCTCAGGTGCCCTACTCAGGGGCCCTAATAAGCTGCTACATAATCTTCAATGGGTCAGATCCTGCCCAGGGTCTCTGTGTGGGTGTGTCTGAAGATCCGCCTGCAGCTGAAGAGCGCTGTTGCCTTGCTGAGTGTCTTTCTGCCCTGAAGCTGAGTATCATGCTTGAGTTTCTCATTTAGCTAATTGACACTTAGGTCCTATGAATGAATTGTCCTCCCTTAGATAATAGAAGCAGCAGACTCTCCTCTTAGATCCTCTCTATTCAAGCATCATCTCTACCCTGAAAATTACATATAAAATAATTTTATCTTTTCTGTTGAAAATTGGAAATATGATCTGTCTAGCAATTATTTAGCCCTCCCCTCTGGTTAATTCTGCTATCCATTTTCACTGGAGTCTTAGAGGATTGTGGCATTCATTATCAGAAAGAGTGATGCTGATGTAGTTCTATATCTGGGGAGGCAAAGTTGTCAACTAAGACAATGCAGATGGCATTTGGACTTTATTATGACTATTTTAAGCCTCAGATTATAATATAAAGAACAAGATCATGTATTTTCTAATTATAAAGTCAGGTTCCAAGTCCTAACTATTCTTTAGCCTTAACTTCTCCTCTGTAAAGAAAGAATAATAATAGAATGCTTATGATAGTTCAATGAGGTAAGGCTATAAAGTGCTTGGCAAATGCAGTATATAGTAGGTGTCCCATAAATAGCAGCGATGATGATAACAGGGTATGTAGCTTTAAGTCAACACTCATATCATACATCCAAGTCCATGGCAGGCAGTTTTAATTAGTGCCACACCTCCTCATCTTTCATCTCCATTTTTATTTATTTTTTTAATTTTTTTTCATCTCCATTTTTAAAACTAGGGGTCAGAAAACACTTTCTATAGCTTTCATGGGACATGCTGTCTCTGTTGCAACCTGGAACTATGTTGTTGTAGCATGAAGGCAGCCATCAAGAATATGTAAATGAAAAAAAAAAAGAATATGTAAATGATGGATATGCCTATGTTCCAAAGACATTTTATTTAAAGAAAGAGTCAGCGGGTTGGATTTGGCAAGAGAGCTGTATATACTTTCCTGACTACTATGGACTGAATATTTGTGTAATCCATACACTCAAATGTTGAAGTCTAATCTCCATTGTAATAGTATTTGGAAGTGGGGCCTTTAGAAGGTGATTAAGTCATGAGGGTGGAGCTCTCATAAATGGAATTAGAGCCATAGTAAAAGAGACCCCTTCTAACACTAAACACATAATCCACTAAACAAATAATTGCTACGCTGGGCTTCATTAAAATTAAAAACAAAGACAAGTCAAGAGAATTGAAAGGTAACTGTGAACTGGAAGAAAATATTTGGAAAAGACATATCTGATAAAGGAGTCTTACCCAAAATACACAGACACTTTGAAAACGGACCAATATTTAAAAAAAAAAAAAGAACAATCCAATTAAAAAAGAAAAATGGGCCAAACACCTGAACAGAAAACTTACCAAAGAAGATATACTGATGTCAAATAAGAATAGGAAAAAAAAGGCCCCAAGTTTGGTACATCATCAAGGAAATTCAGATTCAGACAACAATAGGATACCACTACCACCTACTAGAATGGCCAAAATCTGGAGCACTGACAACACCAAATGTTAGCCAGGATGTGGAGCAACGTCATACATTGCTGGTAGAAATGCAAAATGGTACAACCGTTATTTTGTAAGACGGTTTGGCAGCTTCATACAAAACTAAAAATACTCTTACCATATGATCCAACAATTGTGCCCCTTGGTAATCACCCAAAGGAGTTGAAAACTTATGTCCGCACAAAAACCTGCACATGGATGTTTATAGCAACTTTATTCCTAATTGCCAAAACTTGGAAGCAACAAAGATGTTCTTCAGGGGGTGAATGGATAAATAAACTGTGGTACATCCAAACAAGGGACTAGTATTCAGTGCTAAAAAGAGATGAGCTATTCGAGCCATGAAAAGGCCTGGAGGAAACTTAAAAACATATTACTAAGTGAGAGCAGCTAGCCTGAAATGCCATCTACTATATGACTGTAACTAACAGAATGCTGGAAAAGCAAAACTAAGGAGATGATATAAAGATCAGTGATTTTGCCAGGAGTAGAGGGAGGGTGGAGGAACGAGTTAGTAGAGAGTAGGGAATTTTTAGGGCATGGTAAACACCCTATATGATATTATAATAATGGCTATATGTCATTATACACATATCTAAACCCCCAGAATATAAAAACCCAGAGTGAACTCTAAGGTAAACCATGGAGTTTGGTTGATATGTTGTCATATAAGTTCATCCCTGGTAACAAATGTACCATTCTGGTGAATGATACTGTTAACAGGGTTGGTTATGCACATGCTGGGTATGGGGCATATGGGAAATCTCTGTATCTTTCTCTTAATTTTGTTTGAAATGAATACTGCTCAAAAATAAGTGATTTGAATATATTTTAAAGAAGAGACCCAGGAGCGCTCTTTCTGCCCCGTAAAGCCACGTAGGGCATAGCAAAAAGGTAACCATTTGTGAACCACTGGTTCTCACCAGAATCAGAATCTGCTGGTGCCTTTATCTTGACCTTTCTGTCCTCCAAAACTGTGAGAAATAAGTGCCTGCTGTTCAAACAACCCCATCCATGGTATTTTTGTGATAGCAGCCCAAGTCGACTGCTAACCCTGTTCTAAATCATTGAGAGTTTTACACAAAAATTTTCCAATTCATGTATCTCCAACATAATGTTCCTGGATTTAGGAACTGGTAAAATGACAAATGCCTATCCATGAAAGAGTTTTAGTAAAGAAATGAGGGTATATAAGGGTTTCTTTCAAAAGACAAGTAAAGATTGAGTTAAAGAGATTTCCTTTATTCTAACTGTCCTTTCTTCTCTTTTGCATTAAAACATTTAACTGAAGACTCGATGGTGATAGATGATGTACGTTATTTTTTAATGACTTTATTTGATTGCATAAAAGCTGACTCTCTCCAAAAGCAACTGCATGGCCAACAGAGGTAGCGCAAAATCATTATTTTAATTTTTCAAAGAAAATACTTTATTATTAGAATGTAGAACTATATTTATAAGGTGACTAGCAAGGACTTTCAGTCCAACCCTTCACCTATGCTTGAATTGCCGCTCTAGCAAACCTCATAGATTCCCAATAAGCAAGAGGCCCTCTTTGAACACTTCTAATGTCACTACCACAATGTAAGCTCATTGTATTTTTACAGCTGTAACAGGAAATGTTCTTTTTTTTTTTTACATAAAGTAAAAACAAATCTTTCTTCCTATAACTTCCAGAATGTAGAGGTTCCTTGCTTACCCTCTAGAATCACACAAAAACAATTAAAAGTCTTATCCATATAATACCTTTTGATATTTGAAGACAGTTCTCATCCACAAAGTAGAACAAAATCCAAAACCTCATGTCCACTTACCAAGATAAATTCTTTCTGTTCCTTCAATTTTTCTTTCAACCTCCAATATCTATTTTTTATCCTCATTAGTGGCTGAAGATTTTGTGTTGATATTTCATGGATAACATGTAAGGAGTCATATGAGAAATATCACAGGTTCTGATTATCACGTTACCAGCATTTGCATGTCTATAATCGTTATATTGAAATTTTAAACATTTCATTAAGATGATACATTAAGATTGTTATAAAAAAGGAGGAATCTATCATGTCCTTAGATAGATGGCTTAATGTTGAAAACGTGCTCCCTATTTAATCATAAATCCATAAATTCCTGTGGGCTTTTGGCTGTTTTTGTCAAAGAACTATTCAAAACTTTTACATATATTTTACACAGAAGAATAAAAATCCAAAGGGAGCTAAGTGAAGTTGGTAAAACAACAACAACAAAAAAATGCAGAGTATAATTGTGTTACCACAGTTAAGGTTTGCTATAAAGCCATTTTAATAAAAAAGTGTGGCCGAAGTACAGGAAGAGATAATTATACTAATGGAAGAGAATCACTCACTTAGAAGAACGTAGCACCCCACCGATCAATAAGGAGAGAATAAATTGTTACATGACATTGGGGAATCTGCTTCACCATATGGAGAAAATTATTGTTGGATCCCTCACCTTATGCTATATACAAAGATCTTGCTGGATTAAATAACTAAATATGATATTAAAAATACGAAGCTAATAGAAAAAGATATAGCAGAGTGTATTTGTGATTTAAAAGTAAAAAATGAGAAATATAAGGATGGATTTAATGGTTTAGCCATGTCAAAATTAAGGACTTCTGTTCAGCAAAAGAAAATTTAAGCTAAATTAAGACACAATGACTGGCGGGGAGGATTATTTAAAATGCCTAAGACAAATAAGAGATTTCCAACAAAAGATAGTTTAGGCAAAATTAACAGAATAGAGAAATTATTAACGATGTCTAGGACAAAGAGATTAACATCAGTGATATACAAAGAATATCATTAAATCATCAATTAAAAACACTGAAATTAAAAACAGAGAAATAATCAACTGTTAAAAGAAATACTCCAAAGGGGAAATTTGAGTAGTTATTATATGTGAATAGATGCTCAAATTCACTGGTTATCAAATAAATTCAAATTAAAAAACAATGAGATATCACTTTATACCCATAAGATCAGCAAAAATCAGCAAAGTTGAATAACACTAAGTTTCAGCAAGGGGGAAGCTTAGTTGGGGCATGGAAACTTTTAAAACACTTTTATGAATTCAAAACCCCCAATAAGTCTACATGCATTATAAGAATCCATTCACGGGGCACCCAGGTGGCTCAGTGGTTGAGCATCTGCCTTTGGCGCAGGGCATGACCCCAGGGTCCTGGGATCGAGTCCCGCATCGTGCTCCCCGCATGGAGCCTGCTTCTCCCTCTGCCTGTGTCTCTGCCTCTCTCTCCGTGTGTCTCTCATGACTAAATAGATAAAATAAAAAAAAAATAAATAAAAATACATTCACGTTCATGAATCTATAGTAAACACATTAGATTGGGTGACATAAGCCAGGAGAGGACAAGTGGACTGAGAATAAAAGTTGAAAGATAAAAGTAAAAGGCAAGGGGCTGTGCGGACCCATGACCATGTGCTATGAACTGAAGAACAGCATTATCTTGCTGTTGTGCACGAGGGTTCTAAAAATTGAATAGTAATAATAAAACCAAATGGAATTGAAGCACATTTGAATTAAACTTTAAATAGTTCGAGCATATTTCATCAGGTTTTTAAAAAGAAAGCACGTGCCAACACTTCGTGGGAAAAAGGTCTAAACTACTTCCTAACCAGCAAGAAACAGGTTTAGCCTGAATGCTGGAAAGATATTTCATAGGACCAGTTGTATTTAATTAAAAACAAGAGTAGCTTCAGAAAGAAAACGACTTCCGACTTCTTTTGGTTTTCTAATTCGCCTAGTCATCTGTGAGCCAACAGCAGGCAGGCGAAAAGGAGAGATTGCTGAGAAGAATATTCTAGCAAGAGATGGTGTCATGCACTCAAACCCACATTATGGGGAGGATGTGGTCCTGGATCTCAGGGAGTGAACTGCTTCTCTGGGGCTAGAAAGATGAGAAAGGATTTGAGGCAAAAAAGGGGCAAAAAAAAAAAAAGGAACAAGAAGGCTTGCTTCCAGGGTTCAAGACTTCTAAGGGGAAAGGATGCCTGTGAGGGAAAGAAAACGGTACAGTGAAAATAATGTCACCTTAGCTCCCACAGGTTGGGCTTTGAACCAAGGGGAAAAGAAACTCAGCCGGCAAAGGCCTGCGGTGGGCCCTGGGTCGGCCTGTGACCGGGAGTCACGGAAATCGAGGCACACGAGTGAGGAGTAAAAGGGTACTTGGGGGAAGTAGGGGGATTTCTGATGGAGGAGAGCAAACCCCGACAGTCTGTTGACGTAAACTTGAAACACATAACTTGTCCAGATTATCTGATTATACCTGAAAGCTACTAAATACCCTAAAATTCAAAAGTTTTTAATGCTAGGACGCGCCCGCTATTTTCATCTGCATAACATCTTAAATTCTCAAGTGACTACCATTGAACCCAGTGTTTTGTCTTGTTTTTTTTTTTTTTTTTTTTTTTTTTTTTTTTTTTTTTTTTTTTTTTTTTTGTGTGTGTGTGTGTGTGTTTTCTGTTAACTTTTCCTGGAACTTGACTTTGAAATTTTCAGATACATCAGTTTTCCTCGACGGGTGTTGTTCTCTGTTCCATCACTTCTCTCGCAGTGCTGGTGCAGCATCACCTTATCTGGAAAAAAAATACCATGTCTACACTCCTATAGGGGTGTGTGTGTGTGTGTGTGTGTGTATTGTAATATACACTTAGAGGCTTCTAAATTTTCCAAAATGAAATTCATGGATGTTTTCTGCAGTCCCATTCCCTTTTTTTAATTGCATGGCAGATTCCCTCCGTAAAACGCCTTTCCCTCGGCCAGAGTATTAGCCATTAAAAATGGGATATCGGTCGTCTCAATTATGTAAAAAGCTTATCTGATTCTAAGGGTCACTGAAGTTTCCAACCCTCTTCCGAAAATAAAGGATGTAGCTAGCGTAAATGATTCCTTTGCATTACTGGCTTTCAAATGACAATTAAATGGAGTGTAGGAGGGCGGCTATCTTCCTTAAGACTATTTCCTCTAGTGAGTAGTAAAATACATCAGCTTTTTATCATATAAAGGAGCAATTGACTTAGTGACAAATAGACACACTTGAAGAGAGCTGTTCTGAAGTAAGGCATATAAATCTCATTAAGAAAGGAAAAAACAAGATGAGGTATTTCCTCTATTGATATTTACAAGAAGGGATGAGATACTTAGGCAGAGCCGGCAGCCAACCTTCTTCCATTAAATCCAGCTCACCATAGCACATAGAATCAATATTAAAACATATAAAAATAAATGTCGAAATCACTTAAAGTTGCTTCTGAGTGAAAACAGCAGCCGGGGAGAAATTTCTTTCATCATCTTTATGTAATGATAGAACCATTTAACAGAAGGGGTGGGACGGATTGACTTCTCCTTCCTACAGTTTTACCTTGAATGCTATGTTATCCATACCTCGACCTTCACCCTGGGTTTTTACATTCTAGGTTTATCAGTGAAATCTAGATTACAAAGTGTTAGGAAGGAAAAAAAAAAGAGAGAGAGAGAGAGAATTGGGAAAACTGAAACACTTCTTAGCATTCACAACCCTTCAAACCCGGTTTTATGGGACCCAGGAAGTCTGCTAGTATCTCGTGTTTGTTCAAGACTTCTGATTTTCAAATTTTTATTTTTTTAAGATTTTATTTATTTATTCATGAGAGACAGAGAGAGAGAGAGAGGCAGAGACACAGGCAGAGGGAGAAGCAGGCTCCATGCAGGGAACCCAATGTGGGACTCGATCCCAGGTCTCCAGGATCAGGCCCTGGGCCAAAGTTGGCGTTAAACCACTGAGCCACCCGGGCTGCCCCTAAATGTTTTTGTGCTGATTGTTTCATCTTGTCATTAAAATAAACAAGTTGGACAAACATAACTTTCCTCATTCTGAAAAAAATAAAGTCAAGTTAATGCTGGAAAAATTAAATTCCAAAAGAGTTAAACATCTTTTTAATGACATAAGTCTATTAATAGCAGAGCTTTGAGAGTAAATTACTCTTTGGACTCCCAGTACCGTGCTCTTTCCAATTTCCTTCCTCACCTTACAAAATGAATGACAGTGTATAATTAGCCTTTTAAGGAGAGTCCTTCTTTCTAATGTCAGTTTTATAAGTTTCTTGATAATTGTTTAAGGTGGTTTATAACATGGTTTTCCTATGTATAAATGTGAAGCTCTTTCCTAATGAAAAATACAAGCAGTCCTGCATTTACTCATTGAGGAGATATATATGTCTTTACTGTTCTTGTTTTAATTAAAAAAATGATCTTTTGTTATGTTTCAAACCAATGCCAGTCTCCAGATAAAGAGAGAAATATGATGGTCTAGCAAGACCTTATCAATGACTTATGATATCTGCAACCTGAAAAAAATAGATGAAAAGTTCAAAGTCTATGCTTTTGATTTTGTATGTTTATTTGAGTGGGTTTATTAGTTTTTATGTGACTAACACCAAAGAAATGCATGTTCTGCCTTTAAAGAATTATTATCACCTTCAGAAAAAAATACCCAGGGAGCATTTAGTTCTTACACGATGGCATAATTTAATACAAACAAAAAGAAATAAATACAACTTCATTTTGGTATGAAAAATGAACAGTGTCTCTGAAGCTCTAACACATGGAAGGATTGAGTTCTATAAAGAACTATAATATGCTTCTCATGATTCACACAAGAGGAGGGAAAAAAAAGAAACATTGAGACTGATCAAAGAAAATTATCTGAAGAAAACAGAATCAAAAGGTTGCACTGGGAGAATGGAAGCAAATTAGAAAGAGTTCATCATAAATATTATACCAAGAACATAATACTATTGGTTTTCTGGAAACTAATAAGAGTTTGTTGATTTGAAACAAGATGGATATTTTCACTATGTACTCCTGAAATATGCTCATATGACCCCAAAGTAACAAGACACTTGTTCAAAGCAACAGCATCTGGGATGGAGTCTGAGGCACTATGGAGGAAGACATAACGAAGGAACGGTTTGTCCTCTTATTATTACCATGGAGAGATGACATATTCACTGAATTACCATTTGTCTAATTTCATCATGAACAAACACCGAATGCAGTATTATTTCAAGGTAAATTTATACAGGCTAACTATAGAGCGATGGTTTCTTTTAACTTGGTATTTTCATTTGACTTATCTAAACCTGGTTTCTTTGTGAGTAAAATACACAGGATAGTAACAGCAGGTCTTTGCATTGTTACAAGAATATATAATACAGTCTACCTGAAGCACTTAGCATAGGGCCTGCCGTGATATAAATATTAACAGGAGGATAGCTATTTATACTCTCAGACTCTTATCTCCAACTGCCACCCGGGTCCTCAAGTTTGTGTTCGTATTTCCTGTCCTTGGACTAGGTCGCCCTCTTCATCCTACTGTGGCTGTTTTTATCCTTGGGAAGAAACTTTCTGCTTCAGCTTTAGCTCCATCTCATAGCATCGGACCAGATGGTTGCAACCTCACTTTAAAAGTTTCTGAAGAACAGCTCTTGTGCAAAATTTAGAAGAGACAATCGGTTGTGCTGATCATTTCTTCCTCCAGCATTTCAATGCCGTATCTCAGTTAGATCAGAACGCTGTGAAGTCACACACACTTGGACCACATCACTTCTCCCTTCTCAGATAGTCACTAATTTTTAATATTAACCAAAGATTAATGTGAAAACAGTCATGAGAGTCCTGTTGACTGTTTAGTGTCCTACATTTATAGATACTACAGACACATGCAGAAATTCTTCTCAAAGTTCATGAAAGATCAGTCTCTCCTGATGAAATGTTTGCTCCCATTTTCAGACAAGCTTTATAGATGAGCCATCATGCAGTTCTTTTTGCCCTGAGTGCCAAGTAGCTCAGACTTTATATTTTTACCGAACCGCTATTTCTTTCCCCAGGAAGCATGTCTGTAGCTTCATTTTTGTCTTTCAGATCTTGTTAAGAAGCTTTGCTTTGATTGTATCTCAAAGGTTTTGTCTTGTTTTGTTTTTTTCATAGTCAGAGTATGACTCTGTGTACATGTGTATTCCCGTATGCAAATTTCATACATCTGTATTTTAGGACAAGGTAACGAGACCGAAGGTTGTATACCCCACCTATGGAGCTCAGCTTATAACTAGATCCACTGAATTAAAGAATTTTGGAACAGAAAATATCTTAGGGATTCTCCTAAACCTTCATTTGAGGGGTGACAAAGCTGTGTTCTTAAGAAGTTAAGGCCCTTGCCTAAGATCCCATAGTAAGGTGGCAGAGCTTAAATTTATGACTTTTCCTCATTTCATTAGCCACGTTACCTTGGTCTAGAAATATATACTATTACATGAGAATGCCGTAAAACATCTGGTGTTAATCTTTCATTGTTTATTTTGTTTTTGTTTTCTTTAGCCTGTATTCTCCAACACAACCTCATATCCAATGGGATTGAAAAATTCAGGGGTTTCAGGTTTTACCTCCTCCTTAAAAAAAGATGGCCTCGTAGATGAGGTCAGTAATGAGCATCCCATGATGCATTATCTTCATCTGCTATTTCAAATTTGTTAACGGAGTTTACTTATTTCACCTCTAAAGTGCAGAGATGGTACTTATTATGGTTTAGATTGCAGTATAATTTGAACACATCAAGAAATGTATTTGACTCCTGGCACAGTGAATGATCAACATTTAACACAACAAATCCCTGTTAAGGGCATAAGAGGCTCTGCTGAGGATGTCTCTGAAGATCAATACTATTAAATCACACATTTTCCCATTGTTTGACTTCCCAAATCCCAGACAGAGGCCTTATTGATTTCACTTGACAACTTTTTTCCCCCCACTGTTTGTTTCTTGTGCTTTCTCTACCCATTGGATGTTGATCAAACAGCAACTTTTATCTTACTAGGTGGGAGATATTCAGCCTAGAGCTGCTTCTGTGGCTGTCACTCAACGAAGGCCCGCAGGCCTCCTGGGCAAATGTGCCAGCTATCAGCTCCTTCTTCCAAGAAAAAAATCCTGCCTTACTCAAAAGTGGCCACATAAATTGGCTCAGAACAGCATTCTTCCTGGAGAGAAGTCTAGAGACACATTTTCTCTGTCAATGGAACAATGCAGGCAAGGATATATCCCTTCCAAATTCTGTAATAAAAATTTCTTGGCATAGATATGGAGGAAATTGTGTGAAAATAACATCTATAACAACATGAGAATGTGAAATTTTAAACTCTGAGAATTTGAGAAAAATTCAGTGGTCATCTGGTTCACTGCTTGACTGAAACTTGGCAGAATGAAGAAAAGAAAGGAATATGCTTGGAGAATTAGTTGAAGGAAAAATGTAGAAATAGTCCTCTATTGAGATTACCTAATGTCCAATAAGTACTAACCATGAAATCAAATGCCATTGACCTTCTAAAGATACAGCAGTAGTCCATATTCAGCGTAATACTGCAAAGGAAATACTTGAGACAGGATATTTTTATAATCTACAGTAAGGGTCAGTAAACTTTGTCCTTAAAGGGCCACATGGTAGATGTTTTCAGATCTGCAGACCAAAAATTCTCTGTTGCAGCTGCTCAGCTCTGCTGTTGCCACGTGACAATAGCCACAGACAATTCAAGATAAATGGGGGAGGCTGTGTTCCAATAAAACTTTACTTACAGAAACAGGCAGCAGAAGGAATCTGTCCCACAGGTTGTAGTTTACTGATTCCCGATCGACAGGAAATATACAGTTTGGGTTTAATTGACTAGAAAGACAAACAAACTGATAAAGAGGGGACTCTAATAGGATGGCCAACTATCCATTTTTACCAAGGACTGCCTTTTATTCTGAATGTACGCTCTGTCTTCTTTTATTGCATTAACACATTTTTTTAAATGAAATGATAGTGAGATCAAATGGCAAAATTGTGTTTTATGTGCACACACACACACATATATACTAAACATTTTGTTTAGTATATATATGTGTATGAAATTTTATTTAATTTTGCCATTTGGCTTCACCATCATTTCATTTAAAATGTACGTATATCCAACAGACATATGAGAAGATGCTCATCACCACTTACCATCAGGGAAATGCAATTCAAAACTGCAATAAGATATCACCTCACACCTGTGAGAATGACTAACAACAACAACACAAAAAGCAACAGGTGTTGGTGAGGATGTGGAGAAAAAGGAACCCTTGTGCACTGTTGGTAGGATGCAAACTGTGCAGCCACTGTGGAAGAACAGCATGGAGGTTCCGCAAAAAGTTATACCCTACAATATAGTATGGCACAGCTAGGTATTTTCCCAAAGAATACAAATATTCCCAAAGAATACAAAAATGCTAATTCAAAGGAATACATGTACCGCAGATGTATAGCCTCACTATTTATAATAGCCAAGAGATGGAAGCAGCTCAAGTGTCCACTGGTTGATGACTGGATACAGATATTTTATACATACACATATATATGATGGCATATCATTCAGCCATCAAAAAGAATGAAATCTTGCCATTTGCAGCAACATGGATGGATCTAGAGAATCTTATGCTAAACTCAGTAAGTCAATCAGAGAAAGACAAATACCATATGATTTCACTCATATGTAGAATTTAAGAAACAAAACAGATGAGTAAAGGGGAAAAAAAGAGAAAAATAGAGAAATCAAGAAACAGATTCTTAATTATAGAGAACAAACTGATGGTTACCAGAGGGGAGGATGGTGGAAGGGATGGGTGATGGGGATTAAGGAGCAGACTTGGCTATTGTACAGAATTGTTGAATCTCTATATTGTACACTTGAAACTAATATAACACTGTATGTTAACTAAAATTAAAATAAAAACTTAATAAAAATATAATGGATATATACACACATTAAACAAAATTTTATAATGTTAATGAAAATATGATATATATTTTTATATGTACATTAAACAAAATTTTGTCATTTGGTCTCACGTTTGTTTTATAAAAATATATTAGTGCAAAGTAAGAATATAGGACATACATTTAGAATAAAAGCCAGTGCTACGTAAAAACAGATAGTTGATTATATCTCTCTCACTTACTGATTCTGTTTCTCTGGAGGACCTTAACACTGGTCTGTAATAAAAGACAATGGTATCAATCATTAGAGCACCTTCTCACTTTCATAAGTGCCAGAGTTCATACAGGCAGCAATCCTTTTTTTTTTTAATAAGTTTATTTTTTATTGGTGTTCAATTTACCAACGTACAGAATAACACCCAGTGCTCATCCCGTCAAGTGCCCCCCTCAGTGCCTGTCACCCATTCACCCCCACCCTCCGCCCTCCTCCCCTTCCACCACCCCTAGTTCGTTTCCCAGAGTTAGGAGTCTTTATGTTCTGTCTCCCTTTCTGATATTTCCCACACATTTCTTCTCCCTTCCATTCTGTTCCCTTTCACTATTATTTATATTCCCCAAATGAACGAGACCATATAATGTTTGTCCTTCTCCGATTGACTTACTTCACTCAGCATAATACCTGATAAGAAATTATGCAGTCTTTATTATTACCTCAGTGATAAGGAGTTTATTACCTAAGACATAGAGTATCAATTCTATTTTATGATACCTTTCTTTGTTGGAAATTGTTCTAGAATATCTTGGCCATTTTGAGACAAATATCATTCTATAGTAGTAAACACATGAACCAGAAATTCTATTATTGACACCTCTACATAGCCAGGCTTTATACCCTATAGCCTACTTTTAGTGATGGTTAATAGCTTGGGCTTTGGGGTCTACCAAAATTGAGTGTAAATTCTGATAAATAAATAAATAAATAAATAAATAAATAAATAAATAAATAAATAAATTCTGACCCTAATACATGCTAGTTTTAGTTCTTGGTAAATTTACTAAATGCTGAGTTCTAGGTTGTTTGATTGATTGATTTTTAATATTTTATTTACTTATTCAGGAAAGAGAGAGAGAGGTAGAGACACAGGCAGAGGGAGAAGCAGCCCCCACCTCCCTAGCAAGCCCAATTCGAGACTGGATCCAGGAACTCTGGGATCAACCCCAGAGCCAAAGACAGACGCTCAACCACTGAGCCACCCAGGCATCCTGAGTTTTAGCTTCTTTAGCTCGAATATGCAAATAACAAACACCTCCTACAAAATAGGGACTTTTCTGAAGTTTGGTTAAGAAAATAAATATAAATTACCTGGCAGATAATAAGTCCTCACAAAAAGATACTATTGACACCATTAGCTTCCAATCTTAATAGAAGAAGAGATCAAACCATTTCCCAAAGTCACCAAAAATATATTTTAAGTTTTACTCTCCGTTCAAAAATATTTTTAGGCCCTCATCATATTGCAAGCACAACGGTCAGGATAAAAAGCAGATTTGACCCTTGTGGATCTTACATCCTAGCAGAGATAAAACATGGCATTGTCTGTAGCCACATGAATCCTCAGAAGTGGGTCATGGTCAGTGGGTTTGCTAAACCTCAGGAGTCTTTTACCCATGTCTGAATACTTCCAGAAAGACGTATACACCTCTCTACTAGTCTGAATACTTCCAGAATGACGTATACACCTCCCTATTAGCAGCCGTAGGACTGCATGCTGCCCTTTCCAACATTAACAATAGGAAATCGGTCATATCGACGCTGTCTTCTGCCTATGAACTGTTAACAAGATTCCTCCTCTGATTTTCTAGCCATTATACACACACCCTTCTTTGTATTCTGAGGATGGCCCGCTACTAAATATATCCCTGTTCCTGTTCATTGATAGATTTCAGATTTGTGAGTGTTTTGGAGATATAAAGGAAGAGAATAATTCCAAAATAATGAAATTGGAAGGTGATGTATAAGAAAACTGATGCTGAACAACAATCCAAATTGCATATCTTAATCTAGACATGTTTGATGTGTAGTCTAGACATCATGATTAAAGATGATTATGTCAGGGCCTTAACAAGCTCAACATGTGTCCTTCTTTGCTTTAGTGGGGTTTGGAGAAATCATATTCTATTCAACCCCCTTACATCTGATTACCCCACCATCTGTAGGAAGAAATCCTAGAGAGGATAAATTTGCATACCGGAGCCAAGTAAAGGTTGAGTTCCAATTCCATTACCAAACTACCTAAATCAGAATTTTAATTCCACCTTAACCCTGTTAGATTACAGGCTTAGACAACACGGACTCAGTGTATCACAGAAGCAGCATTTGACAGATCCAACACAGATTTCGGAGTCTAACAAACTCATCGAACATATCATCTAAAGACTGTGTTTTTGGCTTATAGGCTCAAATTATATTCACTGAGTGTTTTCTTATTCAGAGTGAGTTAGTACACCTATTATTGGACAAATCAGATTCAACAGGTGTGTCGATAGAAGCATTTTTTTTCCCCCCTAACTATCTAGAAACGACATCAATTCACTTTCTTCCTTCTTCCTGATTTAACTCTGTGGATCCAACATATGCTCTGTAACATTTTAGAATGGTGATAGGAACAGTTGGCAATATGTGATGGCTGCGGAGCAAGAGAACACCTGGGAAGAGAAAGGCTGACTTTTTCGAAGACTGCACCTCCTGTTACAGACCACAAGGAAAGGTAAAGGATTGTGATTCCTTTGAGCAATAAACTGCCAGGTGACATTTCCAGGCTGGTGCCAGTCAGGGCAGCAGACACCTGGGGTGATGAATTGGGTATAAAGCACACACGATTTCAGGGCAAAGCAATGGAACAGAACTAAGAGACAGAGCATGTTATCAAAAAAGAGGAAAATAGAAGCTTTCCTGAAAGAGCTGGAACTGAGAAACGTTGTGTCCCTCTCAGTGACGAGAATGTGCCAACGAAGGAGCTGAGGGCAAGAAGCTTGCACCATACGCTCCTGAGAGTTTCTCGGCTCCTTGCACACTCTCTGTTGGTCACACCGGAGCCTCTACATCATGGGTTTAAGAATAAAACATAAAAGAGAAGGGGATGTTATTTTTTTTTTTAAATTGCCACTATTTCTGTTTTGTTCTACGATCCGCTGGAGTTTAAGTGTCGTGGGATTCCTATAGTAGGGCGCCACTGTGGTCTTTTAACCTGGACGTTTTTGTGAAATAAAGAAAAAGAAAATAAAAATCCTCATTCAGGTGGGGAAAGACAGTGAGATGAGCAGAATTAGCCATGTCCTGATGACTGCTGAAGCCAGATGAGGGTGGGCGGACGGGTCCTAGCAGCTCTCTGCAGACAGGCATTCCTCTCCTGGACCCTACCCGCAGCCCACCCCATCACACCACGTCTTCTCCCCATCACACCACGACATTTCCAGAGAGGGATGAGCGTCCTCCACCCCGGGGTCCCTATTAGGCCACCCGGTGTGGCTCCGGCTTCCAACGGGGTCACAGCACGGCTTTCATCAAGGTCAGGGCTGGTCTCCCCGTTGCCGAACCCAACGGACACTTGTCCCTATGTCTTGGTCCACCTCTGGCTACAGTTCAACTCCTTAAGCTGTCCTTCTAATTGTTAAGACCTCTCCTCTCTGTGCTGTGCATTTACTTCTAGTGTCATTTATTTTTAAATCCACGACGGACTCTGCCGTCCTCACCGGCCACACTAGCAACACTGGCTTTTCGTGCAGGCCTCTGCCCCCCAAGCCTTGGATGTGGTCCTGGACCTTCTCCGGCTGCTGCCTTCCGGACTGGACTCCCTCACCCTCCTGACCTCAGGTCTCACCTCTGCCCTGGCCCTCGCCCGTGAGATCGAGCCCCACCGAGCCAGGATTCACGGATCCCCGACGGCCACCATGCGGGTCGCCTTCACGTGGCCAAAAGGAGAACCTGGATCCTTCTCGAAAACCTGTTTCTCTTCCACTTGGCCTTGCTTCCCTTAACAGGATGCCCAGTTCTCCAAGTGGGTAAAACCAGAAAACCCACAGGCCTTCTCCACCTGCCAACCCTCAGCCTTTGGTTTTACCTGCACAACAGGGACTCGGCCACTTGTCTCCGGCCACTGCCAGCACCCTTGGTGAAGGTGGCATCGTGCCCCTCTGCGACGGTCGCCTTGGTCTCCTGGGTGCTCTCCTGCTTCTTCTCTGGGCTCCCTGCAACTCACATTCTGCCCAGGACCAGAAACATCCTTGGCCCGGTACAGGCAAGCAGAGGGCTCAGGGGGCTAAGCGACCGCCTTCGACTCAGGTCGTGACCCCGGGCCCTGGGATGGAGCCCCAGCCCAGCACCGGTCTGCTCCTCCCTCTCCCTCTGTGCCTCCCCCAGCTCATGGTCGCTCACTCTCTCTCTTTCAAATAAATACATACAACCTTTAAAAAAGTAAAGTAAAATAAAATCAGGTCACTCCCATGCTCCCAAGGCTTCCCTCTGCATATAGAAAAAAAAGCCCGACGACAACAACAAAGACCTATTTTCCTATTTTCACGTGGCCTCCAACCGCTGGTGACCTGGCCACCCCCAGCTAAGCTTCCACACCCTCACCCGAAGCTTTTCTCTTCCCCCTTCTCTGCTGGTTCCAGGCCCAACACACCAACCTGTCTCCCGCCTTCAGCCATTCGCACGGCGGCTTCACGCAGCAGTCTCCCTTCTGCCAACTTCAGGGCTTGGTTTAAAAGTCAACTTCTCAAAGATACCTTCTTGCATTCAGGGTCTCGATGACCTTACACAAAGTCTTTAGTCAATGGGCAACTATTTCCCCCTCCACCTCCTGTGTCTTCCAACGCCCCTGCAAACTCTTCCAAGGGAGTAGCTATATTTTTTCCCCGTACATCTGTGTACTCAGGGTTTTGCCAATCGTCTGGCCTGTAAGTGTTTAATAGATGGTTTTTAAGGAAATAAATGTAAAATAAATATTCATAATATAACCGTTATATAACGAGCTGGGGTTTTTTTTCCTAAGCAATCTATTTTTGTAAGCGACCGAACACTTTGAACGCTGAATGCATCTGTACCATGACAGAATTAAGAATCTCTCCGCTTTTTAACATACGAGAGCTATCCAAGAAAAATTTACCCTAGCAATAAGACTTATTGATCACTCCAGACAGCCCAACCTAGTCGGAATAGTCAAGCGCTGGCTAACAAGAGGTGGTTTTCTCATTTCTTGCCTGTTGATCACTTTTCAGTTAGCTGCTGTCTCTCTTATGTCTGAAAATTTTAAAAAGTTAATAAACTAAGACTTTATTAGAAAGGCAAACATTCCTTTGTACTTATCGCATTTTAATAAACCAAACTGTAAGTTGATTGCATGCTTTAGGTTTATATGTTAAATGAACACAAATGCTTATAACGACTTTCTCAAAAATCAATTAAACGCTTCACAAAAAGCCATCGGGCTTCTCCTGAGTCAAGCACAGGGTTGAGAAGCCATTTTATCTTTACAGATGTGTGTTCAAAATCCATAATTATTCCTTGTCATGTCACAAAAGGAAAAACGGAATATACTTCCATGAAATTCCTGGTTGTAATCAACTCCACTGAGGATCCCGCTTTGAGAGTTCTCTCCTTCTCTTCAGCTGGTTCTTTTGTCCTGTAATTGAATTGAATTTGCTCCTCGCCCCATTCCTTCCAGACAGCTTCTCATTTGAGGGCTCTGAAGATGTATTACACTAATATATCCTCAGAATGACAATGCTATGATGATGCATGGGTATAATACATCTTCAGAGCTTCAGCACTGTCCAGAAACAATACAGCTGGTACTGGATTAAATTCAAACCTAATGCAAAAGGAAACAGTTTTTTTTTAAATTGGCTAACAACGAAGGTGGAAAAAAAAAAAAAACCCTGAATAAAAAATGTTACTTTAATGAATTCCATAATCCTATATGTTTTATTCTTTTATTATTTTTTTAATCTTGTATATTTTAAAGATGAGTTTTTGAGACTTTACTATGGTCCATTAATAATTTGTAAATGTATGCAGGAATATACTTTGTAAATTTCTGAAGATTACAATGAAACATAGCCTTAGTTAGACAAAAATACACAATGATTTTTATTTTAGTTTTTTAGTTTTAATCTCTCAGGCAAAGTTTACACACAAAGTTTATATGCAATAAATGTTGCATTTTACCTCTTTTGTCAGTCTGGCAAAATTAGGCTCTCAACATTGATAAGACATCTTCATTATGTATTTTACTAGCAGACATTTCATGAATGCTGAACCTCTTCCCTTCGGACAAAATTACTTTCGTAATATTTTCACAGAGAGTGAAAGTACTGTCTTTTGATAGAATATGTTCCATAAAATTTTGGGGAACTTTAACAGCCTGAAATTGGGTTGCACAATAAACCAGAATTAGGGAATTTATAAATAATAATAATGATAAACAGCAAAATAGGGTACCGTAAGTCCTGGTCTCCTGGTCACAGAAGAGGACAACTTCTTAGGATTCTACAAATGCCTGAAAGACTTTTCTTCTATTCTTGATTTTTATAGATTTTTTCCTACAGCAAAGAATAAAAGTAAACAAATGCATTCCTACTCTAATACATAGTGTTTCTTGTCCTCTCTTCTCATGGCCCAGCCACCATTGGGTCATCTGGATAAGGAACTCAAACTTTTGTTTCTGGAAGTCATCGTGGTAGTTGCTCAGTAAAGCAATCCTTCTTCCATCTCCTATATGGAAACAACTAAATACAAAATAACATCTCACAAATTTAGAAATGCAATCATTACATTGCATTTACCTGATTTTTATCACATAAGAACATTGTATTTATTGGTATGTCTCATCGCCATCTTTTATCATCTGTCCTCAAGCAATTTTCATCTGAAAGTGAACTATAAAAGAAATTTAATAATAGTAGCTAAGAATTTGGTGCTCTTAATTTTGCTTGAATATTCTTTCAAACTCTTTAAACATCTGCTTTAAATCACATCCCTGTGGTATTCGTATTACTATTATCATCTCCACTTTGCAGATGAAGAAAATGATGCACAGAGAGCTTAAGAAATTTGCCCAGTTTAACACATGCAGAATAGTGTTTTTTTTGTAGCACTATGCTATCGTGTCTTGTTTAATAGGACCTTGATAATTATAAAAATGTTATTAGCTTTTTCTATAACTTCTTTGGGGAATGATCTATTCATAAAGGTTATAAGGAAAATAATGATTAGTCATATTAATTTTGAATCCATTAATTAAATATAAATTAATCATATAAAGAATTGATAGTATTCTAAAATATTCTATAGCAGATATTTATTGAATGCCTACTATGTAGATATATTTGTCTGAATCATGAGTCATAAAGAGACCACAAAAAGGGAGAATAAAATGTGTTTTTCAGTTTTATTGACCTATAATCCAAGATTACTAAAACCATTTTAATTTTCCACTAGTAATGATTATTCCTAATTATGGTTAAGTTAATCAAGAAAAATATAATTTTAGAAGAAGGTGGAGTATAATTAAAATTCAATAACAATATATTAATTTTGAGTGAAGAAAAATGGATATGGTGTTCTTTTACACTAAAAATCGTAACTCCTCTAATTTATTTCCAGCCAACCATATGCTCATGTCTATAACTATCAAGGACACTTTGGGTCTTGATTTTTTTAAAAATCATTATTAACATATTTTCTTCTTTTTTTAAGATTTCATTTATTTATTCATGAGAGACACAGAGAGAGGCAGAGGCACAGGCAGAGGGAGAAGCAGGCTCCATGCAGGGAGCCCGATGTGGGACTTGATCCTGGGACCCTGGGGCCACACCCTGAGCTGAAGGCAGACACTCAACCACTGAGCCACTGAGGAGCCAACATATTTTCTTTTTCTTACTTACATATATTTTTAATATATCAGAAATGGCACTTAAGTTCCAGTAGGGCCTGTTTGTATATACATACAGCCTTGATGGACATGATCTTATATTTATGGGCTATAAAACCAAGTTGTATCTTCACTGACTGCTGGGGCTCAAAGATTAGTACAACCTGGCTTCAAATGAACATCATGCTTTTTTCTTCATGAATGTGATACAGGAAGTTATAAAACTTTGCATGTAAAACAGTAGCATATGTTAACCTAACATATGTTAGAACAGTGCCTAGGCATACCAAATGCTCAATAAATAGTACCTAACATACATATTAGCTGGGTTCATTCTACACATTCACACAACCTACTGGTGGTCTTCCTGGATCCCTATAGGATCTAATACAGTATTACGAATGAAATTTTTACCCATGGTGTCTCACCTCAGCATGAATTAGCATGAAATTTATAACCAAGTTAAAAGCTGCATTTTCTAAGATTATAAACAATAATATAAACAAGCTCCTAACTTATTTAAATCTATACACTTATGTAACACCCTTTCCTAACATATGTAATGTGACATTGAAATCACTCTGAAAAAATACTCTAGAAAAATCTAATTCCTAAAATATAAACAGCCTCAAAGAATGTAGTCTTGCCCTTTGCAACAACATGCATGGATGTAGAGGGCAAAATGGTAAGTGAAATAAGCGAAAGATAAACACTGTATCATTTTGTTCCTATGTGGAATTTAAGAAACAAACAAAGAAAAATAGACAAACTAAAAACCTCTTAATTATAGAGAATACACTGATGGTTACCAGAAGGGAAAAGTAGGGTATGGGGATGGGTGAAATAGGTGAAGGGGATTAAAAGTACACTTACCATGATAAGCATTGAGTAATGTATAGAATTATTGAATCACTATACTGAATATCTGAAACTAACTTAAAAGTGCATGTTAATTATGCTTAAATTTCATCAAAATAAATTAAATTTTAAAAACTTATGTAAACATATATGTAAGCGATCATGCCTAAATTCAGTCCACCAAGGGGAGACATAGTACAGTGTGTATGTATATACATATATTTTTTTCCTAATGCCCATCTCCTTCAGAAAACCAAGTTTCATAGGAAAAAAAAATCTTTTATAAAATGCTTTGAAATGCTTAATGGTTCCTGTTTTCTGTTTTATAGGGTAAGCACTTTCCTCTGAGAATAGTGGATTATTTTTTATATTGATTCATCATATCATCAGACTCATTGCTTAGCCTTACATATATCTTAAAATAATGAAAATTTTCTTGCTTTCTAAATTCAAATAGCAGGCATTAACAGTTCTGAATACAAACAATTTCTCATAGCCCACCACAAACTAAATAGAAGTAGAGAGGACTCTGGGAACAGACAAATGAAAGTTAAAATTATAAAGAAAACTCTCAGAACAAAGAGGCACTTTTAACTGCATGTATAAATTATTGGTGTGCAATCTTATGGTAAAAGTTTAACTTGCCATCATTATGTAGATTCATTCATTATATAATTATCCATTCTGTTAAACCATTATGGAAATTCACAAAAGCTCCACATAGAGTGTAACTCTACAATGGAACTAGAACCATAGCTTGTAATCTGAAGATCTGGTATTGTTGGAATGTCATCAGCATAAATTGCTAGTTTTACTAAATTTTTCTTCCTAACATTAAAGAGTAAAGTGCAGTGTCAGGATTGCAAACCTACGAAAAGACTCCTAAAGAATTACAGTGTTTGGGCGACAGGCTGCCAGCTTGCAAGGATCACACACACAGCCTCTTCATCATATCACCCTCGGTGTTGGCCCAGCTCTCATGCATTTCAAAGAAGACTTTCTCTCACAAGAGGAAAATGACAACAGAATCAAGAGCACTAATAGAAAGTAATTCTTTCCAGTTTGTACCTGTACAGACCCAAATTATTTTCAGAATTATTTTTAATGATAGATTTGAATGGTATTACATGGTTTTTGGTTAGTAATTTCCATTTTTTACATTTTTCTATTTTTGCTGATCATTCATAATTAACATTTCTGTCTTAAGATTGTATTTAATTCTCTTTAAAGGTTATAGAAATTTTAATGGGCTAAACCCGTATGTCTTACAGCTAGGAAATCATATTTAAAACCTAAACCTCTTTTAAAATATCTAAGGCAAGAGTCAGAAGCTTTTACTTAAAGGAACAGACAGTAAATAGTTTAGGCCTTGTGGGTTATATGGTTTCTACTACAGCTACTCAACTCTCTACTGTAGCATGAGAAAGCAGTGATAGGCTATTTGAGCATGGCTACATTCCAACAACAATAATTAAAACATCATTTACAGAAATAAACAGTAAGCCAGTCGGCCCATAGGCCTTAGGTTGCTAATCCATGGCCTAATAAATGCTAACTTTATTTATTCTGAAATGGCTCTCATTTGACAATTTCAAGGTCCTTAAAATCTCTTAGTTTGGCAATATCTATTATATATTTTTTTAAGATTTTATTTATTTATTCATGAGAGACACAGAGAGAGGCAGAGACATAGACAGAGGGAGAAGCGGGCTTCATGCCGGGAGCCTGATGTGGGACTTGATCCCAGGACTCCAGGATCACGCCCTGGGCGGAAGGCAGGTGCTAAACCACTGAGCCACCCAGAGATCCCCATATCTATTATATTTTTAATGGACAGTTTATACTATATGTTATAGCTATATGTTAAATCTACAGAAATACTTAATGGAAAGCATGGAAAACACTGTTCTTTAGTTTTCAAAGGTTCTATACTTTAATTTGCAAGATTTCCAGATGTTGCCTTTAGGCCATTTTAAGGTTACTTGAATGTTAAGTAAGTGCATGTTTTGTTAAACTCAGTATTCTATCCCAAGCAGAAATATTCTCAAGAAAAAAGGCAAAATCAATACATTCTCAGAGACTACTCTAAAAGAATTTGTCTGCAGTGGACCTACCATAAGAGAATGGCTAAACGAAGTTTTCTAATAGACAAGAGAATGAGTAAAAGAATAGATAACTACAAACCACTTCCCTTCTTTTCTAATACATTTTTGACAGTTGAAATAAAAATTATGCCACGTATCTGAGGTAGTTCTTACATATGTAGAAAAAAACTTAAGATTATTGTACTCTAAAAAGCAGGAGAATAAAGGGAGGTAAGTTTTCCATACTTCACTAGAAAAAGTAAAATGTAGGTACCCATAGACTACAATAAGTTATACTTATACAATGTAATACTTTAAACCTATGTAAAGAAACACACTCAAAAACATTATAGATAAAACAAAGCAGAACTCAAAATATGCTCAATAACCCACAGAAAGTCAGGAAAAAGAAAACAGGGAGACAAAAACTAGAAGGAACAAATATGAACCAACAAAAATAAGATGCCAGTCATCAATAATCAAATTAAATGTAAATGGCCTAAATACACCAAGCAAAATACTGAGATTGTCAGAGTAGATTTTTTTTAAGAGTCTTACCTCTAAGCTTTCTACAAATGACTCACTTACAATATAATCCAACATGTAGATTTAAAGTAAAAGGATAGAAAGAAAAAAGAAACAGGATTGTTCATAGTAGCTTTATCTGTTATAGCAAAAAATTGGGAAAAAAACCCCAAAATATGCTATGGTATGTTTATGGTTAAACAACTTATGGTGCTTTCACATCACTAGGAATCGCTCAGCAATAAAAAGGAACAAAGTACTGATATATGCGAAAACTTGGATAAATCTCATGAGCATTATGTTGAGTAAAAAGGCCAATTTTAAAAGCTCACTCAAGTGATAATTCCATTTACATCCATTCTTTAAATCACAAAATTATAGAGAAGAGGAAGAGGTTAGAAACAGGTTGTCAGGGGTTAGGGATGGTGGATGGATAAGGAGTGGATGTGACTACAAAGGGGTAGCATAAGACAAATCTTGGTGCTGAGGGAACAGTTCTGTCTCTTGATCGTGGTGGTGGTGGCTCCACAAATCAACTCATGATAAAAATGATATAGAACCACACGCATGTATTGCACTAACGTCCATTTGCTTTGGTGTCACACTATAGGTACATATAATGTAACCAATTAGAGAAACCCGATACATGGAAGCTCTCTGTACTAATGTTGTAACCTCCCATAAGCTTATAACTTTTCAAAGCAAAAAGTAAAAGTAAAAAAAAAAAAAAGAATTCATATTTGTTTGGGGTAATTTATGTAAGTACTATGAGAGCCATGTTATTTTATACACTTCACATTTTATTTTTGAGGTTTAAATGGGACATGTTTGTGCAAGAACCTTCCACTTTGTGTGTAGATGGTAATGAATACATCTTAGTGGAACCCTGCTAGTTAAAATTATTTTGGTGCAAGCTGCTCTTTATATGTTAATGCGGTCAAGGTTCAGAACCCAATTCTAATGTATTGGGGAAGTTTCCCATATCAACAAACAATTATCCGAGACCAGCTGGGTGTCCTACAATTCAACTCAGTTCTGCCACTAGTTAAAAGCTCAGTCCCACAAGACTGCCCTCTCCTCCCTTACTTCAGAGGCAATCTAGATTGCTTCTGACCAAATGGCTGTAGATTAGAGCTTCTAACAGTCCCATCCTTGGGTTCAATTAATTTGCTAGAACAGCTCAGAGAACTCAGAGAAACATTTTACTTACTAGATTATCAATTGATTTTAAAAGGCTACAACTCAGGAGCAGCAGATGGAAGAGATGGATAGGGCAAAGTATGAGGAAATGATGCAGAGCTTCCACGCCCTCTCAGAGTGTGCCATCCTCCCTGAGTGTCTACTTGTTTACCAACCCAGATGCTCTCTGAACTTGGTCCTTTTGGGTCTTTATGGAGGCTTCATTACGTACACACAATTGACTGAATCAGTAGCCATTGGTGAATAATTCAACCTCCTATCCCTCTCCCTTCCCCCAAAGTCTAGGTGAGTGAGACTGAAAATTCCAACTCTCCATTCTCTCGGTTGGTTCTCATGGTAACCCCAGTCCCAACCTTAGGTAGGTCTCCAAAGTTGCTTCATTAACATAACAAAAGATAACTTTGCTGGTTTCATCATAGGAAATTCCAAGGGTTTTGGGAGCTGTGTGCAAGAATTGGGACAAAACCCAAATATATATTTGTTATGATAAATCACAATATCACAGACATGCAGCCTTACTGAAACTAGAAGAAAAGTAAAGGGCTGATTTATATTTAGGGGTATGTGAGTCTTTATATTAGGGGTAGGGATTGGGGGAATATAGAACAGAAATACTTGTGTCATTACACTGTTATTACTTTAAATTTTAATTTCAAGTTCTAAGAGGCTATGGGGGAAGCAAGGACAGATGGCAGCATCCATAAACTATTCAATATTTATGGAGTCCCTACTTTGTACCAGGCCCTAAGTTAAGCCAAGAGTTACAAAGATGAACAGTTTCTGGGAGAAGGAATTCTCTGCTCCCTGAGGCCACAGACAAATAAATGACTATGTTTAGACCAATGACTATAATTTAGAGAATTAGTTCCACACAAGTGGTGGCATACTGTACAATGTAACCATGGAAAAAGAAGCACCCAATTTTTCCTAGATTTCTCAGGAATAAAAAAAGTTGAAGGATTTTACAAAAAGTTCAAGGATAAGTAGGAGTTTGTCACTTGTCTAGAGGGGGAAAAATACTCCTAATAGAGGAAATAGCATGTGCAAAATTGGAGAAACCAAATTTCCATTATGACTAACTGGATGCATAGTTTTGTTTCCATGTCAAGATTCTTCACTTCTTATTTGCTCTTTAATTCTCCACAACTGGGTTTCTGGATCATTGTGTCACTGAATTGCCATAATGGTCAACAAACCACCTGACCTAAAAAGTAACTGTTTGGGTCTTATCTTACTTGACCTGACTGACATTGTTTATCACTCACCATTCCAGAAATGCTTTTCCTCTTTTGGTCTCTTGAAATTATGGCTTTTTGGTTTTATTCCTACATCTTTGACTACTTGTTTGCAATCTCCTTTAGCAAGCTCAATAGCTGTTGATTTAAACAAAAATGCCAAGGGATTGATGTCAATAAAGAATAACTTGAATTTGTGGACAGGATGGAGTCAATGGAGGGGAAGAGGTTAAGGATGCAGGAGAGAAGGGATTTTTAACAGAATATGGAACTGACAAATATGAAGGAATGAAGGGAATCTAGAACATAATAGGACAAAGAGACATAATTGAACAGTCTTTATTTTGAGTTAGGCCTTAACTCCTATGGAGTCATATATGAGTGATATATTCCGTCACACAGAATGAAGCATATGGAAACTAGACAAAAAAGAGTTTAAGACATACAAACCAGTGTTTATGATCATATTTTAGCTCCAGAGACAAAAGAAAATCTTTGTCAGCTAATAAACACCAGCAGGGTAGAGTGAGAACATGCCTGGAGATTCCAGATCTCAAAGTATAAAAATGACCTAGGAAGCAAAGACTAAGATGAGTAGTAATGAATAAGTGGAAACTTGATAGAGGCTTTCAAAATGCCTCCATAGTTGTTATCTGTCTGTAATCTATTATTTTCCTTTGCATTTTTATGGTAATTTTTTGTAATCTATTATTAGCTAGATTTATTAATACAATGATGTATGATTAAGAATTTTAGTTTGAATATAAAGATATTCAAAATCAAATGCCTTCTGTAAATTTGTCAATGTTCTCTAGGAGTTTAGCTTTATGATACCCTCATTTGAGAACAGCTGTGTGACTTGCATTCAAGAGCTCTAAGTAGGACCTTCAATGTTAGAAACAGGGTTGGAGATTCCATTTTATCAAAATCTGAAACACACTTTATTAGTAAATTAACAGCCAATATATATATTTTTTAAGATTTTATTTATTTATTCACAAGAGACACAAAGAGAGAAGCAGAGACACAGGCAGAGGAAGAAGCAGGCTCCATGTAGGGAGCCCAATGTGGGATTTGATTCCTGAACCAGGATCATGCCCTGAGCCAAAGGCAGATGCACAACCACTGAGCCACCCAGGCGTCCCAATTAATAGCTAATATTATGGTATAGTTACGGTAAGTCATGAACTCTGTTCAAAGCTTTATACTATTCCATTTAATATTCATAACAATTCTGTGAATTGGGGATAATTAGTATCACTGCCGTATATTTAAAGTTTAAAAGAGTTAACAATTTTGTCTCAGATCTTACAGTTTGTAAGACGAAGATCTGGGTCTCACACCCAATTCTGACTGATATAAAGTTCATGATTTTAATTACTGTACTATATTGGTACCATGTGATGCCTAAGAAATTCCAGGTAGAAATGAAGGGAATCATTTATCTTGTAGTTGAATTTTGAGAAAACCTTAAAAATTTCCTAAGTATTTAAGAAATGAGTCATTGATTAGTTAAAGCAGTAGTATTTCTTGTAAATAAAGATGTATGTACCTTTCTAATATCTCATGATAGATCAATTGCCTCCTTATATTTTGCTAGATATAAATATTTTTTACTACTAATTTTGTAATCATCTTCTGCAAGCACACCAGTTCCTAGGCCCTATTCCAGGATTATTGTTAGATAAAACCAAATATAATATGGTTAATCCTTTGCACTAAAGTCATTTAAATTCTACTGCTTAATAGACTATCATAAGAACTAGTCTAGGTGTCTGAGTTTCCGATAATTTTACTATAAAGTAGATGATTAGAGTTATATATTTGAAGCCAATCTATAATTATAATTATAATCTATAATTATCATATAACCCCACATATAGAGTATCCAGTCATCAAAGTAATGTAAAATGGCTGATTCCAGAGACAGGGCAGCTAAAACACAAGATGAAACTGGAATATTTTGGCATGCCAGAAAGTGCAAAAGTGCTAAAAAATAAATAAATAAATAATGGGATCACATTGCAAGGACATAAGAATCAGGATGAAGTGACTTCCACTCCCCAAATAAGGAACAATCTGAGCATCAAAATAACTAAAGACAGTAATGAATTATAAACATTTTTTAAATGTTGGGAATCCATGAGCTTCTGCCATAATAGAGAAAGATGGAAAGACAGAAAGATGGAAAGAAAGAAAGAAGAAAGAAAGAAAGAAAGAAAGAAAGAAAGAAAGAAAGAAAGAAAGAAAGAAAGAAAAGAAAGAAAGAGAAGAAAGGAAAGAAAAAGGAATAAAAGGAAAAAAGGAGGAAGAAATGGGGGGAAGTAAGGTTTTTATTTCTAGTAGAAGGCCAAGTGCTAACTGTTTAAGTAGGATTGCTCAAGCTAGAAAAATCATCACTCCATAATCATCAGAGTAAAGATTAGTTCACAAAAGAATCACTGAGAATGTAAAATCTGCGGGAAGGTTAACAAGTAACAGACATTTGTATTTTATGATTTTAAAATTTCTCCCTATTGCCTATTGGCAGCATGGGGAAGGAAAAAACAAAAAGGAACTATACTATGCAGAAATCAGACACCTTGATTAGGTAATCAAAATTAACAGCACAAATGAGGGACAGATGGATGGCCTGTGCCTCTGGGTATCATTCTCTGGGAAGCCTATAACTTCACTTATTTGATCCCAGATGGGCATAACTGGAACCTAATCATGAGGAAACAGGAGTCATACCTCAAATGAGAAACATACTATTGAAAAAGCAGGGGTGGGGGTGGCGCATGCTTTGCTGAAGATTATCCATGTTTGGAAAGGACAAAGAAGACCAAGGAATTAGACCCCAGAATAAAGAGGAGTAAAGTGATGTGACAGTCAAATGTGATACTTGGATTTTGTACTAGAGGGGAAGAAAACCCAAAACTATAAAGGACAGTATTCCATCAATTGACAAAATTGAAATACGGATAGCAATGGGACAAAAGTATGATACGTACACAAGCTGAAAACGGCACTGTGATTATATAAAAGCCTGTCCTTATTCTTCAGAAATACACACTGACATAACTAGGAAGAAGAGGGCACAGTATACACAGATTGTTCTCAAATGACTCGATGGAAAAATATATAAATTTCCACATACTCTCCAGAGAGAAAATGTTGAAGCAAATGGGAAACAATGATGGACGAAACCGAGTAAAGGGTATAGGGCATAGATTGTATTATTTCTCTAACAGTTTTTACACGAATTTGAAATTAATTCCTAAATATAGAATAGAAAATGCAGGGAGAAATAAATCATCCGTATACGTAAACCCTACGGAAGCTCATATATCCAGAAACTTCTCAAGAAAGACGTCTTTGCAGAATGTACACCGGGCAGTTTGAATGACCAAGTAGAACGACACCTCCGGTTAGTTCAGGCAATGTTGGTGATATGCTGGAACCCACAACCTAATTTTTGAGTGAATTAGGGAGAGGCTCTGTGGAGCTCTCATCCTGGGACCAGACATTTTTTTTTTTTTATTATTGATTTTTAAAACTGATATAGACCATGAATGAGTCAGTAAGAACTAACAAAAGTACTGGTTAAAAATAAATAAATAAATAAAAAATAAACACCTCGACGAATCACCCATGCACAAAAACTAGCCATTAACAGGGCGTGTATCTGGATCTGTTTTTAACATTCTCCACTGTTCATATGGTGACTGCTATTTTGAGACACATCTTCTTTTGTGATGTAACAGAAGACGAGGGTATACAAAATGTTGATATTTCTTAGGTAAAATACAGACAGATCAATGACATTTATAATTTGGCTCTCAAATATAAATATGTAAGTTGAAGAAATTTAATAGAATTATCAGACACATTACTTAAAGCAGAAACTCCACAGTGGTATGCATTTGAATACAGATCATTAAATTATAATTTGAAATTATTGGAAGCATTTATAAATATATCAGCCATGTCTAGCTATTCATTGGATAACGGTTAATATTTATGCTAATTTTACTCATTTACTCTGTATGGCAGGATCAGAAAAATAAATCCATGCACAGTTTAACTTATAAACCCAATCTGTCTTCTTTCAGCTTCATGATGTTATCCATTATCATTATTCTAATAACTTTACTAACCAACATTCACGCTATTTAATTAAACCAAAATGTATCCAAGCACTTAAAAAAGAAGAATATGCATAATAACAAGCACTGCAAAGCAGGAGAGTTCAATCCAAAATATTAATCTTAAATTATATGAAGATGGAGATTATGTGCTTCATTCTTACAAAAATTATATTGCCGTATCAGATTTAAATCCCTGGAAAGATGATTAAAAGTCAGCCATACATTTGCATATCACCTTATACTTTTTAAAGCACGCTTACGCTCATTCTCTTTTTCGAGTCTCACAATAGCTAGGGGTTTTTATCGCTCGATATTTGGAAAGTAGACAACTAGCTGAGGGTAACTGAGGCTACGAGATTTGCAGTAGGATTGGCTGAATTGATGTATGAGGACCTTGAGATCAAAGCGCATGTATCCTGACTGCTCCAATCGTCTCACTTAGACCCCCACGGAGAGTCCTGCCACTAATCCAGTGCTTATCTACCCGTTTTATGATCCCGTAGCTGCTCTAAGGAGTGGAGTCCTGGCAGGCAAGAGCACACTCATGCTTCAGAAATACTATAGAGGCCATAACGCACACTATGTCAGTGTACACTGCTGTTATATCGATTTTTTTCGCACATTAATAGTAATACTTAGCGCGTGATGTAGGTCTCATTAGACCTACTGCACATATGAGGAAACTGAAAGACACTTAAGGATAAGCGATGCTAAAGAAAGCCTTAGCAGAGAAAAAGGATGCGGCAATTGTACTCTCTCCACACCTACGTAAAGGTGCCTTTCTGATTTCTTTAAAAGCCATGTCATCACACTAGCCCTATTAGAGCTATTTCCACCAAAACTGCATAACACAAATAAAACCAAATTTCACTTACCGGAAACATCACGGGATCCTATTCATTAAAACTACCACTGTTACTTCCAGGGTACGACGCAAAGCTCTATCATTCAAGTACTGAAACTTGACACAAATTGGTGATTCGGTGACGAGTGACTGTGCAAAGCCTTGTTTTGATGATGATTATCCCCAACTTTGTGCATGGTAGCCAGAAACCCTTGGAAATGCTATATCCCTTCACTTCACCTAGCTACGTGATCTTGTACAAGTTACTGAAAGTCTTGGGTTTTTAGATCCCTCATCAGTTAAAATTTAATTCTAACTGCCAAATCCTTGATTCTGAACTGCATTTTGAAATTAGACCCAGCAACCTCGTAATTTGTATAATTTCATTCTCTCTTGATTACCTTAGCAGTTCATGCTGGCCTATTAACATGTGAATGACGACTGAATAAAAGCCTTACACATTTAAATGAAGATATTTCTCTTGTGATATTTCCATCTGAGCTCTTTGTCTATTGATTTGTGATTATCCAGTACACTAAAATGAAAATAACCTTGACTGAGAATCAAGAGACATAGATTCTATTCCTGGGCTCTGACAGAAACTGTTCATTTAACTTTGGTGAACTGCAGTGCCTTTAGGTATAAAGATTAAGTATAAAAATACGCACCCCGCTTATCTCGTGAAAAAGATGTAAAAAAATATAAGCTGGTTCTTAGGTTCTGAACACGTGAGGTTACGGGGGACTGTTGAACAGCAGCACAAATGACACTGATATATTTTTACTTTACCTGATGGAGAGATGTGCCGCCAAGAGATGGAAGGCTCTGGTTTCCCAGTGGCCAAACAAGTAAGGGTGACATTGGTTCCTTCGTTGATGGTCATATCACTTGAGATGTCATATATCTTCGGAGGAACTGAAATAGCAAAACACGCAGTGGTCAGAAAGACACATACAAAATTCTGTTGAAATATATATGATCAACTCCATGATAGACAGCAAGCTGGGGTGGTGAAATCCACTTGTGGTCCATGGTCAACACTCCAAAGATAGACTCTCTAGATCCTCAGGACTCTCCTAGAGTTTTATGTTCATTGGTTGGTTTTATTTTTCTCTAACTTTTAGATACTAAACACTTCAAGATAAATGGGATGTTTAATAACCGGAAAAACACGAATATTACTTAAGTTAAAATTTTATTGTGCGGACTTGTATTAAGTAAACTAGAATGTATCTACTCTTTGTTCTATGTACCTTCACTATAATGATGGTTTCCTCGGTGAGATGATGTAATAAAAAATGAAAATCTGAACGAAACTTAAAATAGCAGAACAGTTATGCCAACATGCTGTTTTAAGAGCTGAGTGAGGTAAAACACGTGTGAGATTAGGAGGTAAGATTCAGCGGTACAAAGGCATTTGCGACCTCAGTTTTCTATCTGCCACTTAGTAGGGCTGGACTTTCTAATCATTTATATCCGAAGGGACTCATTTCCTAAGGGCTTGAATGGTGTCTTCATTACGTTGTTTTGTCAGTGATGGCTGCAAACCACCGGTAAAAATAGATCTCTTCATCCTGGGATTTCTTAGAAACTCTATTATGCTAATTGTAAATCTCCACAAGTAAAGGGAAAGAGTTTATATTGTACTTGTTTCTGTTTTTTTCTTCTGACATACTAGAAGACGAAAGCTTTTATCCAAGAGCATTTGATAAAACTAGTGACCACGGAATGCACTTTGGGAATGCCGTATGGGAAAATCTCTGAATGCGCTTCCAATTAAAACGTTCACATCCTCTCAGATATCAAAAGGTCTCACGTCATCCTCAAATGGCATGGATGTGAATCCTGGGTTCTCTACTAGCTGTATTACTCAGGGCTAAGGTATGCATAGATCTCAGGCTCCGTGTCTTCATCTGAAAGATGGGAGACCCCGTATAGCCTCTATGAGGATTAAATAAGCCAGGATATTTTAAAGAATTTTGAAAAGTCCCTGGCATCAGTGTTAGCTTATTAGTATTAGATGCCCTAAAACACATATATGATTTTTGAATCTGATTTCAGTACTGCCCTTTTCTCACGCTTTCATCACTTCATCAGTTTGTTAGTGTATAAGACCAGCCTGTGCCATAAATTTTCGTTTCCTCCATACAAATTATAGTATGTGGACACTCAAGGTTGAAACTAATAAATCGCAATTAGAGATCAAGATCATTTTTAGAGAAAATATGCCTTTTACTGGAATTCTTTTCATTGTTCCATTCTTAGGCTTCCTGTATACAAGAGATATATTTTCACAGTTATTTTTAAAAATGTAATTAAAATTTGCTACAAGGATAAATTAAATGATCTATACTTTGAATATCATCTTTGATTTTTTTTTAATGAAACTAAAACCTTGCAACACCACCACCAAAAATCTCTAGAATGATTTGACTGTAAATGTAAAGTATTTGATCATATGTAACTGTTGTTAGGATTGAAGAAAAGCTTATTCCTAAGTAATATATACCATTGTGACTGTTTGACATTCCCTAATTGGCATTTAAAACATATTATCGTTAAATTCTTCAGTGAGCTCTTCCCAAGCAAAATAAAATAAAATAAAAACCATTCCAAAGAGAAGACTCTTTTCAGCTTAACTGAAACAGAACAGAAATAAAGACATTAAGATATCCTATGAGGAAAGTAGAGCAAAGTGTGCATGACTCATTGGTGAATAGGAAAGTTCATAACAATCAACTTACATGAAAAAACTATCATCTGGATATGTGGGCGTAGGTACAGGTTAGAAATCATGAACCATGAAATATATGTGTACATATGTTCATATGTACATACACACAATTACATACCAACGCCCATTATTTAAAAAAAAAGTTATACCGTAGTTTCTTCCTTCGTACAGAAGACAGCACACAGAGATCATTCTAGTTTATTTACATATTCCAAACATATAACTGATTCAATTTTCAACAGTGGTATGTATATTCAAGAAAAATGATGGAGGGCGGTAAGACCGTGAATTCTATCTTCTATATTATTTTGTCAATTCAATCCGATCTTAAAAATAGTTTAGTTTCATCTTTACACGTCTACCTGTATTTAAAGTGGCGAGCATGAGCGGTAAACTAATACAAAGCACAATATTTGGCTTCACAGAGAAACAACCAAGTCCCTTAGCAATAAACTTAGATTTGACATTTAACTTTGGGAAATTGTGTGGTGTGGGGGAAGAGTGTCAAAGTCCAGGTGTGACATGTCATCTCAGTGATGGCAACTGCCTCCCAGGGCCTCATCATTCAGGATATACTACAGGGAAGAAACATCTGGAAAGAGGATGCTAGTAAAGGAAAATCCCTCTGGCAAGGCTCTTCTCCCTAAAACACATCACCTGTTGGCAGCAGATGCTGCATGTAAAGAGAACCAGTGAAATCCTTCACGCGCATCACAGCTTGTGGAGGCAAAAACAGGTGTTGGCTTGCTGACTATTCAAAGCCATTTCATAGTCTGTTCAGGATTGCAAACTTTGAGTATTATGGAGGGAATAATTCTGGACTCATAGGAAATGCACAATTTTCAAGGCATAATCCTTGCCCTCAAGGAACTTAAAATTAAAAGAGGGAGCCAAACAGGTGAGTAAGTAAGAGAAGACAAATATTTTCCATGTTTCCCTTTCCATTTTCCATGAGTAACACATGTCTAATAGGTATGCCTTCTGGGTTCGAATCAGCAAACCTTGGTTTCATCTTGGTTTCTTCAATCATGCAGGAGAGTTTAGGCACCAAGCTATCCAGTGTGGTGCTGTTTATAATAGAGAGAAACCATGAATAACCTCAGTGTAGGATAACCGAAATAGAAGTATTATCAGCTCTGCATCCAGAATAAGGTATGGAATGGGGAAAGGACTCGGTATGATCTGAGGGAGCACTTGACTAGGAGAAAACAGAATAGAAAAAAAAAAAAAAAGATGTTTTTACTCTGGGTGACATGAGCGGGGAAGAACGGTAACGTCTCCGGCATCGGAAGACCATCTGGCTCTGGTAGCTGTTCCTACATTATAGCTTGTGCATAAATCATGAATGCACACGGGTCGGAGGACTCTACTGAGCTCTGGGAACAACAAAGCAACACGTCCTATGGTATTTCCAATCCCCTATGCACTTGCCTAGAAGACAGAACAATGAGGAGACCTACTATGGTAGGGTAGGTTCCTTTTCCATACACCTTATTTTAAACTTCCTCAAACTCTTCTCATTTAGAAATTTAGCTTAAAATGAATCTGTTTGAAAAGGAGCAAATGTGTTCAGCCAATTCCACAATTTTTTTAAATCACTAAGTAACCACAGATTTTAGTAATATTTTGAATTGCTGTGCACATATTTAAGTATTTATGACTTAGAGCAGAATAATAAAGGAATAAATTATTCATCTAAATGTAGACTTGTTCAATTCACAGGAAGTAATTACTGTGACATTATCATCACTGTCATCAGCAGCAGCATGACACCATATGTGAAAACAGTGAGGGCGGGGGCGCCTGGGTGGTGCAGTCGGTTAAGTGTCAGACTCTTGGTTTTGGCTCAGGTTGTGATCTCAGGGTTGTGAGATTGAGCCCCACGTCAGGCTCGTTGCTTAGCTCAGTCTGCTGAAGACTCTCTCCCTTTGCGCCCCCCACCCACCATGTGCACTCACTCTCAAATTAATAGATCTTTAAAAAAAAAAGAAGGGTGGAAGTTCTAGATTTTGTTACAAATCACAGACTATCTCTCTCCTAATGGGACCCTAATTGGGGACATACATGACTCTACAACGGCAGTCATAATAAATCACTCTATATTACCGGTCAGACAGATTGAAAGCCACTGGAAACTTTCTGAACAACAGAGGTTGGAAGAGGATTTAAAGGTTGTGTCGGGGTGGAATGTTTTTTAAACTCCCAGATGCATTTAAAAAATCACTCTTAAAAAAAAATAAAAAAATAAAAATAAAAAATCACTCTTAGACCCTCCCATTGATAATCTGCTTTGCCTTTAATTATTTGCGGGCCTCCAATTCAACTACCTACTACTCTGCCCTCAACTCCTATTCAGTGGATGCCACGGTGAGACGATGATGCACATTTGGATGTATCTCTGGATTTCAATTCACTAAAGGTTAGAATTTAAATTTCTTGTTGGCTTCACTTTCACTGAATATTGTGAAGTTTGACTTGCCCCGACTGCCTTCTCTCGGTTCAGTCATCTATCACAGTGTCCTCAGGCAGGGTAGGGGGTAGTATCAGTAGGGAAAATCGTACAATATATATCAAAACCAAATACTAATGATCTTTTCTTTTTTTTTTTAAGTTCTAGTTAATGGACGTTCAATATTGGTTTCAGGAATAGAGTTCAGTAGTTCAGCACTTACATAGAACACCCAGTGCTCGTCGTAACAAGTGCCCTCCTTAAGGCCCATCATCCATCTAGCCCATTTCCCCACCCTCTTCCCCCCATCAACCCTCGGTTTGATTCTCTAAAGTTAAGAGTCTCTATGACTTGTTTCCCTCTCTCTTCTCTCTCTCTTTTTTTCTTCCTCCTGTATGTTCATCTGCTCTTCTTAAATTCCACATATAAGTGAAATAAGTCAGAGAAATACTAATGATTTTATACAACCAAACATTTGGGATTATTTGCCACCATTTACCTCATGATGTGCAACTGAATCTATGAGTGGGTTCATCTGCTTTTTGTTCTGTTTTTTTCATGTGTACATATTTTTTTTAATCTACATAAATAGCATCGGGGTTTTTTTTTTTTTTTTTTTTTTTTTTTTTTTTGCTTGTTTGTTTAATGAGCAGCCTTCACAGATTTAACTTAAATTTCTTCTAAAGAACCCATCTTAGAAGTCTGGAACATAACCAATAAGAATCTGAGAAGTCAACATAAGGATGACTAATCTGTACATCACAGGAATCCGGCGAACACGGTGTTTTGTTATATTAAATGTCTGTGCAGATGATTTTCAGAAATAATAGATACGATAGAGTTCACACCTGTAGGAAGTTCCATCAGATGTGAGGCCGGGTCACCCATTACACTGAAAACCCTAGGAGGACCTAGCTGATGGTTATCTTGACCACAAGGGCAAGACACCAAATGTTTGGATCTAGAAAGTTGCACTGGCTCACTGCAATCAACCAAATGCCCCATCGAATTCTGAAGTTGAAGGAGTCCATGAAAGACCACAGCACACACGAATCCATGTGGAAGACTTCTTCAAGATCGCCAGGGCCAAAAGTGGGTGAAGTGCGTATTTAATCTGGTCCCAAACATTCGCAGGTTATTGAAAGTGGTATCGGTTTGGTATTTATCACAGCCATGACATTCAGGGCACAAACCCGCTTGTTTCCTTAGTCAGGGCATTAAAAATCACAGCAGTGTTTTATGGGCAAGTGCACTCTTCCCGTGTCTTAAGCTACTGCTAAAACCCCCTAAAGCTTTTGGCACATCTAGTTGAATTAGGCACACAGTCACTAGATCTGTTCTCCCAACGCGTTCACTAGGCCAAACGAGATTAAAAAAAAAAAAGAAAAAAAGAAAAGAAAAAGTTACTCCATCTCTTTGGTGTCCTGCTCCACCTACCTTTCTCCACAGGGACATCCTCTGCCCCTAAAGACTTACTACAAAGAAGGAACACTGAAATGGGAATTTCTGAGTGAAGGTTAAAGGGTTCAAATTTCATCTTAAAGCACGGGGTCATGGGTGGCTTTGATCATCTTAAAGCAAGATAGACGTTTCCAGGTATGTGACTTGCTGAAATGACCGCGTGCACCTGCCTCTCCCCGTAGCGCCCCACTGCTCCTTCTGTAGTTTCCCTGTTACCACATCTTTTAAATCTGTCAGTGTCGTTGATATTTACTTCTTTGTTTATCGCCCCTTCTCCTCATAGGACGTAAGTAAAGACCCTGGGTAGGAACCTGGTTTACTTTACTTTGGCCTTTTCCAACACCTAGGAAAGGGCCTGACCCGGGGAAGATATTCCACAAATACTTGTTTTATTCTTCTTTTATGGTTGAGCTAATATTTCCTTGACTTCGTAATGAGGATTTCCCCTAGGATTTCATACCACTGCAAGGATGATAAACTATAAGTTCTGAGAATACAGTGAACATGCAATTACAGTGTCAAGGGTCCTTTGCGACTTTTTTCAAGGATTCTCCAATTTGGGTGATTTCATATTCTTTTTAACTCATTTAAAGGCACAGTGTTTTCCTATTTTACTCCCTGCCATAGTTTTTTGTTGTTGTTGTTTTTTTGTTTTTGTTTTTTTGCCATGCAAACTCCAAGAAATAACAATAATCATATGCATTTATATTCAACAGAACAGGCCGTCACATCTTAGGCAGTGCTGTTTGCATTGGTGAGGAGTATTTATTTATTTATTTATTTATTTTTACTTAAAAAGGTATGTAAATTTGGGGTCAACAGGATTTGCCTCTAAGAGTCTGTACATATTATCTCTGCTTCTTTTTTCCCCTCTCCACAGACGTCGAGTCTAGGTTAGTTCGAATAAACTCTCTCTCTGAAGATTTTCCAAACTGCTTGAGTCAACAAGCTAGACACAACTATAAATCTTTGGAGAATTGGCTTTTTGTGCGCTCCCATATCTGGTAATGGCTGGCAGCATCAAAAGAACAGTCTTCGTCTCCCTAGGCTGGCACTTCCCTTTTCGGTCTTGGCCAGCCCCCAGGAAGGGAAAGCGGATCCACGTTACATAACAAACCTCCTGGAAAAGGTGCTGTTCTCAAACTGAGAGAAGAAATGGTTTCATGATTTTTTTTTTTTTCCTAAATTGGTTTGCTTGTGGGTGCCTGATGGTTTCCTGGCTTCCATCTAACGAGCAACATTGTTTTCTCCAGCTCATAGACTACAACCGACTTTTTATAGCTTATGACATTTCAGAGATTTCGATGGCTTCTCCTCTCATCCCATCACTCAGATAGTGATAGGAGGAAAAAATAACCCAAGTGTGACTTGTAAATGCAAACTTGCGAGATCTGTGCCTACCTACTGATGGAACATGCCAGTACTACTTTGGGGGGCAAAGAACATGTTTGAGGGGAAAAATGTATCTCTCAGAATTGGGTTCAAATTTTGAATCGTATTGCTTACTTAACTCAGTGTTTTTCCTTTTCTAGAAAATCGATGTCTAAGTTTTTCTCAATCGACCTTTAGGAAGTCAGCGATATAAAATGGCAAAACAGGTGGTGACCTCTCTTAAGCCATCCATCCATCCCTTCATTGAACAAATATTTCTGAGCACTGACTTGATTACAGTGACTAATCTTAAGAAGTCAATGTCCGCAGAGTGAAAGACCTAACGTTATTAATTACAATGTGGAATCATAAATCCTACAAAGTGGATCATGTAATATAAGGAGTTTTGGGAACGCAAAGGGGTAGTAAATCTACCTCTGCCTAGGGAGTCAGAATTAGGTGGGCTACTGATAGTAGATAAGGCTGTATGAAACAGATGGGATTTGAGTGGACTTTTGAGGGTTTAAAACAGTAGTTTCCTGTACTCAGCTAAGCATCAGCATAATCTGGTGCGTATTTTTAATCTTGGGACGGTGGGAGGGCTGATTCAGGAGATCCTAGACCAAAAAGTGTAGAGTGAGTTCCAAAATCTATAGACTTTGGAAACCCTATTTCACAGGACAACAGGAAGCCTTCTCTATAAATATTCCCTCCTATTTATCCAAAGTCTCCATTGTAATTCCAGAGGCCTTCCTTCATGTCTTCAGAGCTGTTATCTGCCTTCAAGGGCTTAATATGAAAATGTAACTACCCCTAGAAGAGATGATGCCTTAATAGCTTGCATTTATTTTCACACTTTCTGGGAGCAGCACGGGGGGTGTAGAGAGGACTCCACACTGAAGGTAGAAAGATGTTACGGGTACCTTTTTCCCCAGTTGTAATTTTCTCTTGGGAAAACCCAGCATTGGTTCTGCATGGCAGTGAGCAAGGCAATCAGAGGTGGAGGGAAGGAAATAAACCTCCGAGGGGAACAAACCTCACAAGATATGGAGTTATCAAAAAAAAACAAAAACAAAACAAAACAAAACAAAACAAAAAAACAACGTGGAAATAGCTTCCCTCTCTTCCCTTCTGTCCCTCTGACTTTGATTACCTAATCCATGGGCTATGCATCAGAAGGATGAGAGAAGGACACAAGGAATCTTTTAATTTTAAGACAGATCCCCTCACTGAAGAAAGGTGTATGTGCCAAATAGATTCTCCATGGCAAAAGAAATATACATTTCTTACACGTAGACGGGTTATATTAAGACAGTTTAGCATACGTGAGGATTAAGTGTGATAAAAGAATAAAGGGTACCGATTTGGAAAGGATCACTTGTTGGTAAGCTACCGTTTATTTAATGATCCTTAAATTTTTGGTTGATGGCAACTTTCTCCCCTGCTAGATATACATTTTGAAGGCAGAAAAAGCGCAACACGGTTATAACAAGGGTTTCAATATTTTGGACCGTGGAGATTTTTATTTTTGCTTCATTTTCAGCTAGAGGATCAATAGCTGGCCTCTCCTACACGAGTGTTTATACACCAGAGTTCAAATCCCTGCTGTACCTCAGGCTGGCTTCAGCTGTGCTTACTTGCATGGTTCAAAGATATAAAATGCTGCTTAAAATCAGGACCATAAGAGCAGTTCCCCCCTCAGGCGGCAGCAGCAGGAACGCTGGGGCCCCCCTACCCCGGGGCCTATGTCACAAGGATCCAGGACGCCTGCCTGCCTGCCTGGGTCACCCTGCCTCCCTCGTACAGAGGAAGAGCATCGCCACGGAGATTCCTTGGAGCACGCACGTGCAGGTGTCTATACCAAGGCACACAGAATTCTCAGGGAACCAATGCCATATCTTTAAACCTGGTCACATTTTATTAAGAATTCATCATGAGCTTTTTCCTGGAAACAATCTGGCAGTGTGCTTTAAGAACGTTAAAAAAAATTCCGGCCTAGTGAGCTAATGATACCTTCCAGGAATTTTCTTAAGGAAAGTGGGTAACTTCTTTCAGTACAGTCACTATTGCCATAAACCTGGGGGCCGGCTCGGCTGTTCTGTTTGAAAATGTGCCAGCAAAGTGCCCTCTGCAATGGCCGGGGTGGACTTTTCTCACCTCATCCTTGGCGCTGAATTATTCTGCACATAAAACAGAGGCAACAGCCCAGCTGTGCCATACTACAACCCAGCTGCCTTCTTAGCAAATATTTCCCGTAGCTAAAAGCTTGCTTTAGTGTTGCTGAAACACAAGAAAGCCCAATGTCTACCCTTGGAGTCATGGAGTTATGATGTAACACCTGGCTCCTGATCTCGTTGAGGTAAAGCCTGTTCTGGTTCAATGTGAGTTTTTCTTGTTAGGCTGAGGTTTCTATAAATGTTTTAGCAGATTTTTTGTATCTAAAGGCTGCTATGCTGTTTTTTGTACTTGCAGAGGAGATGTGTCATTTCAGCGTAATCAGAAAAATAAGGCCTTCTCTAGTACTCTGGTGTCTTTGTTCTTTGACTGTAATATTTTTTCCCCCTAATTATGAAGGTAGGAGGAAAACAACCCCCGCATCACCTATTAGGTTGAAACATCCAAAATTGTCCTTTGGTAGGTTACAAACAGATGGCTGCCGATGCTTTCATGTCATTCAGTGTAATATAATCTCACAGTTTTGAGAGAATCACTACAAATAGTTTCCTATATTTCATTTCGGCCTTTTTATGCACCATATTTTTACATAGATCCCAGAGATTTCCATGTGGTCTCACGAGCTCACCAAGGAATTGTGTTAAGCCTTGGCAAAAAACAGTGCCCGATTATCTAAGTCATACGTCCTCTGGAAATTGAGCTAGAAAGTGGTTGGAGAAGGATTAAAAAAAAAATTGGACATCATGGTTCTCTTCCCTTTCTTATCGGAAACATGTCTAACAAAAGGATACATACAGCAAAGGTCAATATTTATTGGACATTTACTATCTGTGACATACTGAGAATTTAATGACACTTTTATTGTTGTTGACAGGGGTGGGGTCTATCGTGGGCAGAGTTCTCTACGTTCAGTCCCCAGTTTCTTCTTCTCCCCACTCACCTGCTATTTTGTGAGTTGGCTCATACAGCAAGTTTATAACATGGCCCCCAATTCTTTACCACTTCTTCCATCATGAGTGAGGGCCTAGTAGTGCCTTCACTATAATTTGAGTAGGTTCCTGGCCACCTAAAATAATAGAGTTGGGGAAGGAGTAATGCTGTGTGACTTCCGAGACTGGATGTGTGACTTCCGAGACTGGATCATAAGGTACCACTTGTGTTTTGGCTTGTCATCTCAGAACACTCACTCTTGGAGGTCTGAGTTGCCATATAATTAGACTCACCTCCCTGGAGCCACCATGGTGGACAGGACACATAGAGACCCTATACATGGACCCCACATGGAGAAGTTTTGAGACAATAGAAACAAAAAGGGCACCCAGGAAACACGCTAACTCTTCTGGCTCTTAGCTCTTCCAGTCATACCAGTCAGACTCCAAATATTGTGCTCAACACAGTGTCGTGAGTAAAATATATAAATGTAGTTGTTTAAAATCACCCAGTTCAGGCATGGCTTGAAAAAAAAAAAAAAAAAAAAAGGAAGTTTGAAGACTTACACCATCTGACTTCAAGACTTACTCTTATAAAACTACAGCAAAGACAATGGGGCGTTGCATCAAGATAGACAGTGGGACAAAATGGAGACTCCAAAAATAGATGAGAAAACTTCCCTTGAGGATCAAACCCCTGATGACTTTGACTAAAAACTAAGATATCTAAAATATGAGTGAGTAATGTAGGTCAAGAGAAAATGTGCACCTTTACACTGCGAGAGATGGGGCCTAGTGGAAGCACCAGTCTGAAGAGGGCAATGATCACTGATAATTTCCATTTAGAAAATGGAAGTCCAGGCTTGCCAGATCTTTAGATATAAAATTTTCCTTTAAAAAAAAAATCATTACATTAAAATATCTGTAGATTTCTCCTGGCATTGACTCAAATTGGACCATCCTGGGAATTAGAAACATTTGACACTTATTGGAGACACTTGATCATCACGTGATGAAAACTGTCATGATGTAGAACTCTACATGGTCTATGAAAGTAAACAGTACCATGGAGTTACGTTTACAAAATCCTGACCATGCCCTGCAGGCCCTGTGCAGCCTGGATTCAGTCATGGAATTTTAATCTTGCCAGTTTTGCCTTACATCCTGGCAAACCCTGAGCCTCTCCGTTTGCCTTGGGAGGACCCAAGGAATCTATTTTGACATTACATTGCTTGGCTTCTCATAAAAGCCGTACATTATCACACAAATGTGCAGTTGCTCACCTGTCATGGAATAACCATGATTAGATCTGCAGGGGGACTATAGTCTTGCCTCAGGAAATATTCTGAGAATAGGTTTTATTTAGAAATTAAAAAAAAAATCATGATTCCTATTAATGTTCTACTCCCACCAAAATAATTTTCATCTACCTTTTAAAAAATCATGTTTCTTTAACTCGTCTTCTCTATGATAATGCTTTATTTATGTTTTTAGAATGTAACAACCAAGTGTTATGATGTGACTCTGTACCAGGAGATCTCAGCACAGTCCTATGGTTACATGTACAGATTCCTTCTAAAATTGGGTTAAAAGGTAATTTGCCATGTTGCTGGCTCCTGGATCATTAGTCACAGTGGCCTAAGTGCATTCTCTTATAATTCAATATCAAAGAAATTGCTTTTATGGCATTAACTGTATTATATTCAAAATTGTATAAATTATTGAAATCCTATGCCTACTGCCAAGATATAAGACAGTTCACATGGAAAAAGTTGCATTCTAAATTATTCATTGGAAAAAAAGTCAGTCCCTTGCCAGAAATTGTTTTATACTGGGGCTAGCTTCTGGGACTTACATTTAAATATGAATCACAAAAACTCTGGAAATTTCAGATACTCATAATTTTCTTGGCATTGAATAAAAGGTTTGTCTCTTTAATTCATTGATTTCCATCAAGTGTATTAAATATTACAAATTGTCTTGTATCTAGGTGTTGGTCTAAGCTAGTCTGAGCATTTGTAAGGAAAATATCCATAGGTAGTTCTTTGTAAGTCATGATAAAGTGATAGAAAGGATCCATATAAAAATACTGAAATTTGATGACTTTCTTTCATTTATTATTTTTGAATACAATATGAAATCTATATAACCAGTTAATCATATATCTTATATATACATATGCACATATTATAAATTATATACATGGGTATATGCATGAATATATACAGTTGTATGTATATTGTCAAATGGGGGCATGCATTATACTGGATATGTGTATTTATGTGTTTTATGTATCTTTTAACATCATCACATGCCTTTGTTAATGCCAGAATATGATAATAAAGGAGCAAGTGTAATTATAGGAAGGCTAACCTCAAAAGGTCTCTTTCTACAGATTTATATATTATTCATTTAGTTAGAAGATATTTATTTATCACTTGCTATGCACCAGGGACTATGCTAGGTGCTAGTGATTTAAAATTTAATAAAATAGAATTGCTGCTTTCTAGTAGCTTATATATTATGGGAAGAAACAAACAGAGGTAAATTAAAAATATAATTATATAAAGTTATAGGAGAGACAAGTGCATAAAATATTATGTAAATCCAAAAAGAAATCACCCAAGCCAGATGGAGATGGAAGGGTTGTGATGAAGATACAAAGATACAATTTTTAGGATAATAAGCTGTAACTATCTGGAGAAGTGCATGCCAAGTTGAATGACACATGTATGAAGGCACAGAGCCGGGAAATTATCATGGTCCATTTATAGAACATCATCATGGTTGCAATAGTTGATTGAACTACTTGGCTGGTCACAGCAAAAATTATACCCTTTATCTGCTTTCAAGACCTGAACAAATTTCTTTTATTGCTTACATATTTCTGGAAAAGTAATATGAATGCAGGAACTATTTTATATTGATCCTTGAGTACTGTATAGGATCACACTTGGACATCATAAGTGCTCAGAAAGTGCTGAATAAGAGTGTTTTCTTTAAAAAAAAAAAATTTATTTATGAGAGAGACAGAGAGAGAGGCAGAGACACAGGTAGAGGGAGAAGCAGGCTCCCTGTGGGGAGCCTGATGTGGGACTCCATCCTGGGACCCCGGGGTCATGACCTGAGTGGAAGGCAGATGCTCAACTGCTGAGTCACCCGGGTGTCCCAAGAATGTTTTCATCTGCTCTAAATGTTTCTTATTTGGAGAGCTAGTCTTTAACACATTCATTAAAAAGTTATTCTCCCTCATGTTAATTACAACACTCCGAAAAAAAAAATATTTTACTACTTCTTTTTGAATTAAAGAACATTGTGAGTAAACTCCTTGGGGTATTAAATAAAAAAAAAAAAATCATTGGTTTAATTTAGCTTCTCCAAGGTATGAGGTGTTCACATATTTTCATATCTCAGTCAAAAAGTATCACACATTTTTATTTTGCCTTCCTAGATAATGTCATATTATATTTTTAAGAGTTTAAAAATGCAGTTAAGACTGAAAAGTATATTCCCTTGTGCATGAGTGTTCTGAACTACCTCTCCTACCTACTGAACTTTTTTTTTTTTGAATACTCCAGTCTTATCAGTTGGCAAATCCTCTAAAAATAAGCCAAATCCCCTGTTCTTTCTGAGAATTGGAAAACTCAAATAACCTACTCAATAAACATTAGTTATTTCATTCTGTATTTTTGCCTATACCCATCATAACTTTTTTTTTCACAGATACTACTATATTGGGTGAGTAGAAAGTATATCTGAATTTTTGTTTTGAGCATTGAGAGAAATGAAGAGTAAAGGTTAACCACGTTAAAATAACCAAATTTACCCTTTGGGTAGGTTAACTAACTGTTCATAGAATGAATATATATATATTCAGGAGTCATTTGACAGTCATTAATGATACTTTAAGCAATAGAATGGAGTAGTGGAGAAGTGGGGACATGGAGCTCATGCAGCCAGGAAGACTCTTATCTGGTTAAGCCACTATAACCAATGTTGATGGGTAGATTCAGTCAGTATGATGGGGGGAATGTTAGAGGAGTACCACAGGGATCTGTGCTTGGCTCCTTCCACTCCTCAATTTTAAACCATTTGGATAAAACTCCTGGAAGCATATTTATTGATAAAATTATATCAAGGTTCATGTGTTCAATTATAGTCTCTACAGTTTAAGAGTGAAACACTGACGTGTTATTTCACAACTATAAGTCAGTTAGAAAAAGTAAAGTGCCCGGATTAATAAACATGTAAGGACACCATGTAAGGAGTTAAGAATGTATATCTAAAGATAAGAAATTGGGTTAAGAATGTGTAGATAAAGGTAAGAAATGGGGCAGCCCGGGTGGCTCAGCGGTTTAGTGCCGCCTTCGGCCCAGGGCCTGATCCTGGGGACCTGGGATCGAGTCCCTGCATGGAGCCTGCTTCGCCCTCTGCCTGTGTCTCTGTCTCTCTGCCTCTCTCTCTATCTGTGTGTCTCAAATGAATAAATAAATAAAATCTTAAAAAAAAAATGTAGGGAAAGACATTTTTTGTGGATTGATCTGTGAATTTATTCTGATTTGTTCCAGTAAACAGAGTAATGGTAGATTTCAGTTAATTATAATGAAGTATACAAAAAAAATGTGTCCTCACAATGATAGAGATTATTTTATAAAGATGCAAGTTCTCCATCATCAAGAGGGTCTCAGAGAATGTGGACGAACAATAGAATCAAAGAAAGGATTACCACATGGAGTGGGTGCGTGGGTCAAATATACTCTTGGGACTTTTCAACAGTCGTGTCCTTTGACTCTTCTCCGTACTGAATACATATGAGGAAGCCAATCCAGGTGAAACACCATGGACATGTTAAAGGGCCTGGATAAATGGTTATTTACTATGTTTCCTTTCAGTGCTTCAAGCATAAGAGGCCCGAGTAAGTTCTTGTTGGATTTTTGTCATGGAAAGAATATTTGATTAATATCTTTGTAGGGGAAAAAAGAAATTGTTCTCTGCTATCTGAAAACTCCAGTGGCCAATTTCATAGGTTCCTTTGCCAAAATAATATGAGTATTACATCACGTGTTTAAACCTAAGCACTTTTTTTGAGTTTGTGTGCATTACAGCAGTCACAGTGTATGCATCCAGATCAGTGTGTTAGTGTAAACAGATGGAAATATGTTTCTCAGTTGATGAGTAACATAAGAGCCCTTCTCATCCTGTTTCAACAAACACCTAAACCCACACACTTTCTGCCCTGGTTTCTCTTTTTTTCAACATTTATCTTTGAATTGCTTTTAATCTCCAGAGATGGGATGACCACCTGCCTTTCAAACATATTGCAAAAACAGCAGTGGCTATGGTTGGTTTCTTCCAGTCAGTTATTTTATGGAAGAAAACATGTACCAAATGACAGCAGAGTCGCCAGCTGATGAGCGATTTGTTATGTATATGACATCGTGGTTTATGGTAGGAAGTCGGTAGCGCTGTGCTAAGATTTTAATATCAAACTGTTTCTATCAGGCTGAGAGCTCTACCACTCAAATGGCACCTTAAATGACTGAGCTGTGCACTTGCTATACTACATGATGCTTTGTAGAAAGGGGAATTAAACAGAATTTATAGGACAAAAAAAGAACTTTTGTAGTAGGGAAATTTAATATATTCCTTCGTGGGTGCAGTTAAGTCTGCTAATTGATCACCAAGTCGATCTCCTCTTCTTGGCACATGACTAGACTGTGTTTCCCAGAATCCCTTGCTGTTATTCGTAGCTGATTTTAAACAATGTGATGCGTGATACTTCCAGATGTGGCCCACAGAAACTTCCCATTGATGCTCCTCCATGTTATTTCCCCATATATAGCTGTGCATGGGGCCTTGGGAACTGAAAATCATTTACTGAAGATGACAGAAATACAAGTCAGAGAACTGGTCTTTAGAGAAGGCAGCCTGCCCCTAAGGAACAACTGGTTTGGATGTTCTTTAGCAAGAAATAAAGAATATGCCCAGTTTCATAGAAGAGATCGACTAATATTTAAGGAACGAATCTCTATGTTTTATAACTTCAAGTAATTTTATAACAAAAGAAGATTAAAGAAACAAAATATAAGGAAGTAATTGCTATTATAGAACCTATTCCTGCAATTAAAAACATCACTAGTACCTTTTATTTTATTTTTTAAAGATTTGTTTATTCATGTGAGACAGAGAGAGAGCACATGCTTATAATGGGGAGGGGCAGAGGTGGAGGGAGAGGGAAAGAATTTCAAGCAGTCTCTCAGCTGAGTGCAGATTCCAAGGCAGGGCTCAGTCTCACGACCCTGAGATTATGATGACCTGAGCCAAAATCAAGAGTCAGACGCTCAACTGACTGAGCCACCCAGGAGCGCCAAACCATCACCAATTCATTTTATAAGACATATAATGTGATATTTAAAAACATGGACAAGAACTATACAAGTAATTTCACTTAAGAACATAGAAAAAATACGATTATAATATTGAACCAATTAAGTGAAATTCATATATATATACATATATATCTAAGTATGTATGTATCTATCTATATACATATATGTACACACATACGTGTGTGTGTGTGTGTATGTGTGTATATATATATATATATATATATATATATATATATATATATAAAATGCATTACTACGAGACTGGTGTTTTTTTTCAACAATATACTAACTTAATACAGAAACTGAATGAGAAGAGTCTGTGTGTATATATATATATATATATATATATATATGATGCCAATAGCTATAGAGAAAACATTATATAAGAAGAAACTATATTACATTTAGGTTGGAAAGAGTAAGATATAAAACATATCCCAATCATAAATCAATAAATGTGACTGTATTAAATTTAAATTTATTAAATTTAAAAGCGTGTACTTGGTTGTGTACACGTGAGACACCATAAACAAATTAAGTAAAACTCCAGACTTGTAGGAGTATTTATAATGAATGCAAGCAAATAAACAAAAAGATTAGTATCATGAATATATAAAGAACTTCAAGGAGACAATTATTTTAAAAAGTACAAAGAACAATATAATGGAAATGGATGAAGGAGGGGTGCCTGGGTGGCTCAGTCTTTAAGCAAACAACTTTTGATTTAAGATTAGGTCATGAGCTCAGGGTCATGAGATGAGGCCTTGGTCCTGCTCCACGGGCAGCGGGGAATCTGCTTCTCTCCTTCTTCTTCTGTCCTTCCCCTGCTTGTGTGTGTGTGCTCTCTGATGATCTCTAAAAAATAAATAAGCCTTTAAAAGAATGGATAGGGACGTCTGGGTGGCTCAGCGGTTGAGCGTCTGCCTTCAGCCCAGGGCGTGATCCTGGGGTCCCAGGATCAAGTCCTACCTCGAGCTCCCTGCATGGAGCCTGCTTCTCCCTCTGCCTGTGTCTCTGCCTCTCTCTCTCTCTCTCTCTACTCTTTCTCTCTGTGTGTGTCTCTCATGAATAAATAAATAAAATCTTTAAAATAAAATAAAATAAAAGAATGGATAAAGGATATAAATAGGACATTCATAAAAGAGGTAACTTTAATGGCCCCTTCTTTGACTAGTAGAACTTCATGAATAATCACAAAAGATTAAGTTAAAACAGCATAATTTCAAATTCATAATATTGGCAAAACTTTAAAAATTAAATGCAACCAAGGTGATAAGGATATCGAAAAATGAAATGTCATACAGTGATGAAAATAGTATAAGTCTGCAAACAACTTGAAAACAGCTAATAAAACTGAAGATGCACATATATCTCTACAATTCATTTCTAAGTATTTACATATCTTAGAGCCTTGTTGCTTTAAAGTGTGGTTTTCCAGCACCTGGAAGCTTGTTACAAATGCAGATTCTCAGGTGCACCCAGATCTACTAAATCAAAAGCTGCAATTGAATGAGATCTTTAGGAAACTTAGACACATATGAAAGTTTAAGAAGCACGGTCCTAGACAAAAATAGTAGTTCTCAAGACTGGATGCACATTAGGAGAACCTGGGATGTTCTTTTTTTTTGGGATGTTCTTAATATACTCCAATGCTCTACTCCAGACAAACTGAATTGTCATTTATATATAGTATTCAAAAGCTTTTCAGATGATTTCACTAGGTTTACACGGTTGAGAACCTCTGTGCTACAGAAAATCTCACATATACACAAGGAAATCTATCAAAGATAATGCAATTCAAAAAAAGCAAAAATCTGGATGAATCCTAAAAGGCCATAGGTTTATAAACTATTACATTAGACAATAGTACCTTGAACTTCAGACTGAATGCTTTAACTGGGTCTATATGTATTAATATTGACTACTCTAAAAAATAAAACGTTGAGTGCAAGAAGACACTTGGTGACCAAATAATAGGCAAATAGGTCAATGGAATAGAATAGAGGGCCGAGAAATAGACCCACATAAATATAGTCAAATGAACTTTGATAAAGAAGCAAAGACAACAGAATGGAGCAAAGACAGTCTTGTCTTTTCTTTTTTAAAGATTTTATTTATTTATTCATGAGAGACACAGAGAGAGGCAGAGATACAGGCAGAGGGAGAAGCAGCCTTCCTGCAGGGAGCCTGATGTGGGACTCGATCCCAGGACCCTGAGGTCACGACCTGAGCCAAAGGCAGACGCTCAACCACTGAGCCACCCAGGGACCCCACAAAGATTGTCTTTTCAATGAGCAACTGGACACCCACATGTTAAAAAAACAAATAAAAAGAATACAGACGCAGGCTTTGCATCTTTCATAAAAATCAACTCAAAACGGATCATAGACCTAAATGTAACATGAAAATTTAAAAAATCCTAGAACATGACATAGAAGGAAACCTAGAAGACTTTAGGTATAGTGAAGAGTTTTTAGACACAACACCAAAGGCACAATCCATGAAAGAAATAATTGATGAGCTGAACCTCATTAAAATGAAAAACCTCCGCAATGTAAAAGAAAAGTGTCACAAGAATAAGAACACAAACCACAGACTGGGGAAAATATTTGCAAAAGATACATCCGGTTAAAACTGTTGCCCAAATATACAAAGAATTCTGAAAATTCAACAATATGAAAACAAACAACCCTATTAAAAGATGAGCCCGCAGGCCTTAACAGACATTCTCGCAAAAGAAGATTTAGAGATGGCAAATAAGCATATGAAAAGCTGCTCCACATTATAAGTCATCGGGGAAATGTAAATTAAAACAATAATGAAATACCATTACACACCTATTAAACTGGAACACTGATAATACCAAAGGCTGGAGTGGATACGGGAAAATAGAGCCCTCCCCCATCGCTGGTGGGCATGCAAACCGGCGTAGCCACTGTGAGAGGCAGATGCTGTTGTTCTGGCTTATTTTACAGATCTGAGTATCCTCTTAGCATAGGACATGCTCTCCGGGGTCCACTCAAGGGATTTGGAAACTTACGTCCATACAAAAACCTGCACCCAAATATTTATGCTGACTTCATTATTGCCCGAACTTGGAAGCAGCAAAGGTACTCTTTAGTCATCGGTGAGCAGATAAACCAACCGTGGACCCGCAGAGGATGGGATATTCACTGCAAACAAGAACTGACCTACTGAGCCATAAAGAAACACGGAGGAAGCTCAAATGCCTATTTCTGAGTGGAAGGGCGGGTCTGAGAGGGCCACACGCACCACGATTCCACCTACATGACCCTCTGGCTGGGGCACAAATATGGAAACAGTGAAAAGGTAAGTAGTTTACCAGGCAGGGGTGAAAGGGGTGGGCAGAGGGATGAAGAGGAAGAGCATGAAGGACGTTCAGGGTGGTGTAAACACTATGAAACTACTACATGGCATCCTACTGATGGATGCACATCATTGCACAGAACAGACAATACTGAGGGTGGCCGGAACGTGAAGTCTGGGCTGAGTGTGAGTACAATGTGTCCGTGTGGGTTCATGGGTCAGAACAGCCGCACCACTGTGCTCAGGGGTGTCGATGATGGGGGAGGCAGGGGGTAATGACACGTGGCTGTCACTCCCCTTCACGTACCTAAACCTGCCCTAAAAGTAAAAAAAAAAAGAAAAAAATGCAAATACAAAATAAGGGGAGTCCTGGTGACCCAGTCAGTTAAGCATCTGACTCTTGGTTTCGGTTCAGGTCGGGAGCCCAGGTTGTGAGATGGAGCCCCCCGCCCCCCCACTGGTCTCCATCATCAGTGTGGAGTCAGCTTGAGAGTCTCTCTCCCTCTCCCTCGGCCCCTCCCGCTGCTGGGCTCACGTGTGCGTGCTTCCTCTCTCTCCAATAAAGAAATCAATTTTCAAAAAAATACAAAGCAACATAAGATAGAAGTATATAAATAGAAGATTACTCATCTTACAGAATTTCAAAATTAACAGATGTTCAAGGGAGAGAAAAAAAAAATACACCAGCGGAGAAAGAATTACGCAACCTGAAAGTGCGACACCATTAACAAAAATACTTAGAATATGTAAAATATTCTGCAAATTATGAGGGTGACCTATATGTAATAAAAATGCAAAGACATTTTTAGTCGGTGAGATACCCACTAACAGAGTAGAGAGGAAACACGGGAGGAATTAGGAAGAAATGGTTAGCTCGGCTTCACATATTATTTCCATTTTTTAAGTCAACAGAATCAATACTATTAAGTAATTGAGTTTGATTATTGGTATATTGATGCTCATGTTGTTTTAAGGTGTCTGTACTCTTCAGGATTCAAAAAACAATAAAATTTCCAACAAAATCTCAATTAAAAGGGCCCTCGTTTCACGAGGCTGCAGCCAATCTGTGAACGAGACACGATGCTTGGAGGAAGGGAATGCGACCTTGGTGCTCACTGGCATTATTAGTAAAAGTGTTTTGATAGAAATATGACAAAATCACAAATATTACCTTGTTGCTCGATGGACACAAAAATCACTATAAAACGGACCAAAAGCATCCATCATTTTCCAGACTTATAACCAGCCTTCTTTCCAGTGGTTCTTTCCCTAAATTTTAGGTTTTTCCATCTTGTGGGGAGGTTCAATCTAATCCTCCGCCCCATCGTTTTTCTTTACCTTATTCTTTCCATTTCCTATTTCCTCTCCTTCATCCTTACTTGCTTACTGCTTCGGGATGCAATCCGCACATTTCCTGCTTCCCATCTCCTTTTGTACATTTTTCCTGTTTCTCCCGAGATGCATTCGGAGGGTGACATGTAGCAGTTATGCCAGGAAATGATCCTCGGGTTTTGATAAAGTCTTTCTCTCTGTCAGGGAATTAATGTGTTCGACCTAATGGGACGGTGGGTGTTAGGATCCAGCTGGATCTTTTAAAATCAAAACAGATGCAACAAATGTGTGAAAAAAAAATACGACACCCCATGGAAAAGCATTAGTTAGGGGTTGGCTTCATGTCTAGGAAGTTCCAGGGCGCCTGTCAGGATACTAAAGGGATGTCCTTTCCCCCGATTACCTGGAAACTGGACGATCATGTTGCTGAGGAAGGGAGCAGCGCTGCCTGTGAAATAAAGGGCAGTGACAACCCGCACCCAGGCTGGCCCCTGGAGGTCATCGTGCAGGTGCATTCGGTCCCAGAGAAATGCTGCATCTCTGCGGACGCACATAGGTCCCTGAGAAGCCAACTTCTGGTCGTGAAAATGTCGCTTTTGCAGCAATAAGGGGTGGACTTCACTCTGTCGACTGCATGCTAATCGGATCTGGGGTGTCACTGCCAACCTGGGGGGCGACCCCTGCCTGGGTTCCCGGCACCTGGCTGTCTCCTCTCTGCTCCCCCAGGGATGCCCCCACCGCAGGAGGTGACAGAGAGCCCTGGCAGGTGGCATCAGGTGGCCTGTGGCAGGTGGCAGGGGAGCCTGGGGAGGGCTGGTCACCCGGCGGGGCCCGGGCAGGTGGCATCAGTGCTGGGGAGGGCTGGTCACACTCGGTGGGGGCCCGGGCGGGGGGCGGTGGAGACCGGGGAGGGCTGGTCACCCCAGCAGGGTGAGGGAGAGGGAGGGGGAGAGGGGGTGAGAGAGAGGGAGGGATAGAGACAGAGGGAGAGAGAGTTAGAGAGGGAGGGAGAGGGAGGGAGGGAGGGAGGGATAGAGACAGGGAGGGATAGAGAGAGACAGGGAGGGAGAGGGAGGGAGAGGGAGGGAATGGGTGACATAATGTGTACAGAACTAGACTGTTACCCGACCTAAACGACACACTTGATAAACGTTACCTTCATACAAGAATTAAATATTCTCCCACTGAACAGCTTCAGCAATCACGTTGTAGTTATTTTCCAGGGGAATTAAAAAAAAAATGATTCCGGACAACGTATACATTTCTCTTCATATGCCTGTTGTCTTTGTTTCCTTTTTACCAACACTTCCTGGGTTCGGACTCCTCTTCTACCATCAGGCCACCTGCCCCCCAAGCTTTGTCGTGCATGTTCTCTCTGTGCCCAGCATCTTTACAGGGCATCTTTAGAAAAACCCAACAGGCCTTATTCTGTTTAATGTGAATTGCAGCAGTATCTAGTTACAGAATGTGCTCAAGTATAAAAATATCTTTTTTTTCCCCATTAGGTGTCACTCCTTGTCACTTAAAAAAAAAAAAAAAAAAAAGAAAGAAAGAAAAGAAAAATCCTATGTGTCTTTAACATTAGCCCATCCAGGGCCAAGGTTAAAGGACACAAAGACCCAACATGCTCACCCTTCCAGCCCCAGCTGTTTTCTCTTCACACAAAGCAAACAGCACAGCTTCTCCTGAGGCTGTGACCGGCTTTTTGATATCGCCACTGACCCCACCCCTGTAGCAGGAAGGACCAGACCTGGAGAAGCAGAGAATGCCCACGGTTAGCCCAAAGACACACAGCAACAGAAAAAAATAATAATAACAATAATAATAATGCAGAAAGAGTTGGTCTTAAAGAGAAAATTAAGATGAGGACTCATCCTAAGTAGGAAATAAAAGGTGCAAAGAGTCAACAGAAAAAAATGAACTCCCCACTCAGGAGCAAGAAAAAAAGATTTTATATGCATATATATATATATAATATATATTAGATATATCTATAAAAAAGATTTTATATTTTATTTATATATACATATAAAGAAAGATGGCCAAGAAAGCTAAGCCGCCAGGTGGAAAATACAAAAACTGACACGCAATAAAACCACAGGCTATATAAATGACTAACACGGAGTACAGTTCCCTGGATGCCCGTCACGCTTCTAAAGACTCGTCTATACTAGGGAAGTCCATCTTCACAGTGTTTACGTGGGACGTTATTTCCATTTTGCTGATGGGGAGACTGAGGCAGTTTCATTAACTTGCTTGGATAGCTTGCCTCCTTTTTTTTTTTTTTTTTGATAGCTTGGCTCTTAACTGGGACTCCAGGATTCCGCTGAGCTGGCTGATTGTGACTTCAGCCCAATCTCCACGTCCGAGTCTACACAGGCAACAGCAGAGGAAGCAGCAGACGTGTGTCAAGCAAACTGAGAAGAGAAGCATATTGCACGAGAAAACCCAGCACTCGGAGCGCAAGGGCAAGGTGCTGGTCCTCTGGCCTTCCCATCCTCTCCATCCTGTGGTGGCTTTGCCCAGGATGCACTCCTGACGGGGACGGGGGCGTATGCGGTCCCTGCAAGCAGCCGCTCTCCTGTCGTAAGACACCTACCTCCCTCGCTATTACCCCCCTGTCTCACTGGCCTGATTTACCCAACTGTGTGCCTCTGGAGCACAGGGGGAAAGGCCTTGCATCGATCTGTGTTCTCAGTCATTGGCAAAATCCCTGATATTTTGCAGGTGCTCAAAACTCCTAGTCCACTCCTCTCCTCATTCCTTTTCTTTATCCCCCAAACACATTATTGACATCTTCATATTCCACTTTTTATATTTTAAGAGAGAGAGTGAGCATGTGCATACATGTGAGCGGTGGGGAGGGGTGGAGGGAGAGGCTTAAACAGACTCCATATTCAGTGTGGAACCTGCCAGGGCTCAATTTCACGAACCCAAGATCATGAGCTGACCTGAAGTCAAGAGTTGGATTCCTAAATGACCGAGCCATGTACGCTCCCCTCCACATTCCACTTTCAATCAAAATTATTTTCTTCCTTTCTACATACAATCCCCTGTGCCCTTATGCTTCAACTTCTTCTGTGTTAAAGAAGACATCCCTCTGTGCCTATGAAGAAACCACTGAGTCCCCCAATCCCCTCAACTACTCAAGGGATTCATCGCATTAATTCTCCGGCTTTCTCTTCTATCACCCAGAGTTCCACCTTTACTGGATCCTTCCCATTACATGTGTAATTTCTTCAATCTTAAAAAAACAAAAAGCAAAAACAAAACAAACAAAAACAAACAAACAAACAGAAATGGAAATATACCAAGAAAACCTCTTGAGACCTCTTCCCTCTCCAAATACTGCACCATTTTTACAGGACAGTTTCTCAGGATAGTTTCTAGTCTCCCAGTTCCAATGGTCTTAATACCCTTCTCATTGGCTTCACACTCATTAGATTTCAGGCACCACGACTCCTATGCATTATCTCCTCTCTCATTACCCTACAGTGACCCACATGCTGTTTCGTCCTGCGGTCATTTTCAGTCGCCCTTTTACTTAACCTCCTACCCAATACTTGACACAGTTGATCATTTTCTTCTCCTTGAAACCCTCTCTCACTTTGTCCCCAGGATATCACCCTCTCCTGGTTCTGTCCCTCACTGGCATCGTCCCCCAGTCAGCTCTGCTGCTGTCTCACCAACCTCCTGATGTTAGAGCATCTCTAGGATGGCTCCTTGGAACTCTTTTTTTTCTACATAACTACTACAGTGATTTCATCAGATTTCATCATGTTTTCAATTTATTTATTCATGAGAGACACACAGAGAGAGGCAGAGACACAGGCAGAGGGAGAAGCAGGCTCCATGCAGGGAGCCCAATGCGGGACTCGAAACCAGGACCCCGGGGTCACACCCTGAGCCGAAGGCAGATGCTCAACCATTGAGCCCCCCAGCCACCCCCAATTTCATCATTTTAAATACAAAGTCAAAAGCAGACAACTCTCTCCTGAATTATAGGTAGAGATCTCTCCCAAATCATTCCACGGACTTGCAGGCACACGTATACAAATTCCCGCTCAGCTCATGGTGGTGTCTAATACATCTCGCAACCCTAACGTTTGCAACAAGAACCCATTCTCACTACTCAAATGTTCTTTGCTGTCCGTCTTCCTTATTTTCAATTAACGATAACTGGTAATCCCAATTTGCTCACACCCAAATCCTTGAAATCACCCTTAGAGTCTTGCTTTCTCTCACTCTCCACATCCAATGGAAGCGACTCTTTTTGACTTTGTCTTTAGAGCCTCTTAACTGTTTTCCCCGCTGCCATGCTTGTCCTCTGCAATCAATTCTCAACATAGAAGCCACAGTAATCCCAATAAAATAAATCAGGTCGCATTGTTGCATTGTTATTCTGCTCAAAACATTCAACAGTTTTCTTTCTGCCTGTTGTGGACTAAATTGTGTTATTGGTCAAAATATGAATGCTAAAGGCAGTTCTGGTGAGAGCTCAGAAAGAAAAGAGAAGGGAGCCACACAAAAAACTCCTATCATCTCAGAGAAGATACATATCATCATGAACAGAATGCTAGTGGAAATATGAACATTAAGGGTGTTTCTGGTGAGATCTCAGATGGAAATAAGAAACATGTTATTAGAAACTGGAGGAAGGGTGGTTCTTATTATAAAGTGGCAAAGAACGTGGTTGAGTTGTGATCTATTCTTTTGTGGGAGAACTTACAAGCTATGAAATTGGATATTGAGCAGAAGAAGTTTCTAAGCAAAGTGTTGAAGCTGCAGCTGGGTTGTCTTTACCACTCATAGTTGAAAGAGAAAGGAGACAGACGAACTAAGGAACAAACTGTTAAGCAAAAAAGGAACCAGAACTTAAAGATTTGGAAAAATTCTCAGCCCGTTCATACTGTAAAAGATGAAAGCCTGTTTTCTGGAGAGAACACCAAAGATGTGGCTGGCTAATCACTCCATAAAGAGATAGATTACCCATGGGTTTAATCAGCTGTCCCTTTGGCAGAAGCCAGGATGGGACAGTAGAGCTATTCAGCTATGAATATGCTTTGTCCTTAAAAAAATAAAAATAAAAATAAAAAATAAAAAAATAAAAAATAAATGGAACCTGAAGACTCCAGAGATCACCATGGCTGCCACTGCCAGCAGAGGTCTGGAGCACACAGGCCTAGGAGGCGAGGCTGCTTCCTCCAGTGTAAGACGGGGAGGCAACTCCTGGGTTTGAGTGGGGTAGGCAGCCCTGAAAAATGCCATGGGCCTGGAGCCATCTCAGAGACCCTATATAGAACAGGACAGAAACCAATAAACATTTATTAAACTAACTGAACTATATTTAGATTTTCTTCTCTGATAGAGAATAACTTCCTTCATCTTTGTATCACTAGCACCTATGGGGTGAATATACAATACTAAATTTTATATTGAATTTTTTTATATCTTATTAAATACAAAATGGAATTAAAACAAAGCAATAAATCAAGCATCAGCCTTAAGTGAGAGACTAAATGCTTGATGCTATTAGGGAGAGGAACATGGAATCGAAAATCACAACCCGACCGTTTCTATCATTTCTGATATTTATGTGAATGTTTTTATGGACTATTTGTAAATGGTTAATAACAATACGAGAGTTATCATGCACTATGTTTGTTTACTCATGTGGTATAAACTTGATAATAAACAGCAATCACATGCCTTGGAGCCAATCTTCCCGACACTGTGCACGGTACAAGGTGAATTAATTAGTAAGAACAGATGCAATGCAGTTCCAAGAGATCTGCTGGCCATGGTCCAGAGGCTGGCTTCACAGTACAGAGTAAATAAAGTACATATTCATACGTAGACATCATCCAAGTTAGGTTCACATGTGGAATCACAGAGATGGCTTTACACTCTTTTTGAATATCACTTTCAATGATACCACACTAGCACAATTTTGGAGAATGTTGTGCATAGCTAGAGATTTCACTGCAAGCTCATTGCAGTTTGCAAACAATATTTACCATTTCTCATGTTTCTTTTTGTAAAATGCTTAACTATTTGCCTGCTGTGATGTATAACAGGGGGAGAAGTGGAATCTGTGTCCACCTGGTTGATTTAAATACGTTTTTGTTCATGTACTCAGTTATAGACATTGGAAAGGCAAGCAGAAATTAAGAGGTTAACGAAAAAACAATCACTATAAAAAATTTGCTTTTGCAAATCTCTCAGGCTCTCGTGATCAAAATAAAAATGACTGAAAATCATCGCAGATGATACAAGAATTTATTATTATTTTTGCATATGCAAAATAACTGCCACCCATCTACCTCCAAATATTATTATTATTTCTAAAGTTAAGGAAGTTGCAACTCGAGAGTCTCATTTTGGGGATGGATGAGAAATAATCAAAATAATCATGTGCCATGAAAAATCACATCATAACCAAGGCATTAATATGCCCATTTGGACAATATTAGTTCCCTGGCCTAATCCTTTCATCAGTTGTTTTTTTTTTTTTTTTCAGTCTGGCCAAGAAAATATAGTGAATATGATATTGAGAATCTTTAAAGAAAATACATAAGACATTCACAAATCTAACTCCTGAAGCTCAGCACCATTTGAATTAAAGGATCTTAAAGTTCTCTCTTTCATACTGAAGTTGGAATCCCTATGATTTGGGGCTTAAAATGGTCAGAGTAAAGCCCTAAGGTAATAAAGATTTTTAATACTGTAATATAAGAAGTATCAAATGAGTGTGTAGATCTATGCAATGTAAGGCATAATCGCAACTTAAAATCCTCTTGGAAATCCTACTGCCTCCTCCTACCAAAAAAAAAAAAAAATCTGGCAGGTATTTTTCTCACCTCAGCTATAGCTTCCACATGTCAAGGCCATAAACTGGCCCAGAAAATCATTATAAATAATAGTTCATATTTAAAACTAACTTATTATTTTTCCAGAATATGGAAAGCAATTGGTATACATTATCTCATTTAATCCTCACAGTGGCCCTATAAGTGATATATTTATTATTCCTAATTGACAGATTTTAAAAACTGAGTAAATAATCTGCCGCAGTTATGAGCCAAGTATATAGCACAGCTGAGCTTGGATGTCCTTCGGTACTAAAATCATCGTTCTTAATCACCATAATGCTCGTATGCCACACAAATTTAAGTGCCTCACTGTCATGTCCATCTCTGCTTTTGAAATATTATACGGGGCATTTTGAAGAATTACTCGGAAGCAGGTAACATTGATTTTTTTCATAATGTGACACCAAAATATGGCTAATAAAGACCTCGGCTTAAAATGCAAACTTTAACATTTATGGAGAGATTGAACCCTTTCCATATAGGTAAGAAAATATAAATCAATGAAACAAAGAAATAATAACAGCAAAACATCCTGAAAATGGACTTACTAGGAGTGGATAAATAGAAGTAACAATGGATAAAAATAGAAATAAGGACAATACTATGTGACATACTAGGTCACAAATCTAATGATTTAATGAATTCCTTGTGAAGAGGAACTGGACAAAAAATTTTCATTTTCAACTACAAAACGATGCTTTATGTGATTCTTATTATATGGTACAGATTTAGTTACAGTTTATGCTGCTTCTTTACATCTACAGAGTCTAAGGTAACACACCATTTGAAAAAAAAATTAAACTTTTTATTCAAATTCCAGGTAGTTAGCATACAGTGTAATATTACTTTCAGGTGTACAATTTAGTGATTCAACACCTCCATACATCACCTGGTGTTTATCAGGACAGGTGCCCTCCTCACTCCCCACCACCTATCTCACCCTCCCCACCCCACCTCCTCTCCAGTAACCATCAGTTTGTTCTCTATAGTTAGTGTTTCTTGGGTTGGAATGTTCTCTCTTTTTTTCCCTTTGCTCATTTGTTTCCTAAATTCCACATATGAGTGAAATCATATGGTGTTTGTCTTTCTCTGACCTATCTCGCGTAGCAGAATATTCTCTAGCTCCATCCATGTCTTTGCAAACTATTTCAAAATGTTGAAAATCAACATTGCAACCAAGGAGACCCAACTGCGTTCTGGCAATATAATTCCGAAATTCAGAGGGGGAGAAATCAAGTAAGTGGTTTCTCTTAATAAGGCTTATTCTGATTTCCCGCATAAATAACTTTCACGCTACAGAAGCTCGTCTGCAACTTAGAGGAAAATAATGGGTCCCATCCAAAAGCCCTGAGATTTTTGGGGAGGCTCTTTTTATCCCCCTCTTTTCATAAACAGAAAAAATATAAAGAGATGGTCATGTGCCGTGACTGCTTACGCTCTACTCGAAAATATTTTATCCTCAATTCTTTTATATTAGTCTTTAATTTTTTAAAAAAACTTCATTTATTTATATCAAACCAAACATCTCAGAGATAGATGACTATAAGAAAAGATCTTGGCTCCTAAAGCATAAAATTGCGGACGGCACGATACAGCTCTGTGCTGGGGAAAGTAAAGCAAGCCCCCCCCCCCCCCCAACACCACCATCAAACAGCAAAAAGTTAGAACTCGGATGAGGCCAAACCACACGAAATCACCTAAAATGAGGACCTGAATCCAGCGCAAGGAGGCGTCTATGTGCCAAAATCGTTCGGACTTTATGAAATTTGGTACTCACTTTGACTTCTTCATTAGCTGCTCCTGATTTCTCAGGTTCTGGGTCAGCTCCAGGCAGAGCCTGCAGGGCCCTGTGCCCAGGCTGCGCGCGAAGCGGACACCCCGCAGGGCCTACCAGGTGCAGCGGGCCAGGCCAGCTACGTGCCTCGTGGTCTTGACTTCCCACACTCACTGGGCCAGGTGAGGACCTCCCGATGGGCAGGTGAGGAAGCCGCTGGAGGAGGCGCCCGGGAGCCCGCAGGCCCCAGGGCTGGCCCGGCCTGCAGCTCGACCGCACGCAGGTGCAGCGGGCCTGCCAGCCTTAGTGCTGCGGCTGCACAGTCTTTGCACACACAAACCAACGTGCTTCCTCGCCTCGGGATCCAAGGTGGCCTCGTTCTTCTAAAAGCACTAAAGTGAAAATGAATAGGATCTTTTGCATAATTACTTCCTCCCACTTCTGTTACTTATTGTTATTTCGGCAAAGGAGAACAATGGGGAGAAATGAGAGATCTGGCAGAGTGGTAGTCACCCTAAAAGGAGGTGTGATTTCTTCCCCTACCAGTAAATGATCTACAGCTTTTAAATCAACGCACACGAAATTAGCTCGACGCAAATAAAAATGATGACGCCGATGCCCGTCTAGCTGTAGCTTGTTTTCTATATATGGCCATTCATCACGGGCTGGCAAAACCTAATAAGAGTGTGTATGTGGTTTTTGCCATTTACATGATTAGATCCTTAACAGCATTGTGATTGAAGAGCATCCCTTTAAAGATCTCCACCTATTGCTTATTAAACATACATCTCCATGTGTGCAAAAGCGGCAGCAGCAGGGGGAGTGACAAGATAAGTGATGGCTCCAGAGGAAAGAAAAATGGCCAGGCCTCCACTCATTGTTTCCAATTTACTGGTGTTGCAGAAGCGTCTGGGCCCTGGTCAAAAGTTGTGCTTTTTGGAGGTTCTGATTAACCTGTATCCTCACGCTTCTCCCAGCATCATTACACAGGCGGGTAAGTAAACAGGCATAATAGTTAAGTAAAACAGATATAAGAGACCTCAAAGTCTCATCTCTAGAAACTCAGTGCTGCAGAAATCGAGCTAGCTATATCTCATTTAGCTCCCTTGCCAAAGAGTGATCTACGTGCCCCCAACGTGGTGCAACAGCAGCGACCCTAAGTATTCATTCACTCATTCACAAACGATTTCTCGTGCATCGCCTATTTCACAGGCTCTGTCCTAGGCACCGGGGTCACGATGATAAATGAAGACTGCCCTCCGAGTCTTAGCAATGTAATGTATCTAGATGATCCAAAAATACTAATTAAACATCCCACATCTAAAAATTCTCCTCTTCAAAAAAAAAAAAATAAAAATTCTCCTCTTCATCAAAGGTATTCATAGCAATAGCAAATAAAAATAGAGATTTATTTACTATGCTCCCAGTTTACATGGTAATATCCTTATCATCGAGGACATGTAATTTTCTGCCGACAGAAAGCTGGTATGTCTAATTGGTACTGAGAAGTTGTGTGTGTGCGTAAGTGTGCATGCACGAGTATGTTTAACGCTTTAAAAGGACGCCAGCGGGGCTTGGGTGGCAGATACAGAAACGTGACATATGAGTTCTCAAAGGCTTTTGCTCTCTTGTGATCCTGAAATATTTGTAGTTTAGGAAAAATTATGTTGAGCAAGTCAAGAAAAAAAAAATAATACATAAGATGAAGAAGAAAAAAAAAGATGGAGAAGATTTTGCACTTAGTAGTTGCAAAATTAATATTTGTTGAATAACCGCATGCATGCATGTGTGCATAAATGCTGCGTACAGAGGGAAACTAAAACCATCTCAGGCAAATGGTGATTGTCTAGAAAAGGATCTTCTGAAGGGTTTTACTGTCAGCAAACTGAGATAGCTGATCCAAATAAAGTTGATTATGAGCCATGAGCTGTTTTATGTTAGAGGAAATAATACATTTCCATCTATTCAAGCTAGCAATCTGTACTATTTAGAGTTATTAAAATTCTGACTCAACTGGCGATAGAGGAGCAGCTTTTGGGTTGGGAAGAGGGTTCCTACACTGAGGGTGCGCTTTCCTTTGTGTTCTAGGACCGGACGACAGCTCTCCTGTTCATTTTAAACTTTCAAAAATCATGTCCAATGATATTATAGTGATATTTTTAAAATCCCAGCTTTCGTTCTACGCGAGACTGGAATGAACAGCATGAGATTTCCCTCCACAATCTCTAGCATGCCTTTGAGCCACTCACCTTAGAGTTAATTTCACAATTTTCCAGTCAGGTAATCTAATCATCACCATGGCTAGAACTGAGGCAGGATTAAAACCATATCAAACATACAGTATTGAAACACATTAAAAGCTTTTTAATGAGTTTACTGAAACAGGGATATTGTACCAGCCTTGTCAAATTTGTTAACTCTTATTTATTAAGACATGGAGTTCGCAAATTTGCTTTCCCCTAAAAGGGACACCCCTAGGCCTCAGTGTCAAGAAAATCTTCCACTGACATTCTGGTGGCTTTTAACAACAGATGCAACATCAAGAACTTGCGCTGTAGGCTTTGTGAACCACCTTGTAGGAACTTCAGCAATGAAAGGAAGGAGTCAGCACAAAAGGGTGAAGGGTGCATCAGATTCACCCTTGAATCTTTCAGAGATTTACCATCTCTGTGAAGGAACACAAGAGGCAAATTTCATTTTAGTGATTACTGACTATCTCCTCGACTTTGGGCCAGATGTTATTTATTTTTAGAGCAAACTTGAAAAGAATATTATTACTATTTATGAATGAAGAAATTAAAGCTCACAATGTCACATTTCCTCATCGCAGATGATAAAGCTAGCGACTTAACCCTCTGACCAGAGTATTTCTTTTGTATAAATGGCTCCTTGCGGCCATTCAAGTCTTCCTTGGGCAGCCCTTCCTTGACCACCTAATTCAGTAGTAACTGTACAGGGTCAGCTACAAGCCAGTGAGTATCTCATTACTTCATTTTATTTTCTTTATGTAGTACTTACCATTTGAAACTATCTCATTCATTCATTCACTCATTCATTCACTCGTGTATGGTCTTTCTCCCTTCCACTAGAATGTAAGCCCGTGAAAGAAAATGTTTTCAATTAGTTTATTGTTGTTCTTCAGCTTTTCCGAAAGTGTCAGGCACTTAATAGTTGCAAAATTAATATTTGTTGAATAAGTGTATGCATGCACGTGTGCATAAATGAATGAATGAATGAATGAATGAATGAATGAAAATAATAGAGTCAGCATTCAAATCCAGGTCTTTTTATTAAATACCCAATGTTCTTTTTATACCACATCACATTGTCTACAGATACTCTAAATCTGAGGATTCCAATCCGTGTCTCTGTTCCTTGCAGATCCGAAGGAAAAACTCTCTAATCCAATGTGTTACTGGTAAACTACACCATCAACATCCTCTTCCTTCTTTTTTTTCTATTCATCGCTTTTTCTTTCCAGTTAAGTCAGCCAGTGATCTTTGATAAATGGGACCATACTTACAGGTCATAAAAGACTCAACCTATTATTCTTTCATGGATTTTTGCACTATGAGTTTTCCACTATTAGTCAGGACCCTTCTCATGTCCTTCATTTGCTCTTTACTCAAGTTGGATTTCAAAATGTATCAATACGATCAATTCCTTTCAGACACCCTTAATTAACTCACTTCAATTCTTTTACTTTTTTTTCAATTGTTCTTTATTGTACTTATCTGGGAAACCCAGAAAACCCAGTAAAAGCAAAATATTTGCCTACCTATGCACTGTACGGTTTGAATTCAAATCCATGACCACAAAACTTAAATGAGATCATAGTTTTTTTTTTTTTTTTTTTTTTTTTTTTTTTTTTTTTTTTTTTTTTTTTTTTTTTTTTATGATAGTCACAGAGAGAGAGAGAGAGGCAGAGACATAGGCAGAGGGAGAAGCAGGCTCCATGCACCGGGAGCCTGATGTGGGATTCGATCCTGGGTCTCCAGGATCGCGCCCTGGGGCAAAGGCAGGCGCCAAACCGCTGCACCACCCAGGGATCCCTAGATCATAGTAATACGTGAAATCCAAATGACTTCTTTAGCTTGCTTGTTTTCCTATGTTTAACAATTCTATACCTTCTCTTTCCTCAAATATTGTGTACGATTTCTCTCCCTTCTTACCCCTGCCCCTCCATTTCATTACCTTGGTGGAATACTTGTTTATATACAGAAATAGGAAATCTCTCCTCTTCTCACCCCGAAATCTATTAATTAATCTGCATCTATATCCATACTGTCTTCTTCACTATTATTCCTGAGTCTATCAAAAGAATAAATCATCCCCTGATAAATTATTTCTGACTCTATCAAAGGTCAGCTCTTCAAATAGGGCCTATATTACATCCATTACAGCTTCGCAGAGATTGTCTTCTTCAAATTATTTCTTGTTTACCAGCAGTATTATTTCTTATTTTCTAGAGGGTTATCTTTTGTTATATCCTTTAAAAAATGACAAAAGTCACCTCAATCCCCTCCATCCATACCCCATCTTTTATTCGCCTTCATAGCAGACCAACTTACCAAGTTTTTCTATAACCGCATTCTCTCCTTAACCCACTCCAGTTGGATTTTTGCTTCCATCACTCTAGCAGAGACTCCATATCTGAAGGTTACCAATGGCCTCTGCATAAATGTGGAGTGTGCTACCCCCACTCCTCTTTAATAAAGGACTTGCTGTGCAGCTGTGAGGGAGTGCGGTGAACAGGCTACCTCTAGCCATCAGCTTCTTCCTAGTTGGCATTAGGGGCAGAGATGCGCCTCTTCTGAACAGCCAACATTCAATGGCTGAGCAAGGGAGGAATATAAAGTCCCAGCCATTGTGCTGACACGGAACAATTCTCATGGTCATTTTTGCTCTAGAACTTCCCCACCAGGATGGCCAAAGCTTTGTCAGGTACTCATTGCAGAGTGACATCTACCTTTGCCAGGCCCCGTTTCCTTCCTCCTTCCTTTCATAGGTGTGTTCCTAATAAATGTCTTCTACCCAAATTCAGTATCTGCTTCGAGAGAATCCACCCTATGACAGTCAGTACCAGGAGCAATTTGAGAAGGTGGGTTGTAAGATGGGGTTTGCTTTTGCAAAGTGGATCACATGTTATCTGGTAGGCAATGACAACCCATCATTGGTAAGAGGAAATACAGATGGAACCTGGGACAAAAAGTCCATCCAACTGAAATTTTCACCTTTGGTAATTTGGTAGAGCACAAGGATATACTGATGCACGGACATACACTAGCAGCTGATGTCACTGCTGCTGTTGAAATGTATGGAGAAAATAATAGATGGAAGCATAACAGGATAAGATGGCTATAGCCAAGTACCCCAGGTACTCACCAGCCATGCTTCCCAGTATAGTAACCACTTGCATGTGTGACTGTTGTGCAACTGAAATGTGGCTAGTCCAAACTGAGGTAACTACATGAGATTTTAAAGATTTATTATTAAAAAAATCACATTACCTTTTAATGCTGATTACATGTTGAAATGATACTTTGGATATACTGTATTAAATAAAATATATCAATTAAATTCATGTTGTTTTGTTTTGTTTAGTTTTACTTTTTAAAAATGTGACTGCTAGAGATATTTGAAAGTATAACGTAGCTCACATTATATTTCTAATGTAAAATACTGCTCTACAGAAAAACAAAACAAAATAAGACAGTTGAAATTGAGTAACAGGAAGCTGAAAACTAGATATAGCAGCCAGCGGGCCTCTGTGGTTTTATATAAAGCTGTTAGCATCTGCTCTAGTAAGAGGTTGGAGAAAGCTGAGGGCTCAGTTCTGAATTTTATAGTCACATTGTACAAACATGAAAGAAGTTTAAATACCAACAAAGGCCAGGGGCAGGATGGGGACATGTGGGTACATGCCCGTAAGAATTATGATTCCCCAGACTCTCTGAGTTTGGTAGACAGTGATATGCCCTATCTACCCTATTGAGAGCTTGCATGTGATGCCAGCCCTGCAGGAAGGTAGTGCAAAGTCCTCTCCCATCCAAAGCAATAAGTACCCACCTTAAGACCTGCCCTCCCACCCCTCCTGGCACTAGGCATCAAATGCAATAAAGTCACCGCATAACCCAGGTGGGATGAAACGGCCTATATCCTAAAGGAGCTGCCACACCTAGTTAGTACCAGCAAGTATTAACTGGGGTTGGGTAAGTGTGTAAAGGACTTGATTTTAAGAATGTTTATTCAAGGGGACTAGAAAATACAATTGGATAGGGAAGGATTTATTGCCTTGAGTATGTCTTCCCAAGGTACTGGGTTTAACTACCCAAGATCCACCCCAGAAAATCCCTCATAGGATGACTCCAAGAACAACGGAAACAGTGGTGGCACACACGGAGCAAAGCTGATATGTTAGAATTGCCATGGCAATCTCTGGAGGGAGGGTTTCGGAGACTTGAGGATATGCTGGAATGGATATTCAATGTATGGCTAGAAGACCCAGGAGCTGATTTTGCTCCTCATGAAAGAGGACATACTACTTACTAAGGCCTTGGGAAATGTACTAATGGGATGACACCAGCTTCAGTAAAAGTTCAGTGGTAACCCTCTGGATAGGGCTGGAAGGAGTAGGGGCTATTACAGATCCCACTGATATCAATATGGATGATACGGCCCCCAACCAACTGAAACTGAGTGTCAACTCAGTGTTTAGCTAACTCCCAGATCCAAGAGGGTTGGTTTTCCTTTTTCTTTTGTATTGAATGCAGCAGCAGACTGGCATTTAAGGGGGCATGACCCAAAGATGAATGTAAAGATGCTAATGAAATATAGCATCCTTAAGTCCAAAATCGGTAAGCTGCCAAGAATAGCAATACTACTCAACTTGCACTAGCAAAATAACTCAAGTTTAGATTTCCAGGATGATGAGGGTAGCCATATGAATAAAAATTCATGATCCTTACACAGTTTCCAGAGGGAGGACCCATTCGCTGTAGGTGTGGTAGGATGTTGAGGTGGAAGGACCTCACAATTGTATGGCAAGTGTACACGGTCATGATTCCTCAAGTCCTTCCTCAAAGGGATTATGACCATTTACTTGAGAAAGGAAAATACCCAGATATTTTGACAACTGTTGGATACAGGATCTGAATTGACATTGATATCCAGAAACCAGCATCATGACCTTCCTGTTAGAGTGAAGGCACAGGGGACATAATGATAAATGAATAAATGGAGTTGCGATCAATGTCTACCTATGGTATATCCACCAGTGGTCATTTCTCTTTTCCTTAAAAGCATAATCAAGAATGACACCCAGAAGTTGGTGGAAAAGTGCTATTGGATCTTTGGTCACTGAGTAATAGCTATACTACTGAGTAAGAGCAAGTGAAAGCCCCTAAGACTGATCCCGGCATACCCAGACAATAGGGAATAAGAAAACATTGTCGAATCCTAAGAGTGGGAAAAGGGGTTGGAGAGAAAAGGGCCATCGTATGGATCTAAAGGATGCAGGAGGATTTGTTCTCATAACATCATCATTTAAATCACTAGTCCGAAACCTAGAGGAACAAGATAAATCCTGGAAGATAACTACAAGCATAGCCCAGTATAGTCCCTTGGCAGCTGCCATGCCAGATGTGGTATATTTGCGAGAGCAGATTAATATGGCCTCAGGAACTTGGTAGGAAGCCATTTTTCTGGAACATGTATTCTTGTCTATCTCAGTCAGAAAAGACAATTAGAAACAGTTCACATTCACATGGATTGAACAACAATAGTAATTTACGCTTCTGCCCCAGGGCTATATTAGCTCTTCTGCCCTCTATCATAATCTAGTCTGAAGAGATCTGAACCATCTGGACAACCCATAGTACTTCCCATTAACCATCACATCGATGACATTATATTGATCATGCCAGATGAGCAAGAGGTAGCCGGCTTTCTAGAGGCCTTCACAGAACACGTGCATTCCAGTGAGAAAAAACCTAACGGGAGGAAAGGTCTTCCCATGTCCAAAGCCATTTGAAAGATCCTGAGTAAAGGATAAATTATTTCATCTTGCACTTTCTAACACAGAGAAGGAAACACAACATCTTAGCGGGTCTTTTCAGGTCCTAAACCAGTACAGATTCATTCCATACCTAGAAATATACAGGTTGGCACATAAAGTTGACACACATTTGAGTAAAGCCCCGTGCAGAAAAGAGCTTTGCAGCAGGTGGAGGGTAAGGTGAAGATGCCCTGCCCTATGGGTCATAAACCTGGTAGACCCTGTGGTCTTAGAGCCATCAGGGGTGGAAAAAAGATGGCACCCAGAAGTTGTGGTAAGGCCCAGGGGGAGAATCACAACCTGGGGCCCTATGATTCTGAAGGAATGCCATGGCATTTGCAGTGGAAAGACAATATGCTTTTCTGAGGAACACTTCTTGGCATGTTCCTGGGTCCTGGTTGAGACAGAGCACCTAATCATGAGCATGAGACACCGCATAGTGACTGTCAGAAGTTACGTGATCGTGAGCTTGGTCCTTTCAGATCTACCAAGTCCTTGGGATTGTGCTGTACCCCTCCTTGCAACCGTCATTCATTTGGTCTGGGACGATGAGCAGGATGGGAAGCACAAGATAGCTTGGAACCTCATGACTCCCAGCACTGTTGTAACAGTTCCTCCATCCTCAGCCCACATCTATTCCACATGGGGATGGGGTATGACCGACTGATAGTGGGGGAAAGAGTCCCAGTTCAGTTCGTGGAAGATTCTCTTTATGTACGAGTCAGAAATACATAGTGACTGCACTACAGACTTGGGACTCTCAGGATACCCTTAAAAGACAGGGCCAAGGAAGAGTCTCCTAAGGAGTGGGAGATTCGGGCTGGGAAACTGGCCTTCTACATCCTGTGGAAAGAGACAAGGCTCAAAAAGTGTTTAAGAGGTCGCCTACTCAAATGGCCTGCAAGTCAAAGTTTGGAATATCATAGGAAGGGAGCGGCGAGGGAGAAGCAAGTGGACGGCCCCGAGGGAATGGGCACGGAGCGGGAAGCTCTTTATATCATCACCTGTTAATAACCACTAGAGAAGATCGATAATGGGGGAGGCACCAAAAAACCACGTAGATAAAATGATCTGACCAAGTAGATAAAAACGACTCCTGTCTTTGGCTGCATAGACGCCGGCACAGTGAGTGTATAAACAAGTAGCCGTGACGGCAAATGCGAATATTACACATGGGTCCAACAGCATCAGCTCCTGCTTACCAAGGTCGATCTAGCTACCGCTGCTGCTAAGTGTGCAAGCTGCCTGTAACCACGGCCAGCGCTGAGCAGCGGATGTGGCATTTCCCGAGGAGACTAGTTGACCACCTCATTTCCCTCGCATCCAGAAAGGACAGATGTTTTGTTCTCATAGGCACAGGCATCTATTCCCCAGATAGGTTTTCTTTTCCCGCCACTCGGGCCTTAGTCAGCCCCACTAGTCAAAGGCTCCCAGTGCACTTGAGCCACAGGCCTGGAATCTCACGGACCAGAGTTCCCCTTCTACAGGAAAGGAGGCACAGGAATGTGCCCTTCACCAAGTGATCCCCTAACTGTATCACATCCTTCACCTAAACTGCTGACCTTACGATGCGTCACAACGGCCCGCTGTAGTAAATGCCAAGTTGCAGGTACTATTCTGAAGAGAGCGTACCATTCTCCAGGAGCCAGAATATGCACTGAATCAAGCCCTTTATACGGTGCTGTCTAGAATAAGTCACAGGTCCAGGAGTCAAGAGGATAGGAATAACTCGATCCTAATGTAACTTTACATAAACATGAAAGCTCCCCTTGACCACTGGAATGCACGCCTCGGGTTCAGGCTCAAATACCTCAAGTCTAAAGGGTAATGGAGGTGTTTCCCTCCACAGTCCAGATTTCTGCATCATTTCTTGCCCCAGCATTAAACTCCTCTTTATAGGACGATGGGCAATGAACAAATCCATTTTCTTCTGATGAAAACCAAATCCCCACTTAATAGGGTGCAATCTTGCCCTGATATCTACACTAGATAATCACAAATTATTCCTAAATCGACTCTATTTATTCCACCATCTTCACGGCAACCTTGTTTACCCTTTCCCCCATGCTGGGTGGAGGCAATTGTGATACGGGATGGAGGTTGGGAGGTAAATAACAGTACTGAGTGTTTAAGGAATGTTTACTCTTCTCTCTAAGATGAAAGGTCTTCCCATGTCCAAAACAATTTGAAGAAGACAACAGACCTCGCATTTCCAGGGTGATCCTTGTCACCAAACTTATAGGGAATGAACCTCAGGCCTTTTCTGTATTTTATCTTCCCTTCTCTGAACGCTTTTTATTTTCTACTTTCCAGTCTCAGACCTGAGCTTCCCTCAAAGGACAGGTTTCCTAAATTTCAAGACACTTAGAGCCTCACACTAGAGTTTGCAGTCAGTGCTTTGTTTCTCCTTCCATATTTCCAGAATTTTTATTTCCTTAGGAAAAGGCTGTACAGATAAAGTGTTGAGAAAACAGTAGCAATGATAGCAGATTTACCACCTGCCCATTTACTGCCTGCAGATTTATGGCCAACGCAGCCTATTTTGCCATCTGGGTCAAAGTCATATTTTCACTGGAAATATTTTGGTAAGTTATTGCTGGCATTTTTTACATGCAGGTGGTGATCACACAGGTTTTATGGCACTTTCATAACTGCACGTCTGACTGAAGTACACAGAAGCTGATCTTTTGTGAATGTCTACAGAAGCGATTCAATGAAATGCAATGCACTCTATTCATTACATTTACCAGCGTAGGGGGGACTCCTTTAACATAAAATGTAATCCTGAGAAAGGTGCCAAGTCATCTTCCCTGGTTGTTTCCAGAGGTATAGACTGTGGTACTCAGGAAAGAGCAATTGGTTCCTCTTGGACATCGAGGCTACTGTCTTCTGCACAAAGGCAGTTTCAGAGCTGGTGATGGGCATCAGTCCAGAAAAGCACCCAAACTAGTTAATTTTGATGCATTAGCCTTTGCAATTTTCTCATCTTAACACGTTTATTGTTGAAAAAAAATGTTGCTGTCTGTTTGGTGTATTTTTGGGGGGTTGTTATATAGATATGTTGTTAAGGAGAGATTTATGATTATATAAAAACTATTGGAAAAAAGCATGAAGCTGGAAGTAAAAAGAGCTGGATTCTGATGTTGGTTCTACAACTTGAGAGCCGTACAATCTTACCTACCCTCCCTGAGCCGCAGTTTTCTCTTCTGTAAATAGAGGAAAGGGAATGATACTAGAAAGTGCATATATATTTTTTAATCAAAGAAAGCAATAATTTACATGCACAGATATTGAGTGTTCAAAACAAGGAGTTTTTACTTCTGTGTAACCCATCCTCTGAAACAAGATACAGAATATTTCCATCCCACCAGGAAATTCTATCACACTCCTTTTCAATCTATCCCCAGGCCCCTCCACATACAAATAAGCACTTTCTGATTTCTATTACCGAACATTAGTTTTGCCTATTTTTGAGCTTCATATAAATAGAATTCCCTAGCTTCTTTTGCTCACTATGGCTATAAGCTTTGTCTATGCTGGATGCACCACTTGTTTGCTCTCTATTATTTCTGAGGAGCAGGCCAGTACACAAATATAAAACAATTCGTTTATTTTTCTGTTTATGGGTATTTGAGTTATTTTCAATTTTTGACTCTCATGAGTTCAGTTGCTGTGGACATCCATGTACAAGTCGTTTATACATACATTTTCATTCCTCCTGGGTCTGTGTCTAGGTGTGAACTTTCTGCCTTGCAGGATAGATGTGCTTAACTTTATGAGAAACTGCCAAGCTGTTCTCCAAAATGGTGGTATTATTTCCTTTTTGTGTGTTTGTTTGTTTTTTAAGATTTTATTTATTTATTCATGAGAGACACAGAGCGAGAGAGGCAGAGACACAGGCAGAGGGAGAAGCAGGCTCCATGCAGGGAGCCCGATGTGGGACTCGATCCCAGGACCCCAGGATCACGCCCTGGGCCGAAGGCAGGCGCCAAACCCCTGAGCCACCCAGGGATCCCTTTGTTGTTGTTTTTATGTTGTTTTTGTGTTAGCGTTTTTTTTTTTTTTTTTTTTTTTTTTTTTTTTTTTTAGGTGATACTATCTCATACTCTCACCGGAAGTTCTAGAGACTCCCCATCTTCACCAACCTTGGTTTTATGACATTTTTAATTTTATTCATTCTGCTAAGTATAAATATCATTTCATTGTTTTAACTTTTATTTCTTAGATGACTACTGAGGCTAAGCTCCCTTACATATGTAAACTGCATAGAACTTAGACTAACTAGTTTTCCCTTGGTATTATATTAGTCACCTATGTAGCTTTTAAAATTGACACATGTGGGATGCCTGGGTGGCTCAGTCAGTGGGTCTGACTCTTAATTTTGGCACAGGTCTTGAACTCAGGGTCTTGGGATCAAGCCCTGCATCAGGCTCAGCGCTTCGCACAGAGTCTGCTTGTCCCTCTCCCTCTGCTCCTCCACCCTGCTTGCATGTGCTCTTTTTCTCTCTCTAAAATAAATAAAAATTTTAAAACACACACACACACACACACACATACACACACACACACGCACATGCTTTAACCCTATTTACATACTTTCTAATTTGGAAAATCTGGCGTAAAGGCTACAAATATGATTCTGATTCACAAACGAATCACTGGATTATGCTCCAGGTATGTGACAGGTTTTGTTATACTACTGATCTTTGTTAGATCATAACAAGACAACACACAATAATAGCTGAGAGCATAGACTTTAAAATAAAGAAGACTAGATCTTGGATACTAGTTTACACTTACTATCTATGTAATTTGAGGCAAGTTATACGCTCTCTCTAAATCTCGGATTCTTCATAAAATAGTTATCCCATAGTTCTGTGGAGAGGATCAAATATGATGATGCATATAAAATGGTTACTATCCTGCCAACCTCATAGTAAACACTCAGTACACACAAGAAGAGTGGATAGAATGTGAAAACACTATGAATGAGCTAAACAAATCAGAGCACTTAATGCTACTATCTTGATATGTCCCCTTTACTACTACTGTTCAATTCAATAATAAACTTGAGATACTCTTCCAAACTGTTTTCTTACTTTATTTTGCCTTTTTCCCAAACCTATAAGCACTTTTGTAGATTGAAACATTGTCCAGGTCTCGACATTCTCCATTTTCACCAACCACGTAAGTGATAGGCTGTAGAAGGTGTGCTTCTGTCAAGGGGTTTACCTCCCGGTGCAAAGTCTCATGGATGACCTCTGGCCTCCTCCCGTAGTTCCCTGTTTTCCATCTGATATTCACATCTAAAACTGTTGGGTCCTAGTTTCTGGATTCACAGCTCTCTCTTCCCTTCCCTTCATGCATACAATACAAAATATACTACTAAGCACCTTCTCTCTTTCTGCCTGTCTCAGGTTGTTTTTCTCATCTACGTATCTGCATAGCTCTACTCCATTAGCACTCCCATAACGATATTTTTGATTATCAGCATAAAGTTTACCTTTCCTACCATAGTAACCATGATTCTACCTACTGATCATTCTATTCACTAAATCTACTCTCTTTTTAAATTAAAACATGGGTTTTCCATATTTGAGATCCTTTTAGTTTCCGGTATTTCGTTTGTTTTGCTTTGTTGTTGCTTATAAGTCAGCTAAAGCTCCCTACTTTTATGGGCCTTCCTTCCTGGACCTGAGTAATTTGTAATCAACATGACCTACACTTTCTAACAAGAAGGATAAGTAGATTTTCATTCTTTTAAGATTATAGGTAAGCCTCTGGAAATGAAGAAAAAAGATCCCCCTCCCTTTGCCTTTTTTTCTATGAAGAGTAATGTGTAAATCTTGGTTTCAACCTCCTAGGATTCCTCTGTTGTGCATCTGTATTGAAAGTATACAGATGAAAAAGGACGATTCTTTTAGAGTTGTTAAATTTTTCTGCTTATTGATGAGGACAGGGTTAGCTAGTTACCTACATAACTATATTTCTATCATACTAAAATAAAATGACTCTCTTTATGGAATACTTTTTAATGCATTAGTGGGACTGAGGGATAATGACAAAGGCAAAAGGAACATCCATTAAAACTAAATGGAGATTTGTCTATAAGTAACATTTATTAATAATGACAGTAAACATTCCTTTAGTGAAGAAAGGTGAGAACAACTAACTTTTATTAATAGGGCTTTTAGCGAGCTACTGCTTTTATGCTTAACTTTTGCTCAGAGCAGTTTCCACTCTTGGCTTTTCTCCTTTGACAGTAGTTTCCGAAAACATGAGACTAATGGTGACATCCCGCTTGGTGTGACTGCTCAGTAGATATCCAATAATTGTATAGAAAAGTTTTCTACAAGTCCTTATTTTTTGTTTCCTATTTTATTTATTCAGGAAATGGAACAGAGAAGAAAAGGAAAAGTTTTTTCCTTGAGAAATACATAAAGCTTTTTACTACTGAGAGATAGAAACAATCCCAACTTTAACTTTGATGGGTAAAGTTTGATAGGCTGCTGAAAATTCTCATAAGAATGACTGCTTTTCCATTTTTCAAGTAAATTGAAGAGTGTACATCTCTCCCCAAAACTTATTTTTTAATGTGACCCTGTTCAATCAGTCAAGAGGATGAAAGACTGTAGATAATCATTCTTCAATTTTGGATGCCATACATTTTCCCCTACAGTTTGTGCCTCAGTGTTTTCATGGTAAATGCCAACAGAAAGGGATGACTAGCACCAGTACTTGCTGAACCCTTTGGTCAGTCATACATACATATATATGTGTGTAGTGTATATATATTTACTGTACTCAATTTGTGAGTCAGAAAACACAGAAATTAAACAAATGTGATAACACAGAATTCTTTTCTAACACATTTGTTTCTGAAGTTAACCATCTGACGACCAAAACAAGCATCATAGAATTTGTACTTTGTTTTTCCCAAACTGTGCTGCTCCTTGGATCAGAACCATTATATAACTATGCTAAGAGATAAGCATGCACTTAAACCAAACCAAACTAACAAAACAAAAAAGTCAGTAAACCATCTTCAAGATTTTCTCTTTATCTTAACTAACTCAGACAAAAATACAAATTCCATGTCAACTCTAAACATGTAAAAATGAGGGGGAAGAAAGCGTGGAGCCAAATGTAAAGTCAGGTTAAAAGTTCGGGAAATAAACACTCCATTTCCAACAGTTTCTATAATAATTTAATTCCTTCTAACACATTTGAAATCTCAGAATCAGATAAATAGCAGCAATTGCTTTTAAAGCCAGAGGAGTGTTCAAATTATGGAATTATACCATTATAATACTGTGTAATAAGTACACTAATAAAGATATGGACTAAATATTTTGTGGCAATTGGGATGGAGTAGCTTATTGGTTGTTATTAGTCTGTATTATAATTATCTCTCTTACTCTCCAACTAGACTGTGAATTTCAGATCAAGATTGTGTGTGTGTGTGTGTGTATGTGTGTGAAATGTTATTTAATTCACTTCTCTGCTTTTTATTAGTGCTCAATAAATGATTAAAATATTTCTATAGCCCTGAATTCTGTCTTTTTACCCCTTCATATGGAAAGTAGAGTAGGACCAGAAAACAAAGAAAAGGGACATAATAAGGAAAAAAGAGCAGTTGTATTTTGGGTCCTCAAGGGCACAATTGAGAAACACACCGTGTTGTCATTACACATACTTTTGACCTTTTCTTTTTCTCTCACTACAAAAGATAGGTTTTCTCTCCTTTCTTTCTTCCCTTTATTTTTTTTTTCAGCTGTTCACCTATACAATCCACACAGCTCCCCACAACTCCACTCTGTCTTTTCACTCTTCTAATGAGTATGTTGGTCATGTCTGTGGGATACAAGTCCACATCGCTTCATATTTCCCAGTAACCTATGCCTATTGCCATCGGAGACCAAATTCTTGAGTTTCTAACTTTCTAGCAAAGTACACCTGCTGTCCTGCACTCCACAGGAGAAGCTGTTTGTTCTGATTCTGTGTCATTATTTATTGCCTGAGTGTGAGCTGTGCTCCTTCAAGGAAAAAAAGGCTTGGCTTATGTTTTCCTCCCAATCAATGCACAATGAATACTACTGACAGCCGAGCAATTAGATGAGTCTAGGGCCCGTGTATAGGTTTCAGGGCAGGTTCCATTCTCTGAAAGGGAGGAGGGAAATGATCACATTTGGAAATTGTACAACATACGTATGGGTTAGCCCTCTTCTCACAGTCTATTGCTATTACTTGAAGTCTGAATCCAAATTACGCTGGAAACAAGCTTTCGGTGTACTTGGTAATTTTTAAAAATGATTCCTGAGTTTGGAGGAGATGGGAGTTTGCCTGGATTTGGCTATTATGTAAAATCAAACTTAAATCAATTAGAATTAAATCCTTCCCCCCCCTCCCTTTTTTTTTTGGTCACGGTATAAGTTCCTTTCAGTTTCTTTTCTATGAAAAATTAAACAGAAATTATTTCTTTTGAGGTTGAACAGATACTGGATGCAGCATATCTCTGGCATCGCCAACCAGTAAGTAAGACTCTGCTACATTTCCAGCAATACTCCAAATCTCAATGCAATAAGCTCCTATCAACTTGATGAGGCAGACAGATAGTCTTTTTCAGAGATACCACACTCCAATTATTTCTGGCAGGGGATTCTGATCTATAACCAGAGCTGCTGCCTGCAGCTCCGCAATACCTCAGCTCTGGATTCTGAGGTTCCAAACACCTTTTGATCTCTTGACCTTTAACTTGTGATTTGACCCCTAACTGTGTGCTCGTTTCCACCAAAATAGTAACGACCAAAAATGTCAGGGACCAAATGTTTGTCTCCCCCAAAAGGCACCTGTTCAAATCACGGTCCCCAATGTGATGATTTTAGGAAGTGCGGCCATTTGGAGAATATTAGGTCATAAAAATAAAGCCCTCCTGGTGCCCTTATAAGAAGGGCATTGAGACTTGAGATTGGTGCCCGTATAAGAAGAAACAGTAGAGAGCTTCCTTCCTCTCTTTCTCTCTCTGCTCTCTGCCGTGTGAGGATACAAGAAAGACAGCCATCTACACCCCAGAAATAGAGCTCTCACCAGAATCCAACCAGGCTGACTCGCTGATCTGAGACTTCCAGCTTCCAGAATTTCGAGAAATAAATCTCTGTTGTTTATAAGCCACCTAGCCTACATCAGTTATAGTAGCCTGAACTAAGATACAAAACTTCCCTCTCTCTGGCCAGCAGGGAAAAACCTCTGTTCCCTTTGGCATATTTCTTCCAAGAAGAGGGACTTCACAGTCCAGTTTTGGGCACACAGTGAAATATCTAGTTCTATTCTTGATATTGCAGCACAATCTCTCCCAAGTTAGTAGGGTAGGGAGATGACACGGCCTCTCATTACCCAGAATAACCAGTCTCTCCAAGTACTTCCATGCGCAGCCAACCCAACATGACCAGATCTCTTTACGCAATAGTGATTTTCTTTCAGTAATCTCATGCATCCTCCCCTCTAATCTGATCTTCCTTAAAGATACCAGCCCATGAGAAAAGGTGTATATAAATCAATCCTAATTTTAAGTTAAACTAAAATTCTCTTCCACAGGACTGTGGGCCTCCTATAGATCAGGGAATATGTCTGAACATCTATTTCAGGGCCTGCAAATATTTCAAGACACACAAAGGACTTTTGAAGGTATGATGGGGTGTTATCTGATTTCTATTTGTGACTCGTGTATTTATTACTTTATTTATTCAAATAACATTTACTGAATATCTACTGGGTGTCAGGCATTGCTCTAAGATCAAGAGTAGAAAAATCATTTCTGTAAAGGAGCTGATAGTAAATGTTTTGGCTCTGGGGGCCATATAGTGCCTGTTGCAACAATTTCATTCTGCTGAATATAGCACTACAACAGTCACAGACAGCATGCAATCCAATGGGAGTGGCTGCGTTCAAGAAAACACAAAGGAAGGTAAGAAATGTTTATATGGGAAGGTATGAAATACCATTCCATTAGGATAGTTCGCTACTTTATTCTGTATTGAGATATCCCTCTCGGGTCACTAAGATTAGCTTAGCTGTTTTAGTTCAGTTGTTCACTCAGCAAATATTTGCTTAGTATTTACCGTGTGCAAAATACCACATGCTATCCCAAAACACAAGTGTATAAGCCAAATTGCCTTTAAGAAGATCACATCAGAGTTGCAGGGACAATTTGTGTACTGTTAGCATTGTCTGGATCTAGAAGTTCTGAAAACATTTTAACCTGTTAAATTACAGAGCATTTATATATTTATATACACACACACATATATATCCACATATATACATATATATAGTATTTGCTAGATACTATACTATATATAGTATTTGCTAATTAGAAACCATTTATATATTTATATACACACACATATATATACATATATATATATACATATATATATATAGTATTTGCTAGGTGTCTATACACACACACTTTTAATATATATATTTTTCCTTGTCAATATATATATATTTTCCTGTGAGTAAAATATATTTTATATATATGTATATATACACACACACAAACTAGGTGTATATACACACACTTTAATATGTATATTTTCCCTATAAATATATATATATTTTTTCCTGTGAGTAAAATATATATATATATGTATTTTTTTCCTAAACAGAAAATCAATATTCTTTTAAAATGGTTTATCTCAGCCAATTGTTGCTGCGATAGACACTGGAAAATGTGTTCTAGAAGCCTAAAAAATCAATTCACCAGGTTCTTACTTATCAGCACTGTGCTAGACACTGGCAAAGGATCCACAGGCTCAAAAGATGGGGTTTCTACCCCTAAAAAGCTTTTAGGAAAAAAAAACAGTTACAAATAAAACAGGTTGCTTGTGTCCATATAAGCTCCTTTATCCAGGGATCATGGATGTTATTTACTACATTCCTTATCTTTAGATACCTGGCATATTGCTAAACTTCTGTCCTGGCTTATTAGAGTTAAGCATTTCTAGAAGGAAGAGATTAAACACTTTGAGAAATTTTCACTGAGAACCTACTATAAGTCAAACACTTCTGGGCACACAGAGTTATAAGGTGGAACATGAAAGTTTGTTTTCTGTAATCAGAAGGCTCATTATTGAGTGTGAGACATAATCCTGTGAGTGCACAATTACATCACACTGTGATGGGTACTGCAACAGAGTATTGATTAGTATTATCTACAGAATCAGAGGATGTGAGGATGGGCTGAAGTGGTTAGAGATGCTGGGAGAACTGGAACATGTGTCAGTCTCTGAGGACATTGTAAGACAGAGGATGCTAAGGAAATTTGGGCTTACAAGAGAAACATAAGAGGAAAGATGAGCAAGGGATAAGCATGGTATTTATAAGTGTGATGTCCATGTGGTGCCCTGGGAGTCTGAGCCCTGGTTTGAAGAAAATAAGATGTGCCCATTAGAACATGTCTTTAAAATGGTAAGAGAGGGAAAAAAAATCCAGGTTATTGAACAGGAAGCAATAGAGGGAAAATATGGCTTTAGGAACACTGGACCGGTATAAATACCCAAGATGGATGAGAGATAGTAGAGACTAGAATGAGAAAATCACCTGAGCACCCTTGCAGTAATGACAAGTCTAGATTAGCGTGGTGGTAATGGGAAAGGAGGGGAGGGCAGGCACTGAAAGACAGTTCAAAGGAGGAAATGACAGGATGCAATGACAGCCTGAATACTAGGTTTGAATGAGAGGGAAGAGTAAAAGATAGTCTGGAAGAATGGTGATACCAGGGACAGAGTCAACATAGCACTAGGAACTGACAACCAGGCGATCAAAGTGACATGCCACTTGTGCCATGTATCTGAAAGCTCTTCATCAGAAACACAAAGCTGAAAGGAAAGTTGTCTCTGGATTTTTCTTGCGCAGGAGTATATGGGTAAATGATGAACTTTACAAAAAGAAGTCCTCTAAGGCACTAGCTGATGTGACCTCATGTGTCAAACCAAATTAAAGGCCCACAGAGTGAGGGTCAGCTCTGATGTCTATACAATTTGAAACTGCAAATAGACATCACATTCTCCTTGTGAAGTTTCATTCAGGTCACCTATAAACCATAATAAAACATCAAATAACAATACTTGGTAGGTTTTCAATAAAGATTTGCTGAACTGGACTGAGGATAAGGGGGTTAACAAGTCAGTGGGGATTAGGTCTAACTCTTTAACACTGCACACCACGCAAGCAATGTGGAGAAAAGAACGGCTTTAATAAATTACAAAGCCAACGCCCAGTTAGGCAAAATGGGATGGCTTCTTCTAAAACTCAAGTGTCAAGTGTGTTGCAATTACTCCATGGAGAATTTCAATCAAGGAAGCCCATCATCTCTGGAAATTTGATTCCTTCTGACCTTCTGCATGGTCGGCCTTGACAGAGTGGTCTGGATCATAAACAACATGTTTACAACATACAGGGTTATTAAATAAGTGAGTTATCTACGTATCTGTAAAGTCAAAGTGGAAAGAATCAGTTATTCCCTTGGGCTCTCGGGTCACACAGACACATGGAGATAAAAGTATCACGAAAACAGATCCACAGACGTGATACAGAGGGAATAGATTTTTATTACGTCCACCAATAAAAAGAAATTATGTATTTTCATCAACATAGCTTACCATCTTTGAGATCATCAGAAAATAGAATTTTTATTATTTAATTTGTATTTATTCGCAGTGATATAAATTTAAGTCAAATACAGTGGAACTGTTTGCGTGTGTGCGTGTGGTTTTTTGTTTTTTGTTTTTGTTTTTGTTTTGTTTTGTTTTTGATAACCTGAGGAAAGTATTCCATGCAGTTGTCAGTGAAAAAGTATTGGAACTTTTCTTTGTAATAGGAAAATAAAATAGGCCTTGTAAAATTCTGAGTCAGACCCTATTGTTTTCTAAAGGCAAATACCGTTAACTCCTCTCAATGGTTCCTTCTCAGGAGTTAGAAAGAGAAAATTATACACTGTGAGAGAAAAGAAAATTTATTTCTCCATGGTTGGTCAAGCCTAGAATTCTCTACAGAGAGAATCTTTCTGGAAGACACCAGTGTTTTTATGAGCTAGAGGCAATGGAGAAGAAAGCAAAGCTGCATACAAAACAAATGGCAAATGCCATTCCGAGTTGGTGGCTCTAGCATGTCGGTCCTTGATGTGATTCCCTATTCTGTCTCTGGCAATACATAAAGCTACGTCAATCTTTCAGTGTTTGACTTGTACTAGATCCAGTGTTATCAAGCAGTCGCACCAGATTTATCCTGTGTTCTCTGCAGAGTGCATTGAAGAAATCTGGTTCCAAGTCCCCTTCTTAATAAGCATAATTATTTTGACAAATTGCTTTAGAACTTTATATGCATTTCCCTTTAGATCCATAGCACTCTCGCTGCAGTATAAGTATAGCATTTAAACTAGGACATTTCCAGTTGCTCTGCATCTTTATGAGTAACTTGCCTTGTTCTCCTTAAATTAGGCAGCTTAGAGTTGTTTCTAAAATCATAGATTCTTTTTGAATTAATTGTGTAATAGTGCCAAGCACAGGGCCTAGCATATGGCAGGCACTTAATAAATGTTTACGGAATAAATAAATGAGTTTTGCTTCATCTTGGATTGTGGCCTATCTTTTATAATGTTAACCACATAAACGGGCTTTGTGTTGGCATGCGAAGCCACCTCCATGGATACTGGAATTTGCTTCACAAAACTTAATTCCTGATTTAGAGATCTGGAGTAGAAGTGAGTTGTGTATCTAGAGCTTCATTAACTGGTAATTACTTAACTTGTTCTCTTCTGAGCAAGACATGACCTAGGCATAAGGTCATGCAACTTGAGAGAAACGACTGGCCTCTCCCATTAACTAGGCTACCAAAAAGAGCTCTGTTATGTCTGCAATGTTAAAAAATATCAACGAAATAGTGTTTTGAACTGAGAAGACAACGTGCATGGAACACTTATATCTGCTGCTCAAATAAACATGCAGACTTCTCAGCTTATCCCTTTTTTGCTCTCAAGTGTGTGGAACAGCTGGGAAGCTCCATTGATTCGGGCCAGGCTTGGCTGGTTTCAGCAAGACCTTCTCCTGGTTTTTGCCTGGTAGTTGGCTAAATGCCATCCAGGGCAATGAGGGTAACCGAGCCGTGCGTTTCTATCAACCTTTTCTTGTGGTAGGCAGAGGTTCAAGACAGAGAACAAATGACTGCCCTTAGTCCTCCTGAAACCAAAACTCAAGAGCTGTCACGATGCTGCCTCTGCCATATTCAATTTGCCAAAACAAGTCACAAGGGCTGCCAAGATTCAAGGATTGGGACAGAGATTCTATCTTTTAATGGGAAGAACAGCAAAGTCACATTGCAAAGAGGCAAGGAGAAAGGGAACAGTGGAGACTTGTCGCCATTTTTGTAGTCTCCCACAACATAAAAGAAGAATGTTGCCATAGTATATGCATATATGTGTTTAATAAATAGCATTTGTTATTATTAACCAAGAGTCTATGCTTGGTAGCCTTTTTCTTTCACTCTCACCTCATTTCTTTTATGTGTGAAATTCCACAGCTCTAACAAAAGAGGGTGATTGATGAAGGAAACCACCTGGCTATCCACCCGGTGCCCCAGTCAGTCCCCCACAGGGCAACCAATACCTACAAGGGATGGCTTCTGTAATTTTCTTTACTCCTCTGGTTTCTGAATCTTCCAATTCACTGTTGAAGCCAAGAAAGGCATAATGGTTGAACAACAGTCTCTAGCAGGTGCTTTGTCTTGAATCACGACTGCCGATTTAGAGCTATGTGGCCTTGTGCATTTTTCCTCACTTTTCTGGTCTCTAAAATGGAGTTGAGTTCCTGAGAAATTTAGGTGAGATCCTATCTATGTATTTATCTATGTATTTATCTATTTACATCTGTGCCTGGTATACAGTGAGCCTATATATGTGTATATGTTTGGCGGGTTTTTTAAAATTAATTAATTAATTAATTAATTAATTAGAAAGACAGAAAGAGAGCATAAGCAAGGGGAGCTGCCGAGGGAGAAGGAGAAGCAGGCTCAAGCAGGGAGCCCGATGCAGGGCTTGATCCCAGAACCATGGGATCATAGCCTGAGCCAAAGGCAGACTCTTAACCGACTGAGTCATCCAGGCACCATCCTCCCTTGCTGTTTCCAAACAAAGAAGAAACAAAATCCAACCAACACCTGATTGCTTTTCTGCCATTATCGCCCTACACCACACTTCTGAAAAAAGGCATATGGCAACATTAGACCTGATGTTTGAATCCCCTGCAGAGGCACACAGCTGTATTTAGCAACATTTCTAGGAAAGAAAGGAAAGAAGAAAGGAAGGAAGGGAGAGAGGAATGAGGGAGAAAAAACAGAAACCAAAGTCATACCTCATTGTATTCAGCAAAGCTTGAATTCTGCTAAATTTATCTGTGTATTAGTATGTTCCATAAAGAGCTTGTCCCATGGTCAACCAGGCTCTTCCTATGGTTCTCCATCCTTCCCCAATACTACTGCTGACCGAGTACCAGGCCACTAGATGGTCAGCAATTCCACTGGGCCCCTGTGACACAGCCTGGCAACTGCTTGTGAGGAGTCTCTGATACAAATAGTGGAAATAACACCAACCATAATTTACAGAATACAGATACACGTAACTTTTACGTGTATCTGACACTACTCTAGGCACTTTACTTAGATCATCCTTATTCCTAACAGTAGTCTAGCAAAGTAGATACTATCCCAGTTTTATGTATAGGAGAGATTCAAAGCCAGCCAGTCAACAAGAGTAACACTTATTATTCACACACAAGTTTCTCTAATTCCAGACTATGCGCTGTTATTGTAAAAATACTTGAACACTGACATTGTATTTCTCTTCAGCTTCTTGAAATACATCGTTCTTTAATCTTTCCCAGAACATTCACTCATTTTTGTGGTCTTCTTGTTTAAACTCTCCACAGTCTATCTTTTACTAATGGATCCCTGATTGAACACAGCACTCTACTTACCCTATATTTAAAAAAAAAAAAAAGAGTAGATAATCTTATGTTTCCTACATGAAATGTACTTTTAATATTTCTGAATATATGACTGCAATCACCCCTGCCATTTGGACAGCTTTAATTAACATCCATTTAAAACAGTCAAGTAAGGTCCATGAAACAGATATTGAGTTATTGTTAATCACTCACAATTGGGCATTCATCTAATTAGAGAAATACTAAGCTATATATTCCAGTTTCCTCAGTTATTTTCTGGATAGATCAATAGAAAGAACATGCAAAATGCATTTGGATTCTCCTTGATGTTCTAAATATATTAATGTCACAAAAGACTATTAAATAAAACTGGCAGGATCTATTTTTCTGAAAGTTCTATAATCCCTAGACTATATCCTATTCGTTCACATTACTTGAAGTACATTTATGAAAAAAATATGATCTTATTTTTCCAGGTTCTATGGTCTCATTTGTTTTTTTTTAATTCAAGATAGTATATACTTAAAATACATATTTCGTAAAAGTTATCTGGTTAATCTGGTTAAAAAGTTAAACATATGTATATACTTTTATACTTTTAAGCGAAGTACTCACTTTACAATAAAATTAACTTGGATAATACAAATAATCCAGAGGTTAGACACCGAATGAAAAAATTCTAATATAACACACAGGTCAAATGGCATCAAAAATTATTTTTAATATTGAACCATAGAAGTAAAACACATGATTTTGTATACTTTGGGGCTAGGTAACTTTTTGGGAATTAGTTTTTAACATTACAAATGAACCTTTTATACAGAAGAAATGCATTCATTATCCTTGCCAAGTGAAAAAAAAACAACTTAGTTTTGATGAAGGTAAAATTATTGGTATGTTAAGATACTGAAAATCCCACTGGGAACTATTTAGGTCATAATAAAGGGTTGTATCACATTTACCGATGACCCAAACGGGACATATAGAGGCATATTAAGAGTCTTTGGCAGTGAGTGAGAAGTGTTTTGTTTCATTCAGAGTAGATTTGAACTCTACTCTGTTAAACATCTTCATAAATTATCTGCAGTTGGTTGTTAATGACATTAATTAAATTCTCAGATGGGAGAGCATATCAAGCAGCGAAACATCATATAATATAATACGAAAAGACTAAAAAAAAAGCCTGAAATTAATCAAATGAGATTTAATCTTCAATTGCAAGGCCAGTATTTGATTAAAAAATAGATCCAATAAAAGTTGAAATAAAATTAAAAATTGGTTTCAATAAAGAGGTATTTCCAATAGCTAATATAAAGTTGATTTGATATTCTGTAATGGGCTTTGGGAAAATGCAAACTATTTTAAAATAGAAATGAATATGAAATCCTCATAGTAATCACCACCTAAAAAATTCTAGTGGCTGATGACTGACTGCAACAGAAAAGTTGAAATGCTGTGGATGTTTTGTGCTTAACAAGACCTTTATGAATGTCTGACATCTACCCAATAGAAAGAACTAGGATCCTACAAAAAATCCTTGGGAAAAAAAATTGAAAAAGAAGTACAGCTGTATGCAATGACATCAGACTTGTTGACAATTTTCTACAAACTTTTCAAAGGAAGAAAACTTTTCTAAAGAAGTAAAAATATCAAAACCATGAAACACAAAATCAAGATCGACAGAAAAATAAGGCTTAGAAAATATGCTGTTTCTTCATTAGCAAAACTGAGTCTATCATTTGCAAATATTCCAGAGGATTTGCTTTTGCTTTTATTTATGTATTTATTTATTTTTGAGGATTACTTTTAAACAAGGCATTTAATCACTTCTTCATAAGAGAAACTTCACCCTTGTTTCTGCAAAGAGTTGAGTTTGTTTTGGGGGAAAATATGTCCACAAAAGGTTCTTGAAAACGCTTCTTTTGCAATAGTCTTAGAGCCTTCACATTGTTATTCTCTGAAGATGGTGAAGCCCAAGTTACATAATTACAGCTTTACAAAGTAAGTCCTCTATTTTGAGGTTCTTAGTGGCGATTTCTTCTTACTAGCACAGAACATAGCTGCAGGTGATGATGTAAAATAGATACCAAACAAGAATGTAATAAGGCTTTTCCATTTTTAGCAAATGTGATTATATGCATTATCTCCAAGCAGATTTCTCTTTTTCTGTAAATATAATTCCTGGAAGAGCTTGTTTTATGGAAGGATCGTAGAAGTGGGCTCAGTCTGAGTTTATCATACCTGATTTAAGTGAATTAGGAAACACTGTACATCAACATCTGTAGGATTATGCATATTGAGTAAAATATGGTTCAACTGCTGCAAGCAGGGTTAGAGGTTTGCCATCATAATTACTCTAAAATGTTCAGAATTACCGTGTCATGAGATGGTGCTAAAAACCAGTATTTTTTATATGTTCCAAAGCAATTCTTCATTTGATCTCCAGAATTTAAAAGAATAAATGAGAAGACTCCTAAGAAGTAGATTCACAGTCTAATGAGAGTCCATTCAAGAAACCGAGTCCCTTCTCAGGGACATTACACTGTTTCTGTGTTATTTCGGCATGAAAACCAAAGCTTTAACTATTCTCCTTCTTCACTGTCACATTGAGAAATAAACGATTCGGTATACCTATTTTCATTTTTTACTTTCAAAAGTAAAGCTCACTTAGAGTAAACAGGGCTCAGTCTACTAGATAAGGGTTACAATACATGCAGTAATCAAAACCTGAAGTATTCCAGGGGCTGAACGACCGCATGGGGACATTTGGAATACTGTAGGTAGGTTTGTGCTGCAACAAAACCTCTGTGGTGGTTAATTTTATGGGTCAAGTTGGCTGAGCCGTGGCAGACAGAGAGTTGGTCAAAATTGTTCTGGATGTTTCTGTGAGGATATTTCGGGATGAGATTAACATTTTCATCGGTGGACATTGAGTAAAGAGGTTTGTTCTCCATAACGTGGATGGGCCCCATCCAATCAGTTGAAGGCCCAAATAAAACAAAAGACTGACCTCCCTTCGCAAAAGGGACTTCTGCTGGCAGATGCCCTTTAGACTTGAACTACCTCATAAACTATTCCCTGGGTCTCCAGCCTGCTGGTCCACCCTTCAGAATTGGGATTTGTCTTCCTCTATAATTGCATGAGCAGATTCCTTACAAGACATCAATAGATGAATGATAGATAGATGGTAGATAGATGATAGATAGATATCCTACTAGTTCTTTTTTCTCTGTAGAACCTTGGCTAATGCGCCATGCATGGCCTCCAGGTACCCACTCAACAGAAGGAACAAGGAGTTACATGGGAAATCCTTGGTGAAGAGGAATATGTAAAATATAAATGTCCCCCCAGTTTCGATGTAAAAATGAAAACATCAAGTGTGAATTTAAATTAAACCCTTCATTTTCAGAAGAAACAGGGCTCCTTTTGGGAAAAAAAGTATGGACACTTTCTATCATTCCAGGATTCAAGAATCAGCTCTTTAAAGTGAATGACCAAAAATTAGGTTCAGTTTACTAGTTCACTGTACACCACGGTGTCAACTCCTAAATTTGAAAGACTGAGACAGAGAAGCACTTCTCTGTGCCCCACAACAAAAATCTCCTCATTTACTCTGTTTTACAGATTGTTTGTACCTGTCCTTTCCCCTAGAGACAGTGCACTACTCAGTGTAATAGGTTATGAGCACCCACTCTGGGGTCATGATGCTAGGAGTTTAGGCAATCAATCCTCAAACCCTCAGGTCCCTCGTTTGTAGAACTGGAATAACAACACCTCTTTCTCATATCCTCCAAAATGCAGCACTTTCCACAGAACACTGCAGGAGTCCATTGCTTGCTTTTAGTCTCCTTAAAGAGCACGAATAGGGTTTCATACACATTTCCACGGGTCACTTGGCTCAGCATTTTTCACTTGGTCTATCAAGAACTAAAAATAATAGCAAGCAATCACTGTGTGTTTATGACATGCCTGAATGCATTTTTTAAAAATTCTCACAAAACCCTTCAATGTAGCTACTGTTATCCCCATTTTTCGATGAGGAAACCGAGGTTTGAGCATAAGAGCTTTGGAGATCACACACAGCTAATTCAACGATAGTCAGCCTTTAACTCAGGTCAAAATCCAAAGGGCTCACTTTGCTTTGCAACTCACGGTCGCTGCCTATTAGATGCTTGGTAATAGGCATTTGTTACTTCCAAAAATCACATGGGAAGTTGCCATCGACCACAATCGTCTGTCCTTTTATTTCCTTTTTATGCTGCTTGATGGTTTGGCTCTGTCACACTTTGGGAGCTGGAAGTCTGGCTGTTATGGCTTGTTAGGCAGCAAAACAGGGTAGAAGGGAAGGTTATGGAAGGGTCTTCCCTGGTGAATCTTTTGAAGGGAAAATACACTATATTTTGAGTTTAATTATTTTTTAGATTCATCATGCTTGGACAAGATACAAACTCCTCATGGGCAGCATCTACCTTTAGATGCCTTTTCAGGAGGCTGAAGATACATTGTGTATGTTCTGAAGATTCTTGAAGATCCCCAGGTCTATGATCTTAACAAAATAAGAAACTATTAAAACATTTTTCTAAAATTTGTGAAAATGTTTCTCATTGCAGCTAATAAATACTATAGGAATAGACACACTGGAGAGATGTGTCCATGTCCACTAGTAAACATGTCTTTCAGCTCTTCATGGGACAAACTGTTGCATGCATTTTAGCTACAGTAGTATTGGAGATTTCATGTAAAAAGAAACCTGAAAATATTAGTCTTTTCTAAATGTTCTAAATATGAATTCTGGTGGAGGGTGATTTCCTCCATTGTTCAACACCTTTAAAATTCAAGAGTAAAACGTTGGATTTCTAGGATGCGCCTAACAATGTTATCATTAAATTACTGTTGTTATCCTGCATCTTAACTCAGCACATCCTGTTATGGAGTCTATGGACTAATTTTTTTGTAACCAAAAGACCTGTTATCCTCAAACACAGAATTCTGTTACCAAGTTAAATAGGAGATGACCCTCTTATCAGTTGCAAGATGGAAGATTACAGCACTTTCTCAAATCCATGATAATATTGTTTTTTTTTTTTTAACTGAACTTCTTTAGGCAGTATTTCTGCCTTTTTGATTTTGTAAAATTATTTCACATTTTTAAGGGAACGTAATCGTGGCATTGCCTCAAGTGTCACATCAGGTACATCCAAATGGCAAATGAATGTCATTATAGGACCCATTAGGGAACTCACTTTGATTAAAGAGGACATCCATGCCCAAGGACAGCTGCTGTCATCAGCTCCCAGGCTGAAGCAACATCCTGTTTGTCGTGTGGGCACGGGGAAGGGCTTACACTGTTGCTCAGAGACATGGGCTGTCTATTCTTTGGAGGGAGACAGGCTTAGGTACAGAAACTCAGCATTCAGTGAAAAAGCAAGGCGATAAAAACCAACAGAAGAACCTTGCAATTCGTTTCAAGAAATTTAAAATAAGCCCCTTTCTCATTAAGCCATGAGAGAACAGAAATTGGGGGGGGGTACTGAATACTGTGAGCTGAAATGGAAGCAAACAGGGTGATTCTAGGAGGAGCACAGTGACCAAGCCAAGCCTTGGTGACAAGGGTTGGCCAAGGCCGAGTTTTGGAGCTCCTAGCATTAAAGGGGCTTTCTCTCAGAACAAAATAAATTCTGAAACTAACATCACATCCTTTTATTAGTAGAGGCAGTCAGTAACCATCAGGACCAGAGAAACAACTGAAATAATTCTGAAGGGTGAAAGAGAAGTAAGTAGTCTTATTAGTGAGACCCACAGCTAGCTCGAAAGCCAAGACTTTTAAATACAAATTTTAGCTCCGCGTTTGAAAAATTTGGAATTGGCCTATTTTCACACCTCACTGTTTTTCTAATTGAAAAGACAAGCAAGGCACATGAGATGCATTATCTATTACGAACAGAATCGCTCCATTAATTCAATATTCTAGTGAAATCTTAACGTGTCTAATTGACAGGAAATGTAAAGTTTAAAATTTGTGGACGTGAAACCCAGCACCTACTGCACTGGGGATATCTAATAGCTCTCTCCGTACATTTGCTTCAGTTTCTCCAGAAAGCCAGGCTATCGTTCTTTTAATTGAACTGGGGAGGGAGGGAAGAGGAGATGTCAGACTGTTCCCATTGATGAGTGTCACATCCAATTGCCACCCTTACCAAAGGGAATGAAACTAGGTTAAGGGGACAGGTTCTGTATTTTTAAAAATTACCTGCCATGTATTTTTTTTCCCCAAATGTCAGGTGGCGGCCTCTATTAGAGGTACACCATTAATCAAACTAATGAGAACTATGGATGTAACCATCCCTTAACGAAGACGTAACGCCTCAACGGGGAAAGGAGCAGAAAGGAAGAATTTTATGAAGTAGGCCTCTCCTCATAAAAACCTGGGTCTGAGTCACCACAGTGTGCAAATCAGGGCCTCCTGATGCTTATAACACTTTAATGTTCCATAAAGGAGACAAGTGTATTAATGAATCAACATCCATTTTAGTTAAGGCAAAAATAAATAAATAAATAATAAATAAATAAATAAATAAATAAATAAATAAATAAAGGGTGGGGGGAAGAAGGAAAAAAGAAAAATAACACTTGCTCTGCAACAAGAAGACTTTTCAAAACTCTCTTTAATTATCTAAACCTTAATGGTGAGCATTCAAGTTTTGAAGAATTCATCTTATTTTCTACACAATTTAACTAAACTAGGATCGCTGACATGTTCTCTGGAGTGTTTTCTGGGACAGGAAAAGTGGGCAAAGAGTCGAGTTAGCCAATGGCCACTTTCTACCTTCCTGCCTGCCTCATTCATCTTTCAATGTCCATCCCACAACCCCCAGGAGCAATCTACATGTATCCCTCTCCAGCTGTCCACTCTTTCCTTCTACACCGCGTACTCTTAACATCTCGTTCAACATTTTCTTCTTGGCCTGTACCCTACTGTCAAAAATGAATACCTCCTCCTTCTTCTTCCCACATATTACCACTCTTCTTCACTAGTATCGACAGGCAAAACCCCCGATTCCCTCACTATGGACTACTTGACCCAAGTCTGCTTCGGATCCCAGATCAGGAACCCCAGGGTTAAGAACATTGACTACAGTGGGGGAGTGAAGACTCACGATGTCTCCTCTGATACGCTGAGATGGACCAACTCAATTACTACTGGGAATTTCGTTACCTGTAGTGCCCAGCCCTATTTAGGAACATTCTCTGCCGGACAAATCAGAATTCCTGCTAAGTGGGTCTGTATATAGATGCTATCATCTATATGCTATTTATTTATCTTATTTGTTTTGGAGCAGAATGATGGGGGATTATTTCTAAATGCTTATCCTTTTGATTTTAGAGTGATTTTTTTTTCGTGTTAATATGGCAAAGAGAGCAGTGAAGTGGGAAAAATTTGGCGTCATGTCATGCATTCAGATGTTCTAATTAAACTATAGGGCGTCTAGAGAATGTAGTCTAGTTTACCATCTCTGAGTACCACAGTTATCTGTAAAGATCCCAGCCCTGCTCTTAGGAAATTTCCTTAGTAAAGTACACTTAAAAAATAAACCAATCCTGGAGCACTCAGGGCTGAGATTTCCCTGAGAGCGGGGGATATAGCGTAAGTCATTTCTGAGTCAGAGTTTAGGAGAGGGGAGTCTCTGGGACTATATGACAGGCTATCTGTACTTACCCTGACCATCCCTGGTGACTTCAAGATGAGTGTCTGTTTCCTTTTAGACCCTTGGAAGTGCTGAGTTGGCCTGTTTGAGTACAGAGGGGAGCTCTCCTAACAGATAGTTTTGGCTATCTACATGACAGCAAAGGAACATTTTGGCAGGAAACTACACAACACAGCATGACACCCTGGTTTGAACAAAATGTTTTTATGCAATGTGTTACCAGGGGAATTGGGTTGCATGTTGACACTACTGCCCACACATAAGGCCTAGTTTATTTCCTTACTAAATGAGTTTTTTTTTTCCTCCTAATATTTTACACATACATCTTCCTTTCTACACAATTTAATAAATGGCATTGATGGCTTCCACAGAACCAAGATTTTTAAGCATTGCCAGCAGGAGGTATGCTGAGAAATACATAGGAGTTATCTTTTAAACGGCACTTTATTTTTAATTATTATTTTTACTACATTTAGACACAGCACTCTTCCTGCATCAAGAAATATATAAAACTGCTTAATTTGCAAGTTTCTGATTTCATTCAATACCATTTTATCGAGCTCCAGCTATGAGCAAGGGGCTCTGCATGATTTTAACATGTTTTGTGAAAGAGGTGAAGATGGGTATGCACCTTCTAACACGTGGTAGACGAGAGAAATACTGGTGAAGTAATATGGTAGCTCAGTGGAGAAAGAGCTTACTTCAGGTGATGAGGAACAAGGAAATTATTGTAGGAAAAGTGGCATTTCAGCTGGCTTTCAAAATAAGATTTCTTATTTATTCATTTTTCTATTAATTTAGTGTAGCATAAAGTTTAATAAGAAAGGAGACACTAGATTGAAACTCCGGATTTATATCCTGGCTCTTCCCATTAGCAGTTTCATGAATTTAGACCTGTCATGTAATTCACTTCCTTCACTTGTAAAATAAGGACAAAATTAGTTCCTGTTTCACAGGTTTCTTGGGAGGACACCTATCCTTACTATGAATGTATCTGGGAAACGGCAAAGTGTGAAGTGCATAGACTTTGGAATCAGACAATGTTTTAGTCGAATCAAAAGCTACCAATTACTAACCAGGTAGCTACTGTTAAACATTTTAACTTCTAGGTAACATAACTTTCTCATCTTTTAAATGGGCATGACAATCCCGATTGCACTAAGTGGTTTTAGGGAGTAAATACTAGGCATCATACCCATAAAGTCAGTATAATATCAATGGTAGGTAATAATAAGAGATGATATTGGAAAGAGACACCGGGGCTAACTCTGCAGAGCCTTACAATCCAGGCGACACAAACTCAAGTAATTCTAGAGACCAGAGTTGACGTGCCATCGGCCTGCCTTCCATAGCCAAGAGGGGAGTGTATGAGAACTACAGCCACAGATATAGAATATTTTGTTTGGTCTACACAGTGTCTTAAAAATTACAAAATTTTACATGTTTTTTTCTTCTAACATTTTACAAAAAAAAAAAATAACTCCATATTCCGATACAAAAACAATCAATTAGAACTAAGTTCTTATTTGGAACCCATGCATGCCAGAGCCTCCACCATTCTCTATTGCCTTGACTTTACCCATTTCACTCAATTTATTCCCTGCCTGGTCTTTTTAGGCACTTGATTTTGTGACCTTAAGGACGATAAGCCAATATTGATTTTACTTTAACAGAGGGTGGTTTGTATAGATGTTTTCAGGAGTATTATGTCTCTTCAATTTGCAGATTTGAGTAGGGGATGGATGAGATTGGGGGTAAGTAAAGAGAAGGTTTTCAATTGTATAGACAAGAAACAAATAGATGTTAAGATACAGAAATGGCCTGAAAAGAGTTTGGGTGAAAGTTATTCCCAAGGTATAATCAAGAAGACTTTGGTAACTAGTTGGGAAAAGAAGGAGGGAGAAAAACAAAAAAAGATTAGTCTTACTAAAGGGTGGTTAGTGCACTTAATCAAAATGTAATGAATCAGAGTATGATTAGAGAGGGCAGAAATTTCAACTTAGGGCATACTCCTGAATTTCCAATGTAAATTTAAACTTAAGAAAATTTAAGGAAATTTCCCATTGCCGTGACTCATGGTAAAAATCTATGCTGACCCTCAGAAATGTCTGCAGGTCCTAATCAGTGATAAATTGTGAGCCTTCAGGGCAAGGATGAAATGATTTCTCTTTGTGTAATCTCCAGGTTTGGCAAAGAGCATGATAAATATTTATTGAATTAAATTATAGAGAATATGTACAAGTTTTGTTAATTTTTTTAGGATTCTGGCATATTTTCCCAGATCTACTAATGTTTTCTGCAATTAAAAGATAATACTTGGCCATTTTAAAATCTACAGCCTAACAGAGTCTCAGACACACAGATTTACATACTTTTGTAAATTATTCCATATGCAGTAATGGCATATATGAATTTAATGTGACATTGATGAATGATAATTATGAGAATTCTGAGCTATGTTTAGAAGGCTATTAAAAGATACATGTTGGTGTGAAAATTTTCATAGAGACAACAGCGTCATTGATAGCGAGTGCAATTCCACCAAAGTGTGCCTCTGGCCTAAGAGTGAGCTACGTAGCACACTAGGGATTTCATTTATTCAAAGTTGTTGGAAAGAGGCTGGAATGAGGAGTTCCTAGCAGCGAAGATCGAGGGTTAACTGGACATATCTGGATTCTCTTTGGTTCATTCCTCTGTGCCTCTGAATTTACAGGCTGACTGTTCACAACAGCTAGATCCCGAAAAGAATCAAGAATGAGAGGAAGAAAGGAGACAGGGAAAGAAAGAAAGGAGCTTTCTGGTATCACAAACTAAAATTTCTGTGTAAAAAGTACCAAAAGTTGTCTGCTCTGTCACTGAGAGAAGAGTGCATCCGTGAGGTCGTACCCATTCTGGTTGTCAGCGTTGCTGTATGTCTGTTTTCCTATGAATGTGTCTGGTTCACAGCAAAATGGAGCAGCCATGAAATATGCGAAATGAATCACTAAACGTGAGAGGAGACTTGTGGTTTTCAGCCCACATTGCAAAGGGCAGAGCCATTTCCAGCTGATGCTGTTGATTCTGTGTTCTGGTCTGTTGAGGACCTAATTTTTTCTGTGAATGCTTTCTCTGAAAATTTAATCTATTTTATCTCTTTGTCTTTACATATTTTGTTCATTCTCCTTTGTCCTACACCTTGTCGACCTGGAAAACGCCTATTTACTCATTAAAACCCATCTCGAGCCCTTACAACCTCTTTGAAACTTTCATTAATTCCTTCCTTCAAAATTTATCTGGTACCTTTCATAGACCTCTATTTCTGTATTATGCACGCTGCCTAGAAATTACTTCCCCTGTGAGCTCTAGAAATATTTGCTCTGTAAGCTCTCGTAGTCCAGGCCCAAATTATATTAATCTCTATATCCCCAGAATCTAGGAGAGGGCCTGCATTACAGTAGGTTCTCAGTAAATGCATGTTGAATAAATGAGTGAATGAATAAAAGTATATTGACATTAATAAATGAATTAAAGTGTATGCTGTACCCCCAACATCGAAAACAGTGCCTGATACTTCAAAAATATTCAATAAAAATAGATTAATCTCAATACTGTAAATCAATTCGTCAGTCGGGAGGTAATGAGAATTATGAGAATTAAGATAAGGGTTGTAAAGGCTGCTGACCCTTGGAATCAAGACCTAAGAATTGTGAGACTGTATCAGCGCAACATCAGCCGTATTCTGTTTTTGAGTTTACCCTTTTCTTGACCCAGGAGTTTTGATGTTTGAGTTTAAGCTCTTCCACGCTTTGTACCAGTAAATACTCCCCAGTGAACACCAAGTTTAGGGATGCAGAGGTTCTCTAAATCACTTTCATTGCTCAAAGTCCCTTTCGAAAAATGTAACTCAGTTGCATATTTTCCCATATGCAGGCTGTCAGGTCAAACTGCAACTCGTTTCATTTTCTTTCAATAAACTCAAATCCCTGACCTGCCAAGTTCCTTGTAAGGAAATGTGGCAATTAGAAGGCAAAACAACTTTTATTCGATCGATATGTATTTGCTGACAAATAATGTTTGTATAATCTCTGGTTTTCCCTGATGGACCTTGAAGAAACTTCATTTTTTTTTTCCCGCTAGTGAGGTTATTTGGAAGACCCTTAATAATATATTTTTTTTCTTTCAAAATGGAATAAATGAATCTGGAGGCTCCCTCAGTCCTAGGAGAAAAGCAGTTGATTTATGAAGCATAAATAGTCAACCCAACTCTGGAGGAAGCTGCCATAGGCATTTAACCTCTAGAAGAAAAATAAAAAGTCCTTTATAAGATATGCACATTGGCATTTGGAAGATGCTGAAAATTAATTGAAAAGATGTTTAATTTTGAGACCTAGACTGTATAAAGAAGAATAAAGTAATTATTTTGATTATACTTAATTATCCTATGGCACCATAATCACAACTTCAAGTTATATATATATATATATGTATATATATATATATTTTTTTTAAGAGTCTTAAAATTAATAATGCCTTCTTAAATTTGCAACACATTCTTCTTTAAGGTACTCAAAACATTTTAGAAGACACAGGTAATATTTATACTATCATAAAAAAACACTGTTTCAATAGATAATTAAGGTGACAAGGTGAAATAAATTCTGTTAAAAATGGTTGAATTTACAGAAATATCTTCTAAGTACTTCATGTTGGGAATTTCACGCCTAAAGATATGGACCATATGGACTATGGACCATGATTCCGGTAAGCGGATTATCATTGCATTCTGGTCTGCAGCTATACACCACCTACACCCTCTATCTATACCAGATGCCTTTGTACAATTTTCTTGGCACGTCTTGGCATGTCCTGGCACGTCTTGGCATGCTGCATTTGCTCCACATACTATCCCATCCTTCTTAGTCCTATCCCTACAAGCCCTCTGGCTGAGAGTAAGGGTGAGGCATTAAAAAGGCAGATACTTACAAAGTATCTATTTTCAAAATACTTAAGTCAAATTAAGAGCAGGAAATAGTGCTTATTTTCATGGAGTTCTCCATCTAAGGTAAAGACTGCTACCTACTCAGTTAAGTGCCCTATCATGCTATACACACACACACACACACACACACACACACACACACATGTTCTTTAAGAGGCATCCATAATATAATGCAGGGTCACAAGGGCAAAGCTCTGCTTAAGGAGGTGATAGGAGGGAAAATTTCATGGAAGTTCTGTGAGGAGGGACATGATTCCCAATAGAACTGTTGTACCACTTACTTATTTAACCATTTGTTTCAATCATTTCATCTATTTATATTCATCCACTTAACAAATATGTGTCCTTAGGGTGTGCCAAGATAGAGTAGTTAGCAAAATTCTATTCCTTGTTCCAAGGAACTAACAGTCTAATAGAACTCATGTTGTGGAAGCACAAGGATGTGCAAGTACCATCACTCGGCTTGGGCAGGGCAATGTCAAGAAAGGCTTCCAAGGTTTCAAACATTTCAAATAAGGTTTCTTCAATATTGAGATAAAAAGACTTTCACACTTGTTACAAATATCATCCATCTATCCATCCACTTATTCTTTTGTCCATTTTAATATTTATTATCAATATGCTAATAGTTTTGTAAAAATACTCTATAAATCTCCGAGTCCTAGCTCAAATGTCAGCTCCTCTATGGGAAGTTCACAGTCTAACAGCAATGTTTAAGGTAATGTGAATTATTTTTATTAGTGTTGATGTCATTAGGATCTGCAGGCATATGGTTCACATTATCATGAGTTTTTTTTAAGGCAGGATATAGATTTAGTTATAAATATATAGTTATATATTTATAAATTATAAATCTATTATAGATTAAAGGTATGTAATTATAAATAAATATATATGATTTGTGCATGGTTTTTATGGTGTAATGGGTAATAGAAAGAGCAAGAGCTCTGGAATCACAAGAGCCAGATTTCCATTATCATTCCTGTATTGACCTTGGACAAGTATCTCAGACTTGGTTTCCTCATCGGGAAAATTAGAAGGAGCAAATGAGATACTATAGGAATGACTTGCAGAGAGAAAATTCTAGGACAAAAGGTGGTAGCTAATGATTCTCTCCAACTTCTAGGTGATGAAAGAAGTCCAATATCGTATTTGAATACAATGTTCATTGATTTCAAAGAAAACATGGATATTGAAAATGTCCTATGTTAGAACTCAAAAGAACAGGGTTGTCATCCTGCTTCCAAAATTCTTTGTCACTTATTTTAAGTAAGTTTTATCCCCTGGAAAAGATTCTGTTCCACAATCCTCCTTGGTTTTGTGAGAGAGTGTATTCAAAATGCTTTATAAGTTATAAAGATCTGTAGAATAATATGGTGCTATTACATACCTCTTGACCATGATAAATTAATTCTGTCCAGTTTGGTTTCAACAAAATACATTTTCCCTTTATCTCAAATATTCTATAAATTCTGTGCTGCCCTATAATATGTAAAGAATTAATTAATGGGATAATTTTTTTTTTTAGAACTGAATGCTAATTTATTTACTGCAGCTAACGCAGTAGTTGGAGGGGAATTTATATACTTCAATGGTTATATCAAAAAGAAAATTCTAAAAATTAATGAGCTAACCACTGATATAAGAAATTAGAAAAGAACAAATAAGTCCAATAAAGTAAAATGGCAGAAAAGAAAAAAAAAAAAAGAACAAAGAAGAGAATTAACAACGGCAAGTGTGTTTTTGTTTTTTGTTTCTTCCTTCCCTCTGTTGTTTTTGAGTTTTTAAATTCCAGTTAGTAACATATAGTATAATATTAGTTTAAGTGTACAACATAGTGATTCACCACTTCCATACAACATCTGGTGCTCATCACAAGTGCCTTCCTTAATCCCCATCACCTATTTCACCCATTCCCACCCCCTACCTCTTGTCTGGTAGCCATCAGAGTTTGTTCTCTATAGTAGAAATTTATTTCTTGGTTTGCCTCTCTCTCTCTTTTTCATTTTTTTTTCCTTCTGCTCATTTGTTTTGTTTCTTAAATTCCACATATGAATAGAAATCACGTTTGAGTGAAATCATAGGATATTTGTCTTTGACTGACTTATTTTGCTTAGTGTAATACTCTCTAGTTCCATCCATTGCATTGCAAATGGCAAGATTTCATTTTTTTATTGCTGAGTAACTATTCCATTGTGTATATACATATATATCACCTCTTTATCCACTCATCAGTTGATGGGCACTTGGACTGTTTCCATACTTTGCTATTATAGGTAATGCTGCTATAAACACTGGGGGGCATGTATCCCTTTGAATTAGTATTTATGTCTGTTGGTAAATACCTAGTAGTACAATTGCTAGATCATAGGGTAGTTCTATTTTTAAATTTTTGAGAAACCTCCCTACTGTCTTCAAGAGTAGCTGTACCGGTTCGCATTCCCGACAATGTAAGAAGGTTCCCCTTTCTCCAAGGAAACAATCAACAGAACTAAAAGACAACCCTAGGAAGGGGAAAAGATACTGCAAATGACATATTCGATAAAATGTCAGTATCGAAATATATAAAGAACTTATAAAACTCAATAACCAAACAACAAATAATCCAATTAAAATGGGCAGAAGACATGAATAGACATTTTTCATGTCTATTGGCCACCTGACACATGAAAAGATGCTTACCATCACTCATCATCAGGGAAATACAAAAGAAAACTACGGTGAGGCATCACCTCACACCAGCCAGAATGGCTAAAGTCAACAACACAAGAAACAATAGATGTTGGTGAGGATGTGGCGAAAGGAGAAAGACGGGATGATTTTTCTAAAAGGCATGCTGTAAAAAATCTTTCTTCTTTCCTTCCATGAAAAGCTGAAGAATCTTTCAGGACTTCCTTTCCCTCAGAATATTCTCTAGGGCACTGAATTTGGCAAACTTACTTTTTCCCTCCCATTCTGGAACACCAAGTGCTGTAATTTGGCCTTCATTTTCTTTTATGCCGATTTCCATTCTTCTAAATGTATTCTCTCTCCTTTTCTGCTGAAGTGATGACTATCAATGACCACTCATGCAGCAGCACGACACATTTTTGACTAGTGATCCTTTAGGTCAACAGCCTAGAGAACTACTATTGAGATGTCTTTCTCACAAGACTATCTAAAGCTCAAAGTGGAATACACTCTTCTTATTTTCCTTCTTCTCTTTTAATATTCGTTTCTAAAACTCAGGATTCTATTCCTCAGACTGTGGTTTCCAGCTATTTTTGCAGGTAAGTTTTAAAAGCCATGATAGCTTTTACATTAGATTAAACAGACTGCCTGCAGAGCAATGAATTTTTGTAGCCATCTCTGAACTCATCATGTAAAACCTGAACTTCATGGATTTTAATGGGAAATTATTACAGTGGAACCTTGCTAATTCATCTTAGTGATGGAGAGTCCTATTTTAAATTGCTGAATTTCTCAGTGATAATTGAAGAAAAGTAAAGGAAAGAGAATATAAAGGAATGTAGCTGATATTTCGTCCCCCCTTTCAGACTGCGTGCGTGTTCAAAATGGGACATTCTTATGGAAAATAAATGAACAAACAAAAACAAATGAACAAACAAAAACGCCCTTAAATCCTAATTAGTAAACATCGTATGACTAGCCCTACATTTGTATATAAACCAAAAACTATACAAAACAAATACATTTGCATGAAAATAAGAGATAATATTTTATTCTATTTCAAAATGACATCATTTTATTGCCCTAAACTAAATAAAAGTAGCATTTAATTGGAAATCAGGTCTCAATTATTATCACAAGTTTTTTACCAACTCCACTCCTTATTGCATTCACCAAAAGTTCTCCGTGCTCTCGCCTTATTCCCTGTCTATGCACTCTCAACTCAGTGGCACCAGGAAATCTTGTTAAAATCTAAGTTAAATAGTCACTTGGTCCAAATCCTCCAAAGGTTCACAACTGACTCTGAATATGATTGCCTCCAAGGCCCTATGTGACTACTTGACACTTTTGCCGCTTGACATGATCTCCAACCTCCGTCTCCCTGACTCCGTTCCAGCATCAGCCTCTTTGCTGTTTATAGAATATTCCAAGCTGTTTCCTAGCTCAGAGCTTGTGAACTTGTGGTTCTCTCTGCCCAGCATGATCTTTCCTTAAAAGCTCTACAACTTGCTCTTTCACTTCCTTAGAGCTTTACACAAACGTGACCTTCCCAGTGGCTTGTCCTCTGGTCACTCTATCTACAAAAACAAAAACCAAAAAAACAAAAACACCTTCTTCTCCTCCTTCCTGCATTTATTTCTATCCATATTACTTACTAGTATCTAATCCAGATGTCAGAGACATTTTCTGTAAAAGGACAGATGCAGGCCAGATAGTCTTTGTTGTAACCTCTCAACACTGACATCATAGTACAAAAGCAGCCACAGACAATAGGTAAATGGAGGAGCAGGACTGTGTCCCTTTCTTTTTTTAAGATTTATTTATTTATTTGGTAGGGGGGAGAAGACAGAGAACACAAGTGGGAGGGGCAGAGGGAGAGGGAGAGAGAGAATCCCCAGCAGACTCCCCACTGAGTGTGGAGCCCCATGCAGGGCTCGGTCCCCGAAATCAAGAGGCAGACACCCAACCAACTGAGCCACCCACGTGTCCTAGCATGCCCATGTTCTGATAAAACTTTATTTGCAAAAACATTATCACCACCTGGTGGTGCAGATTTGGTGCAACGGCCCTAATTTGCTGACAGTGAATATACTGTATTTTATGTATTTTACTTATTTTGTCCATCGTCTGTTTCTTGCCATAATTTAGATGCAAACTCCACGAAGGTAAGAGTTTGATTCACCGCTCTGTTACCAAAACCTACGACAGTATCTGGAACATAAGTGACATTCAATAAATCAATTGTTCAATGAACAATTTTGACTTATCCACCTAAATCTCAAGGTAATAGCTCACCTTCTTGAGAGAGGGCAGTAGAAGAGGAGGCCCTCTCTCTCCACACCAACGCTCCCCCTTCTCTGGGATACTAACAGAAGGACCATCTGCCACACCTGTGATGATTAATAAAGGAGGAGGAGCTGCCAACAGGCTGTTTCCAGATCCCTACTGCTCTGCAAATTCTTGCAATATGCCTGAGCATTCCCTTCCAAAATCTGCCAATCTGAGTCATCCAGGACCCTGTTATCCTGGGTGTGCCGCGAAGCTGGTAGCCCTGTGGTGTATGTTCTCATGGGTGGCTGGGATAGAGGGACAGAAAGTCTACTCAGTCCTGAGCTATCTCGGAAGGGGAAGCTTGAGAAGGGCAAGGTCCTGTTTCTTTCTTCCCTTCTAGCACGTACTTCTGAGAACATGAGTTCACACGTCTTTGAAGAAGTGGGGGGGGGGGCACGCACAATGCACCCACTCTCTTTATCACAAGATCCTTGCAATGTCTCCTCTAGCAGCCTATTCAATGCCTGCCCAGTAGGTCTTACATGCCACCTGGTATTGTCCAGGCACATTCAGTTCTGTTTTAGAACTTTCAAAGTTTCAGAACAACAACAATAAATTAAGTTTCAGAATATTAAGATTGAAATTTCCTGTGTGGCTGAGTAACCCTTCCACCTCAATGTCTAATTAAAGTAGCTTTTAAAAGGTCACAAGAGTAGAATTTAGATCATTACAAAATACCAAAATGAGAGACTTACTTAAAATTCCGTATGTACAAAACAAAGAACTTAATTTACTGGGATGGATAAATACCAAAAGCAAAACAATAGGAGACTTCGGTCGCACTCATGAAACTACAGAAGGACAACACTTAGAGTTGAAAAGTCTTTCGAGGTTTAAGTTTTATCTTTGACTTTTGTGTACAGATGGAGAAACTGAGCTCCGGAAAGGATAAATAACTTCCCAAGTTATAAAAGCATCTCTGTGCTTAGGAATGGGGAACATATGGGCACACAAAAAAATTGAAGATTATTTCTATAAAATAGCAAGTCTGTCTAATCAAATTAAAATAGTATAGTTGGGCATCCAATGAAACCCAAAGTGGAAAGAGGCCGTGGAGAGGACAGTTGCTAGTTTGCAAACTACCAAAAGGTAAGAACTTTATTCTTTGTTTTCATCTGAAATAGGGAAACAGATGATCACCTGTAAATCATAGGATGTTTTGTGGGTCCTGTATATTGAGAAGCCACAGAGCTTCATGTTTTGGAGGTCAGACTCTGGAGCCAGCAGCCTGGCTTAGAATAACAGCTTAAACATTTAATAGCTTCACAGTCTTGGGCAAGTTCCTTAATCTCTCTGTGACTCAGTGTCCCCACCTATAAAATGAGGATAATAACAGCACCTACTTCTCAGAATCACTGTAAGTATTAAGTGTGGAACACTTAGAAGAGTTCTGGGCATACAAAAAGCCTCTGCACTACTACTAATATCTGAGGAGGTGGGCTGCATCGCTCCTTGAGAGAGTCTGGAGTGCTTCTGCGCCACCCCAGGGACAGTTTTGGTCCCTGAAAGATGACCACTGAAGATGTTAGGAGACACTGAAGTGTTTATATATATTGCAAATGATTGAGACTGGAATCATATTTCTAGGCCCCACATCCAGTTGTCTGCAGACCCACGCTGTTCCTTCCATGCCAAGAACAGGAGAAATAGATTTGTCTGCATCTGCGGGCTTGTTTTCATTAGCACAATCCAGCAAGTAATGAGAAAGGAATAACTTTGCTAAGAAAGATGGCTAACCTTTATAAATAAACTGATTATTTGCAAGCATAAAATGAAATTAATTTCGGATTATTACAGGGGAGACATGAGTAAACTGCAGTTATTAAGGCATAATGCAGTCACATTAATTCAAGTTAGTGAGTAATTATCACTGTTTCCTTTTTTTTTTTTTCCCTTTAACCATTTCACAGGGTTGAACTGAATGAACAAGATTTTATTCCACAAGAAGAGAAACCATGTGTTTCGATAATGTATACCCTGCCAGGATATCATTTGAAAATCATACCACCTCTTTTAGGACCTTATGTAGGTTTTAACACACATAGCAGTAAAAATCCGAAGACAGGATTTAGTTATGGAAGGTAGAAGACAGAATGTATCTTAACTTTTAAGATATTTTTTTTTACACTTTTGTATGCTTTCCCCTGCATTATGTGTAGTTCATAATATTGGTTATTCTTTCATATGAATAACTATCAGCTTTTAAAAATAATATGCAAGTCCTCTACTAATCACTTAAAAAAAATCTCTTTAATCTTCACAATGCCCTTGCAAAATTTACTAAATACAAAAAAACTCAAACAGAAAGTGATTAAGAATACAGCTAGAAGAGGGCAGAAGAGAGAAGTCTTGATGTACTGACCTTATAACTCACGCCCCTAACTGTGCTACAAAGCTATGCTCCAGTTCCCATTCCATGCTCATTTCCACTACGCCAGTATTCACCATTAAAAAAAAAAAATTCGCATGAGGTCACTTCTCTCACTCTCTTCCTGGATGTTTCTTACTCAAAACTGTTCTGGCCTACGGATTAAAAAAAAAAAAAAAAAATTCAACGTGCTTCCTGAGTTAAATCCTGGCATTGCATGAGGTTCCTCTGCTCTGAACTTCCACTAAAGGGCGGTGGCTCTCCACTCTATTTTGTATACTCTGCCTTTTATTTTAGGTTATGTTGCACCAAAATCAATCTCTTCACATACTGTGTGCTTCTCGAAAGAGGACCATACCTTTATTTATCTTTAGCGACTCAGTTGCTAGCACAATGCTGAGCATATAATATACCTCCCAAAATGCATTTGAATAGGAAGATGATTCAATGAAGACAACACTAGTTATCACTATTTTTTTCCCAATTAGAGTTCCTTCACATGGTTATTAAGATCCCAAAGCAGATGGATGCTCCTCAATCAGAAATAGGAAGTGCAAATCTTCCAGAGTTCCCTCAGGGAGTATAACTTTGACTAGTCTGGCACCCACCCAAAGTGGTGATTATAGCTAATGAACAGGAAGACTGTCCATTATTAATAGGATATTAAAATACCATTTCTTAACATTTACTATGTGCTAATCACTTTATATATGTCATCTTATTCAATCCTCCTACAGCAGTTTAAGATGATTTTTTTTCTTGTTTCTATAGATGAGAAAACTGAAAGTCTGCAAAGTAAGTAAAATACCCTAAGTCACACAGGAGAGCTCAGATACTACCTCGCATCTCTCTGACACAAAGTTGGTTCCCTATGACACTAACTTATATTCTCTCCGGTGTCTCCCTCCATCATGGTGGGCTGCCTGCACTGATGCATTGACCACATTTCCAGGAAGCCATAGTAGCAAAAGGCCACCTGGTCCCACAGGTTTTAAGATATGACCTCTTGACATTGCTTATGCTTAGGGACTTGCAGGTGAAGCTGTGCAGCTTCTCTCCGTTGGAGGGCACAGGCATGCAGGGGTTTTTATTGTCACAGATGCTCCCTGAACGGGAAGTCTGTCCCATTCCCCACTTTGTCCCTAGGGCTGTAGTGCCATGGCCCGAATGCTCTAGCAGTGGCTAGAGTTTAAACTTAACAATCACATGCGCATAATTTACTGGCTTTCGCTAGAATTTGATTACACTTAAAAATTAGAAGGTCATCAGAGGAAAACAAGAAAATAAATATCTCTGTGAGGAAATTGTGACTAAAGTAATTTTTCCTGATACCTTGATAAATATTGTAGGGGAGGTGAAAAAGTAGCAGATGACATTTTTTATATCCTTAATTTATTGACACAAGTGCCCTCCAGCCTCCAAAGCACCTTCATCTGACAGAAATTAAACAAAATTTCAAAGAAAAGGGCAACACAAGACAGGAGCTATTTCCAGTGCTGAAATAGAACAGGAACCACACAATAAACAGAAAAATCCCTCCAACAAAGCACACAATAAATAAAACATCAAAAGCACAAACAGAAGAACTCAATTAAAGTAGGAAAGTTTCCAGTCTTTCCCTGAAGGACATAAATATTATTATTTATTATTTATACAGTGCTGTAGGTGCACATGGTTTTATATACTATTGAATATCATACGAGAAACAAAAACCGTATCCTGTAGGGCTGCTGATTTAGGAATACGTTGAGAACAGGAGGACCGTATACACTATTTCCTATGAAGAAAAGCAATACACTGAAAACAGTTCAATGGGTCATTTTTTCGAGAGGACAATTTCTAGTAGGTTTTTAATGAAGAGACGTTCGAGGTCAGTTCTGATTTGATGTTTGCATAACCCTAGCAAGGAATGACATGGTGGCTAAAACAAACAAACAAACAAAAAAAAGGAAAACAATAGGAAGAATAAAATGTTCAGAACTTCCCAGTGGTCACTTCTGGATTTTCCATCTTCCTTATTTCAGTTTTAGTTCCCTGGAAGAACAGACCTGAAGTATGTTTAGCTATGGCTGGAGGCTCCATACAGAGCATATCCAACAATTGTGTAAGCAACTAATCCCATGGATAAAAATCCCTCTGGGTTTTAAATATCTTGAATAGTTTGTTTTCCCTGTACTGAACAAAAAATTTACATCTTAAACATGTCTTATGAATCATACTATTATATCCTATTGTTCTTCTTTGGTGTTCAAAGCACTATTTTTAAAATGCCAACATTTAAAATAGTCCACAATTTTCCCAACAGTGGTAGAAACACCTTACCATATAAGCATACACAGAAAAGGCTGCAAACAGCTTTACTTAAATTCTTTTTTTTATAATAAATTTATTTTTTATTGGTGTTCAATTTGCCAACATACAGAATAACACCCAGTGCTCATCCCGTCAAGTGCCCCCCTCAGTGCCCGTCACCCAGTCACCCCCACCCCCCGCCCTCCTCCCCTTCCACCACCCCTAGTTCGTTTCCCAGAGTTAGGAGTCTTTATGTTCTGTCTCCCTTTCTGATATTTCCCACACATTTTCCCAACAGAGGTAGAAACACCTTACCATATAAGCATACACAGAAAAGGCTGCAAACAGCTTTACTTAAATTCTTTACTTAAAGGAATGGAAGATGTGGAGGAAAAGAAAAAAGTGGCAAGTGAAACGCCAATGGTATTCTCTCTTGGGTTGAAAAAAAGTATTTAAATAATTTAAAAATCTCTAATAGAATAATTTTTAAAAAACACAGGAAGAATAGTAAAGTATCTCCTAACTAGACCATTAAGTATTATTAGAAAAAAAGAATTTTGGCTTCAGAGGCAATGTTGGAATTGTTTTTGACATGATGTTCCACAACATATCATATTCATCCATTATAATGTCAGTAAGAATAGGCTAATCAAATAATAATGAAGAGCAGACACTTTCCCAACCATTTAATTCTTTTAATATTTCAATATTTAAAAAATGATAAAAGGCCATAGCTATTGTGAATAATGTAAGCTGTACTTTAAATAATGACACAAATATCTGACCCTACCAAGTTTTGCACATTTTAATTAAAATGGCTGAGATATTAAATTGTTTCATCAAAACTTCCCTCCAATATTTTGACCCTTTAAATATTCTGCACTGTTTAGCAACTCTCAACATCATTACTGGTAGTTTATAGATTCATCCCGAGAGCACAGGGTTACTTTTATGTTTAACTTGTGGCTGATTTTATGGTTAATAAATCATGTTTATGAGAGAAAAATCGAGTATATTTTAACAGTGATTATATATTTTATAAATAAACGTGGTATGCAGAGATAATATAATGGGGATGCTCTGTGGATGCAATGTCAGAAGATAAGGCTCTACACCTAGAATTATGAATTTGGTAAATCATTTAACCTTTCTGAACTGTAGTTTCATCACTGAAAAATGGGAATATATTTACTTCCTTTTTATTGTTACTATTAAACAAGACAGTGTAAATGGCAGTTATTTGTAAGGCATAAAGATCATACAAATGGTAAGTATCAGTGTACCTGTGCTTTGGAAAGGGGAAATACTGAAAAGATAGGTAACTTATCCGTATCCTAAAGGGGATTTAAATCTACTGGAATGGAGAGAATGAACCCAAGTTGTTTGACTATTATGACAGATAAAGAATAATGAAGGAATTGGGATTGTTTAAATTAGAGAAAGAAATACTTAAGAGGTAGTCAATAGTGATTTTAAGATATCTGAATGTTAGTGAAATAGAAAAAGGGGTAGCCTTCTCTTTTGGTGTTGAGAGGATTAATTTGTTAATTAAGGCTCTTGGGATCAGACATAGACACTATAACTGTCTCCACAGGAACGGGTTACCAGTGAATGAGAAACTGCCACACTAAAAACGGAAAAAAGTATTTTATTGACTATGGACATTTAAGTCCCCTCCCAACTTGAAAATGCATGATCTGTATTTCCCTGATGGTGAGTGATGTGACGGGGAGCATCTTTTCATGTATCAGTTGGCCATCTGCATGCCTTTTTTTTTTTAGAACTGTCTACTCATGCCTTCTGCCTACTGTTTCAACGTATTATCTGTTTTTTGGGTGCTGAGTTTTAGAAGTTCTTTATATATTTTGGATACTAACGCTTTATCTGATATGTCATTTGCAAATATCTTCTCTCATTCTGATCCTTTCAAACATGTACATCAAATAATACCAACACAGAAACACATTTGCTCATTTTTTTGTAGATTTTACACATCTGAGTGTCAATCAGTTATTTTATACACAAGGAAATAAAGGAAAACACACAGACTGATTTAAAGAAACATTATTTTGGGAGGCCCATCTCTCTATAAAAACTAAAATGAAAACAAAAAAAAATCTATTTGTTACTTAGTTTCAAAAATCCAAATGAAAGTCAACTTTAAATTGCAAAATTCTAAATCAACTAGCAATGATCTATTGGATAATGACAAGGAACATGATGGTTTGAACCAGACAGTACACATAATTAATGAAATATCATCACAGGTCAAATTAAAGTAAGGGATTCAATTGTCGTTGTTCTGTATAGACAATGAAATGAAATAATGATACTGGTTTTTATAAGATTTCTTGAAAAAAAGATGATTTCCATTTGAAACTCAGGGTCAAATACAAAGATACAACTATATCAACACTGAAAAAGGTGATTAAGGATGAAATAACCAGAATTAAGGAGCAGAGAGAGGATAACTTGAAATAATTAAAGTGCTTAGATTTCCTTTGAAAAGTAGTAATGGTAAACCTTCAATCTGAAATTTTCCTAGATTTGGAGAATCCAGATTTGTGTTTATGAGTTTGCCATTATCAATAAAAAATTACCAAGTGCAAAGTGCGTGCAAAGCACGATGGTCCTACAATGAGAAATTGTTAGAAGTGTCAAAATTAGTGACACTGAGGGAAGAATTAATGGATTTAGTGAATTAATCTGGTCTTCAAAAAATACAGCTACCATTTTTTGAGCATAACTGTTTGCCAGGCAGAGGAAGGTCCAGGATTTTGAGGGACTTTTTACATTTTCAGCACTACCTCCTCTCCAGTAAGAAAAAATAATTTGTAAAAAATTGAGAGAACAAAATTCAGACAAAAATAGATTACAAATTTTTAAAACCTGACACATATTAGAAACACCCAAAATTCAGAAAACATATACTATCTTTATTAGTTTGTCTGATTCACCTCTATAATGATTTTTCCTACAAGGTGTTTAGATATTTTTGCCTTTTATAGGACAATTACTTTGTTAAATTTTCTATAGAGAAAAAGATATTATTTCTAATTCTCCCTTAGCAACACTGTTCAGGCTTCTTCACTTTATTAGTTTAAGAAAATATATTTCAGCACACAAACTCATTAATAGTTTTGTGCTGAAAATAGAATTTTTATGAATTTGGAAAAAGCTCTATCAATTGTATCTCAGATATAATATGTTTGGTATCAAGCCTTTGTTCTTTTAATTGAGGACATCATTAAACAATTTGTGGTCAATGTTTCCCCCCCCCAATTATATTGTATTTAGTGATTTTTATATTAGCTGTGTTAATGTCATTGTTTCACGTCTAATCAGCCAGAAATTTAAATGTTTTCCAATGTATTTTTTAATTCACCCCTCATTACTCAGAAGAGACATTCCTGGATGATAGTCTCATGGGTAAAACTAAAAAATAACTATGCAACATAGAAGTAATTGCGAATCACAAAAAAATTATCCCACTATGCCTCAATCAAATGAATCCCCAACTCCAGTTTCTTTCAGGGAGCCTCTCCAATGTCTCCCGACATAAGAGAAAGTGTAGAAAGACACAGGGGACTTGATCAATTGAGGTAAAATCCCTTATTTTCATTAGTGTAGTTTTACATATTTAATTAAGCACATTGCTTTTGTCCCTCCCAGGGCTTTGGAAGATGCTTATACAAAAGAGGACACTTGGAAGTTAACTTTGATTAGCTTCATGGGCAATCAATTTTTGTTGCCAAACAATATTCTAGGCATTTTCCAGTATTATCTTAGCCATATCAAACTTCTCCTAGTTCACTGAAAATTGTATTTTATTTCTGAAACACACTTCTACTCTTTCCTCCCACTCTTGCTTCACTTTGCATTTCTACTTCCTTTGCTCCTTATCCTAATAACACCCTAGCATACACACATGCGCACTCTCTGTTACACACACATGCACACACAAGAAGGTAGGCCTCTTGTCTGGTTCACTTCTCCTTATCTTTTGTATTTTAGCATAGACATCAATATATCTTAGGAGAATTCCCTCATCTCCAAAATCTTAGCCAGGACCCCTCCTGAGTGCTGTCAGCACATTGCACTCTCCCTACACTACACCAAAACTCTTATTAGCTTATCTGAATCCTTCACTAGGTTTTACTTCCATATCCTGTTTATAGATTAATATTCAATATCAAGTAGAGTTCCTGGATTAAAATAGTTAAGTAAATATTTGCTGAATGACTGAATAGATGGGAGAAAAGAATTCTAGATGAAATATTTACGACAACTGATGTAAGTCCTCCAAACCCTGATCATATATATATATAGAGAGAGGGAAAGTGATAAATATAAATATAATGAGTCCATAAAGTAAATCTATAGTATTATAAGAAAAAGAAATGAATAATTGTGAAAAAGATAAGAAAAAAACTTAGAATATAGTTCTATGGTATAAAATAAGTCTTACTGGAAAATATAGCAGGCAAAAGTGATTACCAGAATTCTGAAAGACAGATAGTCCATAAGGGAAATTCAATTAGTCTCACATTTATTTAATATTATAGGTACTGCATACTAGATAACACAGGAAGTGCTATCTATACAAGGCTTGTTATACTCAAGTAACAGAGTAGCATGGAAAAGGTAAGCTAAACAGAGTGGAGGTTGGAAACTTGCCCAGCCAATATTTGTGTAGATAAAAATTGAAACATAATAAAAAGCATATGGAATATGTAGTCAGGTCAAAAGAATATAACAGCTCTGAAGAATAATTTTGATTTTTATCTTGCCTCCTTTTCACTTAATAATATAATAATTGCATTTTTCCAATAATCTCTGATATGTAATAATAGTCTTCATATATATTAATGGATTCACCAAAATATAAGGAAATTTTTGTGAAGTATTGTCATTAACTGATCATTCTAATGCATCAGCACTGTAAAACACAACACTCACTTTGAGCATTTTCAGACATAGGTATTATTATATTGACAAAAATCTGCTATAAAAGGTTATAATTTGTAAAGATTAATTTAAATATGAGTAATTAAAATAGTTCATGCATAATAATATTTGAGCACTATATAATTGATTTATTATTAAATATTAAATATTTAATAGGTTCTTCCCTGGACTTTGGTGAAAAAGCAGGTATTAGTTTTAAAAAATCACCAGTGGTCAAGAAAAACATCTTAAAATTCAAAAATTGGTTGAAGATGTAAAATACACACATACACATCTAACCTATATTAAATTCATACTTTATTAACATTATGATTACAATTTTGTGGAGGGGAGGGAACAATTAAGTATAGCTGCCTCATATTTTTAATTTCAGAATTTCATATTGTCCTGTCTTAAAGATTAGGTAATAACTTTACTGTTCATTCTTTTACACCGTGTGAAATTATGTTGGCCTAGAGCTAGGTTGAAAAATCACAGACTTATGAATGTGACTATTATCTGGCTCTGTAAGTGCCTTTTTATTCATTTAAATCTGTGTGCTCAAATTTGAGTTCATATCACACTCATGAGATGTTTTTTAATGAATGTGTTAACCTGAAGGGGTGAATGTTCAAAACACTACAGAGGCAACATGTACCCAAAATGCAATAAACAGGTTTTGTATGTGCCTTGCCTAAGCAGGATTTTGAAAATTCACCCTGAAGGCTAGAATATTTTGTTTGTAAGAATCTCAGCTTTCATATGAACACCTGGGGATAAGAGAGCTGTGAGAAGCAAGTCTAATAGAAGTTAAATTCTATTGCAGGATTGCATTAAGTAGAAGAGCTGTACAGAAGTTCTCTTCTTCTTAGAGTTTTTACTCTATTGTATGTTGAGAATACCAAGTATTTTACTATTTATCATCAATGTTTCAGGGACTTGGGAAGTGTAGAGTGTATCTTGTAAAGCATTACTTATGTAGGTTTATGACTGTAGATGGCATACTGTGCTGACACATGAAAGACACAGCCCTAGGAGTGGCTCAGAAGCGAGTGACCTAGTTATTTGGAAGGTCTTATCTCAATCTTGGATCTCTAAAATTGCAATAGTTCCTCAGACTCAAAATTGATGGAACAGTATATCTGGTAGACTTTTTTTGTGTGTGGGTTGCAATGTTTTGTGATCATTTTGCTTTTCAAGGCACCTCTAAGGTCAGCATTTCAAGTATCATGAGAAAAGTCAAAATAAGAGTGACTGACAGGACCACATACCTTTTCATGTGTCTTCATTGTTGTGGTAGCTTTATGTTCATTCCAAGTCCAGAATGCATATTAAGCAGTCTTGTAAATTGCACGCACCTTTCACACCTTGTACATTTGTTGTCAGTCATAAAACAATATGCTTTACATTGGCATGCCGATGCATGGCAGTTTTAATTAATTTGTACTAGACAAATAAGAACCTAGCAGACTTTGAAACCATAAAACCAGTAATGAAGGCTTTAATCTCATTACCTTATTTACTGTCAACAAAATAGCTTTTATTCAGACTCAAATTTTTCCCTTTGTTTTAGAAGAGATTTAATTTCCATACTACCTATCTGGGTTCTCTTTCGATTAGGTTTAACTCATGAATTGAGTTTTCTGTTAACTTTAGCTCAAATGATCTATTTCTATTTGAGAATAAGAAAGACATCAATTTGTCCTTTCTGAGAAGTGTGGAAAGCATTACCCACAGCAGCCCCTCTTAATATGGTTTGCATAGAAGCAAATGCTTTCAGAAACACCACATTAGGGTTTTTTAGGTTGTGCAATCTTTAACATTCGTATTCTGGCCCACTAAATAATATAGTAGACATAAAAATAAACGGTGGCAATCATCAGAGATGTCAAAGACTGATAAAAAAACATGTAGTGCATGTAATTGGTAAAGACTTTCTGAAATAATCATATAATTAAATACTGTCTAAAACTTGCTTTGAAGAGGTGTAACATACAGAGAGCTGACGATGTTTTCCTCTAGGTTCATGTAAGTGGTACACTGTGATTTTGTGGGATAGTTGTGATACATTCTGCTGAATTGACCACTTGTCTTCTTAGGCTCCGTGATTCTCCAAGACATGATTTTATGGATTATTCTAACAACTAAACTAGTATTGTTGTGTTATAAACATTGGCACTGTCTGCCAAATATTTTTATGGAAAACCAGTTACCAGGGTCCCAGGAAGTATAATGAGCAGAAGGATATGTCATTTCCTGTTTGGTGTGGGACTTTCCAAAGCATTTTCTTTTCCCTTTAACACTATAACATTCAAGATGGTTGCCTCTCTGTCTTCCTGGATCTCTTAGTGACTATCATGACCATCATGCCTCAATCTACCATGACAGACATAAAATATGTGCAAAATACAAAACAAGTTTTAGTTACTGAAAATTATAACATTTCAGTGTAATTTATTTAGCCCATTCTGATAGATATAGGCTGAATCTAGTTTAAATTTCAGTAGTACACTCCTGGCCACATGGCTCGGAAGAGGCAACAATTTATGGCAGATAAGATTTTTGATAAATAAACTAACATTACCATAAATATTTATTTTTATTTGTTCCGACGTGGATATTTTGCCTGTCTTTTTCTACTTCATTTCTTCTTTATTTTTCCTCCTAAAAATGTTTCAGGAGGTTAGTGGAAAATGGGTTGCCCTTAGGCTTCACCAATGTTTCACTCTCAAAGACAAAATAACCTACATTTTATGCCTGAAACATATTCTTTCTTCCCATATCTCTCAATTCTTATGCATTCCTAGCTGTAGAAGAGAAAGGGCAAACAGGATGCTTTGAGATTTTTGTTTGTTTGGTATTAATGCAGGAATTATTTACTTACTTCTACAGAATAATATTTATATTTGTAAAGTATTTTGAGTTTCAGATTTGAAACAAAATACACATTTTAATATAGAAAAAATATATATAAAATAAATAAAGCCCATGGCAAAACACTATTTCCAATGTTTTTCCCCCAGTGTGGAGTAGCTGAAATATCTATTAGCAAGAAAAAAATAACTACAAAAAATTTTAAGAGAAGAAATGTTATTGTAGCATGGGTTAGTAGAAAGGTTTCGAAAAAAAAATTAGGTTAAATCCCTGATGTACAACTCTCTCACTATTTGACACTGCACCAGTTAATTAATGTATATGGATTAGTATTGTCTTTTCTTTCAAATATAGAAAAAAACCCAACATCTGCCCTACTAATTCATAAGATAGCTACATACAATTAAGATAATGTATACAAAGACACTATATATCGCAAATAATCTACATAAGCAAATACATTTTATTGTTTTGTTAATAATTTTTCTAGTTTTCCCTCCCCCTGCACAATGGAAAAATTATAAGTAGAATATGATGGGTAATGCTACCAGTGAGTCAAGCTGTAGTGGGTGTTACTGTAATAGTTCATATTCATCATTGCTATGGTTGAAAATGTGCATTTAGTTGTGGTTGTTTAGTTCACATCAAAACAAAATCTCATCTGTATGACAGAAACTCTGTTGTGTTGGGCTTTGAACATAATCTAAGACACTCAAGACAGTAGCAAAATTAGGCAATTGGAAAAATCAGAGTAAGAAAGACATTTTTCATGCTTATTTGCTTCAAAGGATGCTCTGATTTTGTTAATTGCCTCAAAGAGGGCTTCGATTTGCTATTTTCTGCAAACAGTATTCTAATCTAGTTTATCCTCTGAGTTGCAGCTGTGTTCAAGTATCCTAATAGATTTGGTGCATGCTGAACTATTCTTCTGCAATTAATTCACTTGGTTCTTCACATGAAATGATTTACACCTATTTAGAACTAAATTGGAAGCCATTCCACTCTTGTTTATGAAGTCATTAAGACAGCTTTTAGATGACACTAATTTGCACTTAGTACCTTTCATCTAAGGATCTCAAAGCATCTATGAAAGTACATTATTTAATAGGTGAAAATAGAAGAATTGAACACTGTACTCTGGAATGATGTACAAGGTAGGAAATAAAATAAAAATTGATCCTTATGTTTGAGTATAAAATAGTTATAGTGCTTATTATCCTTATGCACCAATTTGTCATTTTTCTCTTCCTGTCTACCTAGGTTTGCAAGACTCCATCTTTAACTGCATCCCTGGTGGCCATTCTCATAGTCACAAGCTGGCATCGTCTGATTCTTCTATCTTATGGTGTGTCTTCTCCATCATTACTTTCTGCCTTTTAAGTATATCAACCTAATATTAAAATTAGCCTGCTCTGAAAAATATTGAAAGGATGTGGATTTGCTTTCACTGAAATGGGCTAAAGCTGCCAGGCCTGCTGCTTATGTGTGTTAGCCCCCTAGAGGTCCAAGCGTCTTCAATTAAAAGATGTTCAAGACTAGAAAACTCGGGTTTTCATTCAGTATCATAACATCACAAATAAATATTCTGCATATTGATTGCCCAGGAAACTATGGTTTCCGCAGCAATGTTTTTTCTTTTCTACATGAAATATGCTTTTATTAAATCACAAAGACAAATAAAGCATAAAGTGGTATACCTTAAAAATGACAATCTAGTAGATACTGTCTTATAATGAGTTTTAAGAAAAATAAATCTTAGGCACAATTTGTCATCTTCTTTGCTGCCATTTATTCGCTTTAATTATACTGAAAGCAAGTATCTGATTAATGAAAAAAAAAATCTTAAACTAAAACTCCTAACTTGGTTCCAGAATAATCCTGTTTCTCTCTATAAAAGCAGATTTCTAGTTATTCTGAGTCTTTGGAATTTAGCTAATTCATGCTGTCAATAATGACGGTGGCAGTTGATAATGTCAAATGATTTCAACAGTGCTGCTGAAGATCAGGAAAATGTCTTCATACTAAATAGAAAAGGAGCAGACCGGTGCCAGGGATTACATCTTGGTGAGCAGATGTGGACTGGATTTAAGCCCAAGCTTGCTCTCTTGGCCAGGCATCCCTGTGCAGGGAACCTTTTGAACAGTGGCATGCCGCAGTCCTGGTTTTAGATCCTAGAGACCTGGAAACATCTGCATTTCAGATCATACAGTTTAAATACTAACAGCACTAAGAACCAAGACTTTAAAAAATTATTTATTTGAGAGAGAGTGTGGGGGAAGGGGAGGGAGGGGAGAGAGAGAGAGAGAGAATCCTCAAGTAGACTCCGCACTGAGTGTGGAGCCTGACTCGGGGTTCAATCCCAGGACCCTGAAATCATGACCTGAGCCCAAATTGACAGTCAGTTGCTTTACTGATTGAGCCACCAAGGAGCCCCTGGAAGAAGCACCAATATTTTAGTAAAGGACCCACCTAAACACCTGGGCTAACAAGGACCATTCTTTAGAAAATAATAGAAAATAACTTTCTACAAATATTGTTCTTAGATTTCTTCCTATTCTAAGGCACAACTAAATATATGGAAAGACTCAGTTAAATGAGACCCATCCATGTTACTTTCATGAGCCTGTCCTGACCCAGAAATGTTACCCACCAGGTAAAAATAGTTCTAGTGTTAAAATATTTTTCTGATTTAGACAAGCCTCCACGTGGCTTCCACACTCTGCTTCTTCTCTGAAGTTAGTACTACTTATGATTCTCTGTTTTTTAGGCTAATGAAGATAACAAGAAGCTCTAGATTCTTTTGGGGAGCATCCTTAAGCATTGCTTAAACATGCTGACCCTAATTAATAACCAGCTACTGTATATAATACAGGAAGGTTTGTGTGTGTGTGTGTGTGTGTGTGTGTGTGTGTGTGTGTGAGTCCAATACAGTTCTATACTGTGATGATTCTATGATTTTAAGCTAACAATCTGAGAAACATAAATCAGTTCGCCATCCACTACACATTATTTTTGTAAGATAAAAACCCAGATAAAAACCTGGGTGGCTCAGTTGGTTAAGCATCTGCCTGCAGCTCTGGTCACCATCTCAGGGTCCTGGGATGCAGCCCTACATCGGGCTCCCTGCTCTTGGGGAGCCTGCTTCTCCCCTTCCCTCTACCCCCTGCTTGTACTCTCTATCTCAAATGAATAAAATATTTTTTTAAACAAGAAGAAAACAATAAAACATTATTTAGGGATTATTTGCCATTGCAGATAGTCCGTATCCAATGTGAACATTCTCTTGAGCTGCCCCAGCACGAAAGACTGACTCCTTAGTCCTTGATGGAGATGATCCTCCATCTTTTACATGGTAGTGTAAGGATTACAACAAAATATACTATGGCCTGTCATGGCCTGGACTTCATTTAAGCTTCACATAGGGATGTCAGGGTAATAACTTACTGTTTTTGGTCTTCCTAATTCAAATTTGAAATAACTTCAAAATCATCCTCTCCTGACCATAATTTCAAATATTAGGAAAAAAGTCTACTCTTACTATTTAAGTTTTGTTCGGTGAGTGGAGAATAGAGAAGTACCCTGAGTGAGTGATTTTAAATCAATAAATAATCCAAAATAAATTTTGGACAATTTTTGTAGCCAGTGTATTCTTTAACTCAAAAAATTAGAACATAGAGTTTAAAATTTGATTCCCTCATAAAGTTGTTTAGCAAAATTATCCATTTATGGATAAAGCACCTAGCAGTGGTTCTTCCACTTTGACATAAATAAGAATCACCTGAAGGGCTTGTTAAAACACAGATGGTTGGACCTCACCTGGAGTTTCTTGTTCATAGTCTGGAGTGGAGCCTCAGAATTTGTGTTTTTAACCAGCTCAGTTTGCTGGTGCAGGGACCACTCTGGAAACCTCTGCCCCACTGTTTGTAACTATAGAATCAAATTATGTGGGCAGCCCGGGTGGCTCAGCGGTTTAGCGCCGCCTTCAGCCCAGAGCCTTATCCTGGAGGCCCAGGATCGAGTCCCACGTCAGGCTCCCTACATCGAACCTGCTTCTCTCTCTCTCCATGTCTCATGAATAAATAAATAAGATCTTAAAAAAAAAAAAAAGAATCAAATTATGCCATTTTACTTTGAGAATATATTTTCCATCATGGAAATGTATAGTTTTAATCAAAGAAACTCACTGAAGTCACTATTATGAATGATTAAAAATTTCTGGAAGCGATTACAAAATGCATGGTATCTTAGAAGATATAGAATTAATTGCGGTATCACCACCAAGATCCAACTCAAGGGGTTAATAACTCTAAGAAGTCTTAAAATATTTGTTGCTTGACCATGTTAAGCATGTTGCTTGGTCATGTTAGTGTGAGGAAAATAAAAAGGAATATAGATCAAAATCATATCTACCAATGAATTCCTCAAATAACCGATTTATATATGGGTCAATGAAATATATATCTCTATTGCCACAGCAATGGATGAGATAGGGACCAGTACTGAAACCTTAAAAAACAGCAACAAGTAGGGGCGTCTGGGTGGCTGGGTCAGTTGAGCGCCCGACTCTTGATTTGAACTCAGGTCATGATCACAAGGTTGCGAGGTACAGCCTGGTTGTCAGGCTCTGCGCTCAGCGTGGGGGGGAATCTGCTTGAGATTCTTTCTCTCTCTCTCCCTCTGCCTCTTCTGTCGATCAAGTTCTCTCTCTCTTATTTATTCAAATAAATAAATCTTAAAAAAACCTAAACAAACAAAACACCCCCCAGCAACAAGTATAACATAGGCACGTCCTAACTATTAGCCATCATGTAAATTATGAAAATGTGTAAAGGATGATGAGTGGTGAGGTATCTTTTTTCTTGTTGCCCTGGAATTGAGGCTGAGGAATAAATTGAGGATAGAATATGCTCCTTCGACACCCATTTAGCAATATAAAAAGAATAGTAAAAGGAACAAAGAACTTCAGTACCTAAGACAAGAGAATAGTTTTTAAAGACTAAAGGTGCCTTCAAGAAGACAAGACCTAAACGCAAGCTGGCTCAAGCCCAACTATTAGTGAAGCCAATCAACCACAGGAGACATTTATGGGAATGTAAACTTTTCTGATGACCCTTTGCTGACATTGTAGGTGGGAAGATAATTAAATGCACCATGATAATTACACAACAAACCCCTTTGTTCAAGAATTTATAATTGATACATATTCTTTATTTGCTGAAGTTGACAGAATAAAATTATGTCTGAGTGTTTTATTTAAAAAAATCTCTAAACATGCAAAATGTTCCAGTTTATCACAAATTTAAAAAGATTTTTTTGTTCTCTATGAAAAATACCTTAAGATAACTTTCGTGCTCTTTACTAAAGCATTTCACAAAAATCTTAGAAATGCCAAGTTTTTAACATGGCATTCACAACATTTCTTGGGGCTATATAATTTTCCTCCCTATCTTTAGATGGAGTATTGAGTACAATTTCAGATTTTTTTAACTGAAAATCTTTTATTTAAAGACAAAGTGTAAAAGAACTAAAAATCTCTTTACTGAGGGCCCAATTTAGAAACTTTAAACAGACTAATGTAAACATCGGTAAAATATTATCTCCAACACTTGCTTCAGAAATTGAAGCATTTGTGTGAGTTATATAAGAATAAATATGTTTTCATAGCCACCAACCATGGTAACTTTAGTACAACTTGTCTTGAAACATTTCAAGATTATCAAGATAGCTAATAATATAAAAACAATTTACAGTAGTATTTTTAGAAGTGCATAATTTTAACTATAAACCTTAGGATTTTATAATGGAAAGATAAAAGCTTTATATTTCAAAACTCCCCCAGGTATCAAGGGTAGCAAACCATAAGGATATGTTTTCATAATAATAAAAAATTTAACTACTTTATATAGAGAATATTTTATGATCTTTCAACTTTTTATTGATATCCTTCCTAATAAACTATTCTTATTGTTCATATTTCAGAGAAGAATGGCTGTATTTTGAATGCTTTTTGTATCAAATCTTCCTAGGGTTAATAAAATTCTCATTTTAATCCATTTAAAATATATTTCTAGAGTAAAAAATGGTGGTTTACAATTACTTACCCAAATGAATCCTTTAGAATATATGCAAGCTAGTGTTGGCCGAACAAAGAGTCCTTGTTGATATTTCTTCATTAACTGTTCTGTGTTCAAATTTAAGACAACCTTTGGTTCCATATGAATATTCTTTTTGTAGACTTTTTTTTTTAACTCCTTTGAAATGAGCTCTAAGCATTTTGATACTGATAGTTTCAATGAAGCTTTTCAAAGTACTCTTTTACCCTCTAGTAAAATATTATTTTTCAACTCCCTACCAAGATAACCTACTGCCTTCAATTCCGACTGTATGCATAAATATTTTCCTTCTCCCTACCCACGAATGCATCACCTCAGAAAAGGTTGAGACCTTCGGACAAAGGCTCTATGCTTACAGCCGCTAGAATTTCCCTTAAGACCTCACATTTTGCCACAATAAAGAATTAATAGTGGAGGGGGATTGATATTTATTTAATTATTAACCTTGAATATTTAGATTAGATTTTCAGCCTGAAATTAAACTTCCTGGAATTCCATGGGAATGACAGGCAACATACCTAGTAGTTATAATAACAGTGGTAAATACTCAGAACAACAAAAGATGGGTGGTATTCTTATATATAAGAAATTTATTTTATGGACCCACCTGGTTTTGGTATCTCACACTTTTTACCTATAAAGGATTCTCAAGAGAATTCTGTTCAGTTTCAATCCTTCCTACAATGCAGCATGTTTCAAGCTTGAAGGAAATTGCTCTTCTAAAGATTATGTAGATAACAGGATCCCCAAATATGCAGATGTTTTATGAGAGGCTTTCATTTGGGACAATCGGGGTCTGATGCAGAAAGGTATCAGAAAAAAAAAGAAAGAAAGACATAAGAGGATGAGGAGAAAAGGAAACCATCTGCTTCGCAGCAAATTCAGCTTTTAATAAGAATACTATTGACAGTTTCTTCCTTGTAATATCTGTGACATCACCAAGCCTTCTGGCAGTTGCACATAAGTTCCCTAGACTTAAATCTTAGTCTAAAATAAACCGTAACTGTTAATAGTTTGGCAGGGTTCACCTCAATTAGGTGTTTGCACAGATTTCTACATTTACATTTTCCTAACTTGCTAATAGGCATGTGTATTTTAAAATAAACTAAGTATGAAGCTATAAATAAACCATTTAAAACAAAGATTCTGCAAGGTGCATATGTTTGCTCTATTTATTTTCATTTGATTATCAACTATTAAATTTGCAGGGATATGCTTTTATTATGAAAATCCATGTGGACAAGATTGGTGTAAATATTTCTTGAATATAATGAGTAGCACATAACTTTATTAAAATGTGGCGGACTACAAGTTAAGTTCCCAGCTGAATTATTTTAGTACTAATATGCTCTTTTTGAAAGACTTTCCCTTTCACCCAACTGCTTTTTGCTTGTGATTTTAAGGGTATGCACTTAATCTTGCTATTTCAGCTATATCTGTGTACTGTAGAAAGCAGCCAGTTCTTAGAATGGCTGATAAACTAGTTGACCTCTGTAATCTACATTTTAGAGAAATGCATTTCAGCTGCAGATGTTTCCAAAGGTAGAAAATCTGTGAAGAAAATTAATCTGTAACTGACAGATGTTTTCCTATTAACACAGCTTGGGAATATTCTGTCCCAAACATGTTGCTTTCCTCTGGAATTCAAGAGCACTGTTATCTCACTTTCCTAGACTTTTGGATCCTAAAGCACGGCACCAAGATGGACTGTCATCTAAATAAACAGATGCAAACGTTGCTTTGTAGTTAGAGGGTGCAATTTAAATCTGTTGACTTTCACATTTGCCCCTTTCCATTTAATTCAGTTAGTTGTATAACTGCTGATAAAATTCTCCAAGTCCTGTGGAAGGCCCCGTTAGTTGCTTATATCAAAACTCAGAGTCAGTATAAACCTTGGCAGAAGATTTCATTCTATTTGGGCATTTTATAGCATCTTAGGGAATTATTTTTCTCCTAAGGGCTTTATTATTAATGGAAACTGCCCACGTGCTTTGAGGGAAGAATGGACTTCCTCAATTAGAAGACCTTTCAAGAGAGTTAACAGGGAATTTATTTTTTCATTTAGAGAAGAGAATGTTTCCCATAAGAGCACTGAATCTTTCATGGCTGACTTTCTTGCAAACACAATGTGTAAAATTTTTAGTTCCTTAAAAATTAAAGAGACACTGAAATTTAATAAGGCTTAAAAGGGACCTATCTTTAGTAGCCCTGTTTTTTTCATCCCCCAGTCCTTGTGATAACAGGTTATCAGCTCCACAAACTAAAAAAAAAAAAAAAAAAAAAAAATCATCTTCAAGATATTAAAAACAAAACAAAACAAACAAAACAAAACAAAACAAAAAACACAAGTTGAGTTGAGCTCTTCCCGAGGACTTAGTTTCAGTGGTTCTCAATCTCTATCTGGAGGAGGTTACAGGAAGACTTTTTGCTAACAACAATTATTAACTATGTGATTATGGATAATTTTCTTTGTCTTCTGAGGTTTTATTGTTTCATTTGGGAGTTATCTTATCCACTTTGTGGGTTATAAATATTGGAGAAAATTTGTGAAAAATATCTACCATAATGGTAAGTACTTAAATGATACTTTGTAATCATTTGGTAAATGCCACAATATTTACCTTGGTTTAACTCAATTCAATATTTGTGAACTCAAAAGGTATAATTTCAGATTTGTTACTGCTTGGCTTTGGAACCTCAGTCTCTCTGAGCCTCATTTATTCTATGTAAAAAGCATTACTTCAGCAATACCAGCACTGTAGGATTTATTAATGTATTTGCCTCATTCACCTCATCAATACCTCTACTGTAGGATTTATTAATTTATTTACTTACTACAGAAGTATATGTCTTCAATTAAATTCCTTTGACAACATAAAATTCCATCTTGATTTTATGACATTATACATTATTCGTAATAATAAAATTATTTCCATAATTTCCTCTAGATTAAAATACTTGATGTACTATAAAATCATCACACACATTAAGTTTCTGTTATTTGATATCTGTCATGATGGCCAATTTTGGAATTTCTGCTTAACAAACAGAAAACTCAAAGGGATGATCTTTTTGTTCAACTAAAACTATAGCACAGATAATACAACACGAGAATCTCACTATTTAATAAACATCCCAGAGGAGATATAGTGTGTCTAGCATAGTGATGATTATAGGTTAAGATTGACTCAACTTGATAAACACACATAACACAAATTGTTTGCTATTATTGTTAGAAACAATACCAAATATGTAAGAAAATAAAAGTCTTGAAAAGTAAACAGAAGAGTTAACAACAGCTATTTAAAATCATTTTCTTTACTCTCTTGATATTATGACTCTTTTGCATCCTTAACTATAATGCTATGGTCTTTATGCTTTACTCACATTAATGAAAATCAAATGTCTCAATTTCTCTAAAAGTCTTCTTAAAGTGTACTGGAAGTAATTCTATTTATCCCTTCCTTATTCTATATTTTCTCCAACACTATCGTTAATTGACTATTCTTTCCTCCACTTTGGTTTTTGAGCAGCTTATATCTTGCTTTTCATCATGTTAGCTTTAAGAGTGATATTTTGCCTCATTTCTTGGTAATAGAGGGTATGAAAGTTGTTCAAAGAAATGCCAATTGTTCTGCAAGTCATCTATTTTTTGCTGTAACTGGACCACATTCACACATACAGACCCACGGTCTAAACTCATACTGTAGTTGAACACTGTATAGGTGAAACATTCAAATATTAGTGCCTTTGACTGATAGGTTTATAAAACACTTCTCTTCTACTTGATAATTTGATAAGTGGATTGACAAAACCAAATCCAAAAATGATTAAAATCACAGAACTTGAAAACTGAATTTCTTATACTGTATCTATGGTATGCAAAAACCTGTCATTGGCATGTGGGGAACTGAGAACTAGATGACACATTCACTCACCACTTTCATGAAACAAGTTCACCAAATAAAAGTTGCATTTAAAAAAAAAAAGTGATTGTTCAGAATAAGACTGGCATTCCTGTCAATAGGTAATAACTTGTAATGAATCAAAGCAGTTGCCTAGTTGTTAGTTTAAATTCACCTGGAAAATAGTTGGACTTGTCCTTGATCCTATTTCTTCTTGTAAATATATTTCTCTATATACTTGATCCTATTTCTTCTTGTAAACATATTTCTCTATATATTTGAGGAATGCAAAAGAATCTAAAACAACTTACTGAGGGCTCCACTTTCATATGCTAAGGCCAGTGTCAAATGCTTTCTTAATCTTGTTGATAAAAGTCACAACGGCTTTTGAATCCCTTGGCCTTGGCCAAAATGGAGTTAAACTGGGGAGGGGGTGAATTTGTCTTAGCACAGATACTGGTAATTTTAGTCTAACATCTCTGCACCTGGGTGATTCTAAGGATGTCACAGAATAATGAGCACAATAAACAATTAGCATCATCCAAGAAACAGCCCTCAAATAGTCTGTGGCATCTGTTTGTCCCCAGCTCTAGAGCTAATAAGAGCCAGGACTCTCCACGGTACCTTCCTTTTCAACTTCAAGTCTAATTACAATTTCTGCATTTCAAACTGGTGAGGTACTTATGGCTAGGGAAAAGACTCACAATATTTTATAGTAGAACAAATTAAGAAACCCTGCATAAGTGGGCCGAACGCCAGCTTGCAATTCTCCCAGAAGACCTGACTCACGTAGCAATGTTTCTTGCAAGATTTCTACTTGTTTAGATTTTTTTTTAAAGATTTTTTTATTATAAGGGAAAAAATTTCACATTAGCACTTTTTAAAACTTCTTCAGTAAAGCACAAAATTAGCAATGCAACTATACGTAAGAGGGTCTGGGTGAACAGAAAACACATGAAGTTTACACACTGAGGCTGGAATATGCAATAAAATCTCCAAACTTCCTAGAAAATGGTTCGCAAGACATTAATTAATCACACTGAACATGATTTTTTAATATGTATAGAAACACTAGAGAATAGGGAAGCACTTAATATTGTAGGGAGTCTTTCCTTGATTATACATATTAGCATTATTATGACTTATCCAAATGTCTAGGAAAATATGTTTCTCTCTGAACTTTCATCTGTTCAATATTTACCTGGACGTTTTTCTTAACCATACATGTGGGTCTTTACATTCAGCGTAAAAACTTACAAAATATGTTCTTCACCAACTATAAAATGAGTAGGATGTAAACATGCTTTCAATAAGCAGATTTTTTTTCTTTTTGGAAAGACTTAAAATGCTAACTAAATCTGATGAAGTTTCTGTATCAAAAGAGAGCTCTTTCATTTATGCACCTCTGAGAAAAGACCATAAACAATTAACAGTTCTTATGACAAACCTGAACTCTAATGTTTGCAGGCTTTCAAAGGAGTTGCTAATTATACACAAAGGAATAAAAGGTGTTGAAAACTTTAACAAAGGGCTTGGACTAGTCCAGGGGAGTTTCTTGAAGTCAAAACCTGATAAACATATTCTTTTGAGAATGACGATGATTAGTTATGTCCTAGTAAGGACAGTAAACAAAAATGTTAGTGTTTCCTGTAGCAGCGATGATCTGAGAACAATTAAGACCTAAAGTTAAAAAAAAAAAAAAAAAAGACCTAAAGTTTACATTGCATTCTTCTTCCCTAGTATTAACGTGGGGATTCCATGGCAACGGTTACTAGATATTATATTATCTGTCTCCGTGGCCACCACTTATACTACAAGGGCGTGTGCAGAGTACATGCTTAGTCAAGGGTTATGGGGGAAAAGATACTGAAGGAAGGCAGAGATGAAAGGGGAAATTGTGGGTGGGACAGATAAATGAGTCCATAGTTCTTTACATCTCATCCGGTAAGTTATTTATTTTATTCTATTTTGGGTACTAGACTTATCTTCACTTTTTAACATTAATCATCTTCTGCAATGGAATGATAGGTTGTGCGAGCCACACTACACTTGTTATATCATTTCAGCCACTCCTCAATTTGCCTTAAACAGGCAGCAATATCTTCAGTGAAGATAAACCAGATGTAACACTACTTGAGAGCTATTTATTATTATATTTTTATATCCATTATGTTTACTAGTTTTCTGAAGCAGGGAGATACTAACAAGTGAGGAATGAGCACAGCTTACTCTTGTCACTCGGCTTCTTTTATATTGACCAGCGCTAAGACAAGATTCCATTTAGGGCACAAACTATTAATGCATTTATATGAAAGCTTAACAATTTTTAAAAATTTTATCTATCTGTCTAAATCTATTCATTTTAGATTACTTATTTATCGAAGGAGGAAAGGGGCAGAGCGAGGGAGAGGAAAACCTAGGAAGACTGCACTGAGCAGGGAGCCAGACACTAGCTGATTCTTACCACGCTGAAATCATGACCAGAGGCAAAACCAAGAGTTGGCTGATGAACCCACTGCGCCACCCAGGTGCTCCCCTTAACAGTTTTTTTAAAATTCAAGCCTTTTATTTACTTTTCTCCCCCTTCTTAGGATTTTCTTTTTTTTTTTTTTTTTTATTTTACCACCATGGTTCTTGCTCCCCTGTATTGTGCTCTACATCTTTTCTTTGTTTCCTAAGGATAAGAAATATATATTCTCTTGGACGCTCGGGTGGAAGTAAACTTTCTCTGTGTGAATTCCTACAGTCTAACCATCTTTACATGCCATACCCGAATACTATTCACATGTCCTTTGCTGCTGTGATCTTGCTGCCATGGCTAGTAAGAGAGAAATTCAGGGAGCTCAAACTTCTAAGACTACACATTTACATGTCTTTAGAATGACAAACATATGTCTGAATAGCCGGACAGTCCCATAATTTATTCTTCATTTTGTTCCTCTCCCAGAGTGGTTAGCCAATGTGCTATATCATTTTAAATTCTGAGTTTTCTATGAATAGAAAAAAAAACTGACTTAGAATAGAAGTACAGACGGTCTTTTGGTATTCTCTTGAGTCCTACAATTAGACCCGCACAAAATATCCTAAATACTTCAAGCATAAAAGGAGGTAAATTCAAGCAGGAGTAGGCGTCCTTAGAAGCACCCTGCTAGAATTAATAACAATTGATAATAACAATATTTCTATTTATTTAGCAGTTACCATGCAACAAGTACTATACTAAATGCTTTAAATGCATGATATCACTTCATCTTAAAACACCACCGAGATATATGAGTTATCCTCAGTTTATGGTTTATAGGTAAGGAAAGTAAAACTAAAGATGTTAAGTAACTGGGATACTGTTTGGGATTCGATTGAGACTAGAGGATCTTGATTACTAATGTTAACTAATTTGCTAAAGACAAATATCCTTCCCTAATAAAATCTAAAGTCCTTCAATGAGTTTCATTAAGGGAAGGAAGGAAGGAAGGAAGGAAGGAAGGAAGGAAGGAAGGAAGGAAGGAAGGAAAAAAGAAAAGAAAAGAAAAGAAAAAATAAAAGGAGAAAGGATGAATGAACTCTAGGAAAGAGATCATATATATACTACTAAAATATATCAGGAACATTTATGGTCTCCAGGCATACTCATGGCATGGTTCCGGCGTTAGCTACCATTTTGCCCTCATAAGGACATTTTGGAACCTTGTGCAAGAGAGACTAAGAAAATAGGTATATTAGGTTTTAAGTTAGGTCCTAGTGTGTATCTTTCTTGTATGTCTCAAATGGTCTAAGATTTTGTTGTTTTCATCATCATTATTATATAACCTAAAGGGTACTTACTATTTACTAGGTACAGTGCTTCCTTTTTCATATATTATTTTATTCTCACAATAGTCCTTTAAAGCAGATGATTATTTTTCATTTTTATGGAGATATAATCTAAATTCGACAAAAGTCACCCTTTTATTTGCACATGTCAATGGTTTTTAGTATATTCACAAGATTATGCAACTATCCCCATATTTTCATCACCCCAAAAAGAAATATCCCATCCATTAGCATTCACTTTTCATTCCCCTTTCCCTCTGGCCCTTGGCAACCACCAATTTATTTTTCAACCTTAAGGATTTTTCTGTTCTAAGCATTTCATGTACACAGAATCATAAATTATGTGGCTGTCTGTTTCTGGCTTCTTTCACTTAATATAATATATGAACATTCAACCATATTGCAGCATATCAGCACATTATTCCTTCTTTTGGCCAAATACTATTCCATAATCACATATATCACATTTGCTTATATTTTTATCAGTTAATGGACATTTGAGTTGTTTCCAGTTTTGGGCTGTTGTCATTAATGCTGTTAGAACACCCAGGTACAAGTTTTTATGTGAACATATATTTTTGGTTCTACTGTATATATACATAGGAGTAGAAATGCTGTGTCATATGGTAAACTCTTCAAGTTTTTGAGGAATAGCCACCACACTGTTTATCACAACACCTATACCTTTTTACATTCCCAACAGTAATGTTTTGAGGGTTATAATTGCTCTACATCTTTGCCGATATTTGTTATAATTCATTTTAGTTATAGCCATCTCAGTGTGTGTGAATTGGTATCTTATGGTTTTGATTTGCATTTCCCTATTGAATTGTGTTAAACATATTTTTATGTGCTTATGGACCAGTTGTATATTTTCTTTAGAGAAACATATATTCAAAATGTTTTGAATATTTTCTAATCGGATTGTCATTTCCTTGTTTAGTTGTAAGAATTCTTTATATATTTTAGTACTAGTGCCTTACCTGAGACATGATTTGCAAATTTCTCCCACTCTGTAGTTGTTTCAGTTTCTTGATGAGATCCTTTGAAGCAAGGACATTTTAAATTTTCAGTAAGTACAATTTATCTTTTTTTTTTTCCCTTTTAATGCTTGTATTCTTGGTGCCATATTCAAGAAACCACTGCCTAACCTAAGGCCCTGAAGATTTACTCTTATGTTTTCTTGTTAAGAGTTTTATAGTTGCAGCTCTGACCGTCAAGTGTTTAATCCATTCTGAGTTCATTTTTTTTTTGGACATAACCTGAGGTAGGGGTTCAATGTAATTTTTTTGCATGTGGATATCCAGTAGTTCCGGCACCATTTGTTGAAAAGGCTATTGTTTCCCTGTTGAGCTGTCTTGCCATCCTTGTGAAAAATCAATTGGCCATAAATATGAAGGTTTATTTCTGGATTCTCAATTTAGATTATCTCCATTTTAGAAATGAGAAAATTGAGGCATGAAGAGATTAAAGTCAAAGGTAACAATCTAGTAAACTGAGATTCAAAGTTGGTTGGACTGACTGCAAATGTTGTGTCCTTAAGCACTTCTGAAGCCATGTTACACATACCATCTACACTGATCCATCCTGGACTGACTCCCTTTTGAATTTCTCAGCTGATAAAATAATTGCTGAGTATTTCTTTTTTGTTCAGATTTAAAGTACAGTATCACTGTGTATATTCTATAACTCAAAGTATTATGCCCCTGTTTTCCATTTCAAAAACATGTATAAATGAAAAAACATCAGATTTTCTCCCACACCCCAATATGGATAGCTCAATATAACATAAAATCAGATAAGCAGGACAAAAAGGTGATGTTCTACATTGGATTTAAAATAAAAAAAAGATAGCTCTCAGATCCCAGCTGTGCAGCTAGTTAGTTACTTGTTCCTTGATAAATCCTGCAACCGCTTTGTTGTAACCTTTTTCACCTGCAAAAGGAGAAATCTGAAATACTAGTATAAAATATCTAAAATCGTTTCTATATTTGTGACCCTAGTTTGAAAGACATTATTTAGGGCTGATAACAAATACAGCTTATAAGTTTATATTTGAAGGGGGGCCTGGTTGGCTGAGTCAGTAGAGCATGTGACTCTTGACCTCAGGCTTGTATGTCCAAACCCCATGTTGAATGTAAAAATTACGTAAAAATAAAATCTGTAAACAAAAAGCTTATATTTAATATTTATACACATGAAGAAAAAAGCATATTAGCCCTATTTTAAAATACAGAGTAGATTGATTTCCTACAATAAAAACTTACCAATGGCATAAAAATCAAAGAAATTCTACAGTAAAAGTATAAAAAGTATCTAAAACTTTAGGGTATTTGTATTTTTTTATCTCAAATTGGTCAATCTCTTTGGTATTAGATATTAAGTTCCTATTAAAAAATTGAGGAATACTAATCTAAAATTAATCAGTTTAACAGTATATTCACCTAATAATGATCAGAAGAATGAGACATAGCCTATTCATGTGTTCAGAGGAAGAAAAGCATTTTCAATTTTGAAATGTTAAGATAATAGTCTTGACTCATTCACAAAGTCAGAAGAGGATTTTGGCCTAGAGATAGTATTTTTTTTGAACGACCTGAGAAGTTTTACGTTTTCAACGTCACAATGGCCAGTGTGCCATGACTAATCATAAGACTCATTAACCAGGAATGACGGAGAGTCTATAAATAGTAAATAATTTTTCTTTCCAAGTCTGACTGACTAAAGGCACTCAATGACATTTTAAAATCAGGCTGGTTGGTTTTTATAGTATCAGTGACTAGGGAGGCTAATATGTTCTTTCTTAGCGGTAAGTCAGGGTCTTTTAATTTTTTCTCTTTTTTAAAATTTTTTATTTTATTTTTTAAAGATCTTATTCACCTACTTGAGAGGGAAAGAGAGGCAGAGACAGAGTCAGAACATGAGCGGGGAGGAGGAGGCAGAAGGAGAGGGAGAAGCAGACTTCCTGCTGAGCAGGGAGCCTGATATGAGGCTGGATCCCAGGACCCTGGGATCATGACCTGAGCTGAAGCCAGATGCTTAACCAACTGAGCATCCCATTTGTTTTCTTATTAATAAATTTTTATCCTTTCTAAGATTTATCCTATAAAATGTTTATAGACATCAAAACATTTTTTAATGAGAAAATTACTATACAATTTGTTTCCCTTAAAGTTTAAATAAACTTTCGAAGTTTAAAACATATCTTGAAATAATTGATATCCAAACGTTCTGCTTCAGTGAAAAAAAAAGCCATCTTTTACATATATGCCTAGGACTACCATGGAAAAATGTGTGCAAAGTTAAAATTCCATGGGGAAGAAGTCCATTTATTTTTTCATCTCTTTCAGAAAACTGGAAAATCAAACCATTGTCCCTCCTTGGATGCCTGCTAAACAGTTGCACCAAGTTATTTGTCACTGGCTTCTGAACTGCTTACGTAAATATATAAAAGTTTAGAACGTAGACCTTAAAAATGAGACCGGGGAAAGGGGGAAGTTCCACGTTGAGTCAGTACTGACCTCTGAATTTCAGAAATGGAGGATCATCCAAGGGTTAATAGGGAGACAGTGCAAGCAAGGCCATCTGTAGGAGCTGACCTGCTCAAAGGATCAACAAGTAGTCGACAGAGATTCTTTGATACCAGATGGTTGGGAAAAGAAGATAGGGATTTAAGCCTTGAAAGAGTCCTTGAGCAGGGATAGTTTTACAATGGAAAGGAACAAATACTGAGGAAGAAATTATTGAGAGCACACACATTAGGAGCCCCAACTCCTTGAAACAGTTAAAATGTTACACAACTGCATTTCAATTTTATAGTATCTGCATGTAGCCCCAATTACCCAAATTAAAACCAATATTTATAATTCCAATTAAATGTGATCTAAATTCATGTGTGAAAGCTTTTTTAATTAGGGTTAAAAGGTCTTTAATCCAAGGTCATATTATTCATAGTTAGGAACTACTTTATTTAGATAAGAAGCCATTTTCTTTCGTTTCAAAGCAGGTTGGTCTGAAATTTTCCATATTCGCCTCTTAGTATCCAGATCTCATCCAACAGGAACTATTGTTGGCTTTTATCAATTATCCAAAATGTCAGTACTATGAGTCGAGGATCCATTCTCATGGGTGCAAATTCTCCTCTGGCTCCACAGTTCTCCTTATGGCCTTCCTATAAGATAGCCATCGGGAACACCTGAGTCTTTTCACAGACCTACAGAGAAAACATAACTAATGAAGGAAAATGTCTGAGTTTTACACAACCAGTAGAACCCTTGCTGATGCACTGACTGCTTAAGTATTTTTTCATTCTCTATATCACACCAAACAATTATGTCATTGAGTGTGAAATCCTGCTCAAGGAAAGGCCTATGCAATTTCTTTGATCTGATATTTTATCACATGGTACATGGGAGGGGGTTAAGAACTCTTATAAAGGATGGTACAGTGGAGTTAGGCCAAATTTCATCACAGTACAGTGTCATAACTCGTGAACTAGAAGTTTAGAAGTAAAATAACCCCATGCTTTCCCCTATTAGTCTCTGGTTTAGTATTTACACATGCATTCTTTATCCTAGTCATGCAAATAAGCACATTACTTATTGTTATGAATTAAAATTATTTATTACATTCACTTTATTATATTGAATTGTCCAATTATTTTTGAGGCAATTTAACAATGTAAAAAATCCCTAAGCATATTTATTTAGTTTTTTGAAACAGAAATAGTTCATTTTCATTTAATAATATTCAAATCATCTTAATTGCCTTCACTGATACATGTAATGTTTTGAATCTTAATAATTAGAGTTATTTAACTTGCAGGGTAGCCAACTATGGACTGGAAAATGAGGGCAGGGCTCCAATTAATGTGGGAAAAGAATGTTTGCATGTTTTAATAACTTTTAAGAGGAAACATAAGATTTAAGCTGTAACCACAATTACAGAAGATAGAGATGGAAAGCACATTTATTTGCTCAACTCATCTCTCAGTATGTACAGAATTATTCCACGCAAAATGCAGATGTTTTGCTTAGTTAATATTAATTTAACCTGGGAAAGATACATTGAATGGAAAAGACTGAAACAGAGAAATAATGCAGGCTCTAATTGTGTGTAGGTATGAAATAGAGAATAGTGAAAGAAAATATATAATCACCATCACCATTATTATCTTCATAGCTTAAAAGTGTAAAAGAGTTTAAAAATATTTCCTATTTTTAATCTTCAAGTAATGTATAAGAAAATGATTTGAACATAAATCCATGAAACCTTAAAACAACCTTTTTCTACTCTAAAATCATCTGATGATGACATTAATCTTAGCGATGTGATCTGTATTTGTTGAGGTATCAATGAAGCAGCCATATGGACCTGTCCAAAACATTATATTAATGTGTGGTTGAAATCTGAAAATGACGTTTGAATTTGAGACATAGTAAGTAGAAACAAAATGATGCAAAAATAAAGAATGACCTTGATACTTATTTCCCTAAGAACCTATCATTACTACTACTACTACTATATCGTTACTACTACTAGTACTACTCCTACTGCTACTACTAGTGCTAATAATAAGTATCTTTTATTAACTACCTCTGACATATTGGTAATATTATTAGTACCTGATACATGTCTTATTTATTATGCTTTTCCCTTCAACTAGAATGTAAACTTCATGAAAACAACTTCCAAAGGTTATCTTAAATACTGCTAAATCCCTAGGTCCTACTGTACATGGTATGATCTAAGTGCTAAAAATACTATTATTGAATGAACAACCAAGTACATTGATTACTAACGTAGGAAACTGGCTTACAGAAGATGGAACAATCATCAAGATGGAACCCTGGGATAGGAGTTGCCTCCTAACCAATGCAGGGCCTTGTAACACTAGATGAGTGTCTTTTCAAAGAACTTTTTCTTAAATATGAGGCATAAATATCTTTTTTTTTAAGATCATGACCTTTTTTTTAATTCATGAGACACACACACACACACACACACACACGGGTGGGGGGGGGGCAGAAAGAGGCAGAGACACAAGCAGAGGGAGAAGCAGGCTCCAAGCAGGGAGCCTGATGTGGGACTCGATCCTGGGACTCCGGGATCATGCCCTGGGCTGAAGACGGCGCTAAACCGCTGAGCCACCTGGGCTGCCCAAGGTATAAATATCTTATATTTGATTTTTAACCATAAGATCACAAAAATGGGGAAATAATATAATTATCATAATGTTTATTTTTCTTCAAAATATCACAAATATTTGTATTGTTAATTGCAAGTTCAGGCAAATTAAGGAAGAAAAGGTCTTCCCATTCCTTTTTCTTAGAAACTGAAAGAGGCAGACATAGAAGTATATATAAGTTTAAGGGCCCATTAGTAAGGACAAGACTGGATATCACAGCACCAAGACCCACTGCTCCAGTGCTTATTTACTAGGTGATAAAATATAAGTGCAATATGTGATCAGTGTGCTTTTATTTATTTTTATTTATTTTTATTTTTTTTTTCAGTGTGCTTTTAAAAACTTAAATCCTGAAGAACCCAGAGATGCATTCATTAAGGCTTGTTTAACACAAGGGCATTTGTCAGTTTATGTATTTTTATTGCCCCCTCAGAAAAGTTAGAAATTAATAGCAGTTAAGAATCTTCCCATAAGGGTTACTACTGAAAAATATCTTAGTTTATTTTAATTCACAAGATACTCAGAATCATTTATTCTTACAAGGAGCTCAAACCTATTATAGGCACTGTATTTATAGCAGCTGTGCTCTATGTGATGATTTGCTTGGTCAGATACTGTTTATTTATTCAGCCCCAAAATTCAGTGCTATACAGTGGGACCTACCCACTTCTTCAAGTTTGACCTAAACCTCTTATAAGTTGTTATTTTATCTCAAATATAAATCTATCACTTCGGAACTTAATAAATTTTACCTTTTCATACTCTAACCCAATATCTGTAAGGTCATGACTGAAACTATGATCATTTTTAAAACATTCATCGCTAAGTGCTCTACTAGAGCACATATAATTTATCCTTTTTTTAAAAAAAGATTGATTGATTGATTGATTGATTTTACTTATTTGAGAGAGAGAGAGAGCACAAGTGTGGAGGAGAGGTGGAAGGAGAGAGAATCTCCCTGGTGAACATGGAGCCCGACCCCATGACCCTGACATCATGACCTAAGCCAAAATCAGAAGTTGGGACGCTTAACCAACTGAGTCACCCAGGCACCCCTATAAATTTTTTAATGAATACATTTAGGTAGCACAATAACTACAATATGAGCAACAAGATGTTATTGCTAATTCTAAAATACACTTTCTAATATATATCATTCATATTCACTTATAGATTATATTTTCATGTTTCCTTGTGATAATTGCTTATTAGCTATATTATGGGACCAGGATAAACTATTTGAGGCTAGAATCGACCAATGAATTATTAAAATGCTATGATTAATCCTCCTTTATCAATTTCCTATTTGTAGTTTTTAATCTATCTATGAAATTTAGTTACGTTAAGAATAGGGATATCCAAACGAACTAGGGGTGGTAGAAGGGGAGGAGGGCAGGGGGTGGGAGTGAATGGGTGACGGCACTGGGGGTTATTCTGTATGTTAGTAAATTGAACACCAATAAAAAATAAATTAAAAAAAAAAAAAAGAATAGGGATATCCTGGGGCACCTGGGTGGCTCAGTTGGTTAAGCACCTCCCCTCAGCTCAGGGATCAACCCTGTATTGGGCTCCCAGCTCAGCCGGGAGTTTGCTTCTCCCTCCGCCTGCACGAGTGCATGCTCTTTCTTTCTTTCTCTCTCCCTCTCAAATTAATAAATAATCTTAAGAAAAAAAAAGAATAGGGATATTTAGATCAAATAAAGGTGAAGAAACTTGTTCCAAAATATGTAAATCTCCAGAGATCACAGTCAAAAGATCATAAAACTAAGTTGTCTTCATATTACTATTACGCAAGCCCACATTTACTTCTCTGCACCAATACAAGCCTTGCTGACTTTTGATACCACTGTGATGGTATATAACCACTTTTTAATGTCCGTTCATATCTTTAGTATATTTGCTAAAATAATAAATCTTATTTGGCTTAAAATTCTTCTGCTCCCCAGCAAAATTAAAGCAGGAATTTTATTTTCAATGCTATTTCTTTGCACTTCATTTTATAAAATATTAACCAAACTTGACAAAAGATTTTTATATGATGATAGCATTTCAACTAAGATATTTAATATGTCAGGTATTGTTAGTTTTAAATCAGTCAACGAGCCCCATTATGACCTCAATCTTTCATCTAGAGATGTCCTGGAAGTCCCATGACTAAGGTGATGCATTTAATCATGTGACAAGACTGATCATCTATAAATTTTGGTATGTGTTCAAACACATTTCCGTTACACATTTTCTCTCTTTCTTTAAAGGATTTCACATATATATTTATATAAATAATAATTTTCCTATCGATTAATCAGTCAGATATGTGGTATGCATGCTGTTATTTATTGACTTTAATGTTAGTGTGCAGAAACAAATTTCTGGTCTTATAATTTATATCAGTCTTATTTATTCATTTAATAACAACTGATTTATTACTTTGCTTTTACTATTTACATGGTACAAGAGCTTCCAGTGATGACTTCATCACTCTGGTATGTATTATATTAAAGTGCTGTAGTCTATCTTTTTATCTAGCCCAAATGAAATCCAGTACAAAACAGTGCCTTAGGGACAAAAGCAGTTGTGATGTAAGGGGAGCAGCTACATCAATCAGCATCATACCAAGAGAAAAAGAGGGAGCTTGGGTATGTTTATTAATAACATTATTTTGGTGCACCTGGGTAGCTCAGTCAGTTGAGGGCTGACTTAATTTTGGCTCAGGTCATGATCTCAGGGTTGTGGATCCTAATCTCCCATCAGGCTCTGGGTTTGGCACAAAGTCTGCTTGAGATTTTCTGTCTCTCTCCCTTTGCTCCTCCTCCTGCTGTGTTCTCTCTCATAAATAAATAAATAAATAAATAAATAAATAAATAAATAAATAAATTCTTTAAAAAATAACATTATTTCAAGGAGATATTACTTAATGAAATTAATTTATATTATTAACAGATAAATTATATTATACATTATAAAATAGCATGGTTAACAACTCTTATGTGCCAATTCTACATGACTGGACATAATTGTTTGATGTCTGTGGCATGATCTCCAAATAATAATCAAGTTGACTTTCTTTTCATTCTACAATTGTCATGGTAGACACAAAGTCTCATAAAGTACTATAAATTTAATGTAGTAGCGATGTTCCTTAAACTTTTGAACACTGTAAGTCAGGATTTATCTCTGTGTTTCTTCCAACATAGGGCTTGGCAAGACTAGCAGTCTCTCTTTTTTTTTTTTTTTTTTTTTAGGATTTATTTATTTTATTCAGAGAGAGAGAGAGAGACTGAGAGGCAGAGACACAGGCAGAGGGAGAAGCAGGCTCCATGCAGGGAGCCCGACATGGGACTTGATCCCAGGTTCCCAGGATCACACCCCAGGCTGCAGGCAGTGCCAAACCACTGCGCCACTAGGGCTGCCCAAACTAGCAGTCTCTTCTTAAGAAGTAACGTCTGTCTGCATGAAGGCAGCTGGGAACAAATTTACACTAGAGTTTGCATAGGCCAATCCTTACACAATTTCCTGTTTCTGCAAGCAAACTCACTGAAGAATGGTCACATTTATTAGAATTTCTACTCATTTGGCATCCACGCACTCAATCGGTGTCCAGAAAGAACTCAAAATCAAGACAACACTGGCATCTGACAATTTTACTCCTGATACACACATCTGTGTAGAACAAGGCTGTGTGACCCCACAGTCAGCAGTGTGGATTCTACTACGTATCATACCAAACATGCGAGCCTACTCCATACAAAGCTTCCAATACAGGCTCAGTAATCCAGTCTATCCCTAGTACAACTTTTGAATGAATGCTACAGCAGCAACCTTCAGTATTTGCAAAAATAGAATGTTCCCAAAGGATTATGGAAGGTTTTTTTTTTTTTTCTTCTTCTTCTTCTTCTTTAATCCGGGCATTTTTGTGTAATCAACTTGTTTTTTTCTCACTATGTAACTCTGTCTTAAGAATACAGATATTTGATCCAATATTTTGGTTGAGATATTTGAAAAAATACTCAGTTTCAATTTTCAAATGAGTTTTTAATGCTTCTGTGTGCAACAACAAAAAAAGTTAACTTTTTCTCACTATAACTGAAACTATGTGTTTAGATAGCATTTATTTACTTTAAAATCATAATATTTTTGTTGAATTAAATTTTTGATGAATTAAAATGTAAAATTCCCATCTATTCCTGTATTTTTAGATAAACAGTTTTCTTTATATTTATATATTACTCATATTAATGAAGTTCACTGTTTAGTTGGAGTTTTCCTCTGACCTAGAAGCAAATTCTTAGAACAATGTAAATATAATCAATAAAAATCAAAATCATGAAGATTACTTATTAAGTTAAACAATTTGAGACCCATTGGCCATTAACTCGTCTTTCAGGTTCTTGATGGAACAAATAAAATAAAATTTACTTTCTGAGTTTAACTATAGTCTAGAATAGTCTCTCTGATTAAGGAAGAATTAGGGATCCCTGGGTGGCGCAGCGGTTTAGCGCCTGCCTTTGGCCCAGGACGCGATCCTGGAGAGCCGGGATCGAATCCCACGTCGGGCTCCCGGTGCATGGAGCCTGCTTCTCTCTCTGCCTGTGTCTCTGCCTCTCTCTCTCTCTCTCACTGTGACTATCATAAATAAATAAAAATTTAAAAAAAGGAAGAATTAGAAAGTAAAATAAAAAGAGAATATGTTTAAAGCAGGATCCAATAGTAATTGCTTTCCGAAGAAATGAATCCATATATAATAAGAGATTTAACACATTATTCTCACAGGCAGATTGGACAAGCACATTAAATACACTTATGATTTAATAAAATGACATTTTGAAGCCTCATTAGAAATATACGGTCTATTAACTCTTTCTCTGTATCAAAACCATCCAATCAACTAAACAACACAATACTAAACAACACAATACAGTATTAGGTGAATTGTGTATTTTGCATCCTGATAACCGGGATTTCAGGTGTTCCTAGAGGCAGCCCCTTATCTCTTAGCTATGCTTAACTCTTACCTACCTCCAAGAAGCAATTAGTAAAGACAGTCTTTAGTAAGTCAGCTGAGGATCAGAAAGATTCTCCCTTTTACTTTCACCTCTAGGATTTTCTTATTTTTATTATTCTTATTTTAATTACCAGCCAGCCCATGAGGTAACTCCAGTTGTTTCCAGGGAAAAACATGATAGGAAATAATTTCCTCTTGTCTCTGCCATACATATGGTGCATTATTTCATTCTCTACCAGTACTTTATTTGAAAAACTTTAAACCAAAAGTGATCAATATTTATAAGAGAATATACTATTTCTAATTCAATGCAGATGAAACACATAAAAAGAGAGCATTTTCATAAAGATTTAAAAGCAAATTCTAGGTCTGGTCTCTGTGTTCATTACTGTATCTCCAAAGTAGGTGTCTAGAAACTACATAGCACTTACTGACTCCAATTTAATGTGAACATAACTGGCCAATACATTGACTTAACCTTTGTTAAAAGCATGAAATAATGTATTTGAAGAGATAAAAAAATAGCAGAGACAGAATGTGAAAAAGACACCAGTTAGGTCCAGCTGAAATAGTCACTTGGTCTCTTCTCTATAACATGCCTCTAAATCTTCTCCAGCACAGCTTTCATCCTCATTTAATGCAAACATGTCCAAAATCTTAACCACAGTTACAAGTCTGAATTATGACAATTTTAATTCAAACACTGAACTATTCTAGCAAATGTGCTGGAACTCCAAAGAGAACAGAAAGAGAAAAAAACGAACATGAGTCCAACATGAAGTGTGACAGGAGCCCCGTCAGATGCTTCAGTACTATATAACGTCCTCAGAAGGTGGACAACTCACCTCAAAAGGTAGAAAGGACGCTCTAAGAGGTCCTCCAACTGGGAAAGAAACAGATTTTAAACTTAGGTCTACTTGACTCCTTTTGTCACTACCTTTATGACCTATCAAATCGCTCAACTCCAATGGGTCTTGGGACCCTTATGGTAATTTCAGTTTGATGCCTAAACATCTTCCACATATACACTATATTATCTTAACTCTGTGTAATCAGTTGTCATAGTTATTAATCCCTTACAGCAGCATCTAAACCATCATGTGTCTCTATTCCAAATTAATTCGTGTGTTAATATTTCTATTTCCTATTTTCTATTTCCTTCTTTTCTCAAATCTAAGAAAATGAGCTGACTTATCGTTCCTTATTTCTTAAATACACGTGCAGTTTTAAAACAGGGTAAAGTTTAACTGTTGACATAGGGCAAATCACTTGAAAGCACTCAGGTTTTTAAATATGGAATTTCCTATGGTACCAGTGGTTTTAAGGGCTCTTGCTGCTGAGATACTTGGAGAGTTCCCTTTGGATTGCTTATGAGGCATTCAAAACAATTAGTCTCTGCTACAATGCTCTGTGGGCACCATCCTAAAGATGAAAGGTGTAATGGTTAATTCACAGAGATGACGCTTTGGAGAAGGGATTGCTTCATGCTGCTACATAGCAGGACGTATCTGCAGGAGCCCATTTGAAATGGCTTGTGGCTTTTCTCTCATAAAGTGGCCCCCAAAATCAGGCAAAATAGGACTGAAAACCGAAGAGTGTTTCTCTACTGGGCATGATTCTGAAAGTTTACTTTTTTCTTTCTTCAAAGATACACCCTGGAATAAAACATAGCCTTTTAATGTTCCTTGTGTTTGTTGAACATGATTGCTTTGTTACTGTTTGGTTAATCTCACCAAACCACTTCTAAATTCAAAAGCAATTTTTTTTTTCTATCTTGCTCTTTTTGTTCTGAGCTAGGACAAGATGATAACAGTGGCTGGCAAGAGTGAGTTAATTTTATAACCCAAACTGACATCCCATTCAAGTACCCACAATTTAAAAGAGTAATGAATTGTCAGTTTTAAACTGGAAAGGGGATTTTATGTGATTTTAGAAGTCTTTTGAATATTTATTTTGTTCCACTTTACACAAATCTGTGTAAGATTTATCTTGTTAGTTCTAGATGTAAGTCTCTCTTGGCCAGATATGGAAAATAAATCAGACTTCACAAACATTATGAATACTGAATCAATATATTAATATTGAGGAGGTGTTTGAAAGATTTATTAACCACAAAAAGATAGCAAATTTTACATCAGATATGTTAAATATGTTTAATCAAAGTCATCAATTGTAGTTATGCATAGACTCTATATATAGTACAGAGATTTACTTAAATATGTTACAGATTCAAATGAGACTATCATATGATTGGATGCTTACAGACAGAAAAGGAAAAAGTTAGAATTGACAGATGGAGTAGGAAAGTGCATTTTGTTTTTCGTTTTAAGCTTTTTTCCCTCCTTATCACTGATTTTTAAAAATAGCTCCACAAAGTCAGACATTCTAAGTCAGCTAATTAATAGTCAGGGAAGAGTCTCATTCATTCAACAAATATTTAACGAATGTCTCTTGGAGGACAGACCACATGCTAGAAGCTGAAGATAAACCGTAAATAAGACATCATCTTAACCTCTGAGACACTTAGAATCCAGTGGATAAATAGGCAAACAAATAACTACGATCGAAGTTTGAACATTAAATATTGGAATATTTTGAAAGGGTTCTTAGTCCAAACTGATTTTAGAGGTGTGCCAGTAATGAAATGAAATACTTACATACCTATTAGGTGAGAAGAACCCTCAAAGACAGGCCTGATTATCCTCATTTCACAGCTGATTAAACTGACCCTCATTGATTATATAACTTAACATTTTTCATGAAAGGAAATGATGCTAATCACGGTAAAGTGGGAATTGAAATCTAGGTAATTTCACTTAAAAACTCCATTCTATTTCTGATTTACAGCTCTGCCTACATTCTCATCAATTAATAAGTAAAATTATATTCAAAGTAGCATTCAGTTTATTTGGCAAAATTCTAAGCTTCTAGAGTAGGTTACATGATCATATCTAAAGCTTTTCTTATAGCCTTGGCTTCTAGTCAGAGTATCCTGTGGAGCTTTAAAAAAATATTTCCAACTACTGACACCACCCTGGTAAGAGTAACATTATTCTGTTTGTTTTCTTTTATTGGAATTATTCTCTAGATGTAAATATATGAAACATTTTGCAAAGGAAAACTAAGACAATATGTTGTTAGTGACATTTCCTCAATGGATTTGATTAAAGTATACATTGGCTGGCAGTATATTAATTTTATCAGTATTTAGATGGGTATAGAAAGGAAAGCATTTGGTAAGAATCTTGTATTGCAATGTTTATTAAAATATGACTAAATGGATTACAGTGGAAAGAGCTTTGGTTAGGAGACAGATGACATCCATTTAAGACCTGGCTCTGCTATTTACTATCTCTTTGATCTGCAACAAGAAATTCAACTTTCCTTGCACTTCAATTTTTCATATTTATAAAATGGGAAAAATGTACCTATTCATCGGCCCTTCGGGAATTGTAAATAATGCAAATAAGTTGATGGATACAAAATCCTTTTAACTGTAGGTATAAATAAAGCCAAGGAAGGGACTCAGTCCCATGAGAACAGGGAGTGTTTGTGGGCCATCAATACCTAAATAAATTGAGGCCAAGAACTGTAAGATTATTTAGCCAAAATTATATGGGAATTTAATAGCAAATTTGGAATTTGGATCTTTGTCTCTTAAATATAGTCTCTTTCCACTTACAGTAGAGTTTCCCAAAATAAACAGGCATATTGGAGAGAAATGGAGAGTTTTAGTGTCAAGTAAGTTTGGTAAAAGTTGAGCGATAAGAAATGTAAAGCACCAATTCTGTAGTTGGTCTTTAATTTGAGCCCTAGATTTGCTATTTCTTATTTGTATTATTTTGTATAATTTGTCAAACCTACATGAGCTCCCCTCCCCCAATTTCCTTGTTCATAAAATAGGGATAATTATAATATTTATATTTTATCTCCTTTGAGGTTGATTACATATAATATAATAAGCACTTAGTACAGAGTGTGGCACACAGTAAATAATCCAACAGACACAACCCATGTATTAGTTGTTTATGGCTTCTCTGACAAATTACCAGAAACTTCCTGGCTTAAAACAACATGAAACTTACTGTCTTACGGTTCTGTAGGTTAGAAATTCAAAAACAGTCTTCCAGGGCTACAATTGAGACATAGGCAGGTCTGCTGCATTCCTTTCTGAATGTTCTAGGAGTGATGTTTCTCCTTATTTTTTTTTCCAAATTCTAAAGGTTGTCCACATTCAGTGGCCAATGGCTCCTTCCTCCATCTTCAAAGCTAGGTTAGTCTTCACATCACATCATTATGATCTATTTTCTATCCTTCTCTTCTACTTTCATGGACACCTGTGATTACAATGAGCCTACCCAATAATCTAGGATAATCTATTTTAAATTCAGTTAATAAGCAACCTTAATTCCATATTCAACTCTAATTACTCCTTACCATTAAGGTAACATATGTACATCCTCCAGGGATTAGGACATGAACGCCTCTGAAGGCCAATATTCTGACTACCACAGACACCATGATGAAAAATTGCTTTTAAAGAATCTTATACACATTTACTCTGTATATGCTTTAGAGGAGAGTATAGTAATTACAGTTTTTAAGTTTATTTGAAACCGTTTATTTGCAGACTACTGTTTGGAATTATTGCTCCAAAGAATATACTTTAGACAATGATGTATTTATCATACTTCTAGCATATTATCTCCAATGCATTTATTAGTAATGGACTACAATTTGACACATGAGTGTGTATGCAAGCATTTACCTGCACCTGTATATATATATGTATGCATACTGTTATATATGTGTGTATATGTGTAAATAAAATAAATAAAAATAAGTAAAATTTACTATTAGATTTCATATTTTAATTACTTCATAGTAATTTCCAATTTTACTCTTTAAAGTAATTTTCCCTTTTTTTCTGACATATATTTAGCACTAATTTTAATTGTTTGATACAAATGATTCAGTGCAATTCTGTAGAGGAAATCCTTATCAGTTTGAATGGGTTTAAAAGTTCACAATAGGCCCTAATTCAAATATATCTAGCCACGTATATTTACTAAAATACAGAAGCAACCCTTTTCTACATTACATTTTCCAGTTTTATTTAGAATAGGCAAAGAAACAAAAAAGGAAGCCTGCATGATGTCACTTGTAAACTCATGGTTTTTGTGTGATATTCCTCTTTTTCCTAATTTTGGATTTCTCAATCTTAGAGATTAGATTTTGAAGAATAAGACAATATGTTAGAACTGAAAGAAGACCCAATGCCAAATGGCATGCTTTCATCAACTGATTAGAATTTTTTTCTATTCATTTTACCCTGATTTCATTTCCAATTATTTTCTTTCTAGTTGTTCAGCACTTTCTAATCTCTTATAACAAAAGAAGAGATGGCACATACACACAAAAGAAAAAAAAATAGAGCTGCTATTCCTGAATTTCATTATTTTATAGTCATTAACACATGGTTACAATCTCTGACACAAAATATTTCTCTGAAGACAAAGGAAGAAAAAACACTGATAACTAAGTACAGCCTTTGGTTTAAGCAAGACAATCAATATATTTCTGGGCATATCTCTAATCCCTCAGTTGGTATAAGCTCTTACGTGAAGAATTGATCACAATAGGAACGTTCTCTCCCATTAACATAACAAATGCTAAACTTAAAACAAAAGCATTCTAATTTGAACAATATGAGAAGATTGTGAGATATTTCAGGCCCTTGAGACCAGAGTTTATGGTCAACCCAAGAGAGGACTCACAGACAGCAAGCCTGAGTGAGAATTAACCCTTTCTGAACAAACCCACACTACCATCTGTATCCTGTAAGAAGACACTGGCAGGACACTCATGGGAATGCAGGACCCTGGGGCCAGTCTCACCACTGACAGACTTCATCCTTGACTTCAACAATCAAAATGTCAGTGCTTGTTATGTTGATACATGTTCAACCCTATCATTTCTATTTTTTTCCCTCCACTCACATTTTCTTCCACTGTATTTCACAGAAAAGGTACATGAGGCACAAGACTATTGCTGCAAATGAACAAATTAACTAGAAATACCACTTGCCTCTGGATTTCCAAAGTATATCACCAAAGTTTCCATAGGGGACCTCTCAGTAGACATGGGAATGTAAAAATAAGATTCGTAAGGAAATCTCTTCCTTTAGCTGACACCAAAAGTTTTCCCATTAATATGGTCTGTAATTAGTCTGCCATTATGCAAGTTAAAGGCCACACAATGAAACATATATACTTTTTAAATAGCTTTATTTGTCAGCCTGGGAGGTAATGGGTCTAAAATTAAAAAAAAAAAAAAAAAGATTGGCAAGAATTTCATCAATTCTAATAAAGCGCTTGGGTGGCATTTTAAGACATTTAGTTTTGACAACAAAGCCTTTTTTTGTCATTATGAAGTTGAAAAATGTCTTGGCCTATGCAGTCTCCTATGTTAGTGGTCATCTCCCCTCCAAAAGAAAAAGAAAGAAAGAAGGAAAGAAGGAAAGAAAGAAAAGAAAGAAAGAAAGAAAGAAAGAAAGAAAGAAAGAAAAGAGAAGAAAGAAAGAAAAGAACTAGAAAAAATATAGGAAGTTAGAGAAATAGGTAGCTAGTATTTATAAAGATTCTCTTTGATACCTCTATTAAATAAGAAGTTAGAGCAACACAGAAGTTGAAGCGTTTAAATAAATCACTGATCTTTTCAACTGACTATAAACATACATTAAGATCTTTTAGAAGACCTGCACTTCAAATAGTAATAGCATCATTTATTGAGTACTGACTCTGTCCAGTACTTAACATATCTCATCTTCTAATTCTTAAGGTAATTGTGTAACCTAGATTTCATAATCCACAAAGACCCAAAGGGATTAAGTGTCTTAAACCTAAAATCACACAGTTACTAAGCATGAGAGCTAAGACATATGCTCAGGTAAGGCTCCAACACATTAGCCCTTTCCACGGCCTAAACCCTGTAATAGCATCATAATTCTGGAGAAGCTATTTTTTGTTTCTTGTTTTTGTTTTTTTTACAAAACATGGTCCTAGGACCAGAGGCACACCGATCCTGACAGCATGAATTCATTATGAAAATATTTATTAAGTACAAATGAAACATATTGCCTGTCCTCATGTGCTTTACATCTTAGCCAGAAACACAAGATACATTAACTAATAATAAACTATGAAAGAAGTGAAGAGAGTCAGGACAACTGAGAGAAAGGGTGATTAACTCTAATCGGAGGGAAAGGAGAAAGTCAAGAAGGAACAAGAACCCAGTGGTGTGAAACACCGGAGTTCTTCAAGGCGGCACCTGCTGAGTAAGGGTTGTTTCATTGGGGGAAGCAGGTAGTGAAGGGTTTGCTCGTCCTTCTGGCCATACTTCTTGCCAGAGAGAGCGCTTCCAACTCTAATCATTTACTTTGAGGCCTATTATGTACTTTTTGACATTCACATAAGTCTTTGTTAATTTTATAACTGAAAAAATCAAAGTAGAAGTGAAAAACATAATGAATCTTATTAGAAACCAAGAGCCTCATATTCTTTCTTGTAACCACCAGGATTGTAAGCAATTGTCCAATTTGGTGGCAATGTTCTGGATCATCCGGAGATCCTTAAAAAAACATACCCCTTCGTCATGAAACACTGAAAATATAAAGACGACATCAGCTCAAAATATCAGAACACAGAGACTTTTCGATCCCCAATACGGAGTATCATTTCCATCAGAGAGGCTACTCCAAATGATAAGGCTAGTGTCTTATCTAAGCCATATGAAAAGTTGTCGGGCTAGACTCAAACAAGGGGGTGCCCTGGAGCCGCACGTGATGGAAAACTTTTGATTATTTCATTGATGAGAGGAGCCCAGGAAACAAAGGTAGAGGCTGGGGTAAGCTCCATGGGTATGTGTGTGCCCTCTACGTCTCTGGCCAGGTGAACGTTTCCGCCTGTATGTGATACTCGGAGACAACTGAGGACATGCTTGGCACAGTACGTGGCTACTCTTAAGTATCCTTCTGAGGATGACAGGGAATGGCAAGTACTGCAGCGAGGGGGACAAGGACAGGACTCAAATTTATGCAGCATATTAAATCAGAGTGGTAACATAACATTTGGATAGTAACGTGACATTAAATAATAAATATAAAATAAATCTAAAAATAACCCCTCTTCTTTCAGAAGGTGAGGAACCAGAAGGCTGACCCCTACCCCTATCTTAAAGAAACAAAGTAAAGGACAATTGTGCTTCGGAAATCTCTAGCTCTTCCTATTTTGATTAAAACCATATTTTAAGCCTTAGTGTGGTCCAAGAAGTTCCTGTGAATTCAAAGTGTCCAGGGATTTCATGCATTCCCTCCCTTGATCTTGATAAGGCCACACCATTTTTTTTTTACTATATGCAAATGCAAAAAGTAAGTCATATTATACTTTGGCAGCAGCCAAAGTGGATAACAAACCACACTTCAGAAAGCACAGATTGAGTTAGGTTGCCTTTAAGGGAGATCTCGCTGCTGTGTACTGCGAAGTTAAAAGAGGAACATATCATACTGTCAAAGACAAGTGGGCTGTGTGAACTGCAAGCTCAAAAGCCTCCCAGTAATCCCAACCACATGCCAAGTCTCAGAAAGTGGGGCAGGGCCTCCTTTGGAGATGGGGGGGGGGGGAGAAAAAACGCTCCAAGGTACGCAAAGCTGAAGAGCCACATGGACCTGTTCTCTGCCTTCAAACAATTGTTCAAATGCTCTGCGAGGCATCTTCATTCAGCTAAATAAATACCTTGAGACCAATTCCTATTTGTCCAGATCAGACTTAAAGTAACTATTTCCAAGAGTCTTTAGGAGGTCAGGAGCTTCAAGGGTAAATTTACTTTGAAAAATACACTTAGCTTTCCTGTTAAAAATGGTCTTTTGAAAAAAAAAAAAAAAAAAGAATACGGTTTGTTGCACCTAAAAAAAAAATGAGTATGCCAAACCTAAAAAAAAAAAAAAAAAAAATGAGTTTTCTACTTTGTGTTGTTATTCTGACATTGCATTCTCAGTCTCTCAAACCCCAATTCACTAATATACTCAAAATCTGACTCACCTCCCTTCATGTTTTTGTACGCTCAGTACAGATTATATAATGGGCAAGGACTGAAGGTCCAGTTTATTGATTAAAACCCACGGCAATGAAACATCTATTAAGTGAGGGTAACGGACTCTCATGTGGCTTAATCCACATGGAGTTTTTCCAGATGAAATGATTTTGACAGAAATCAGCTACACCGCAAGATTTAAACAAGATAACCGTATAACTAGATATAGTATAAGATGAAAATGTCCACATTCACAAGTTAAACATCTCCCCCTTCATGTCGTCCCTTCCGCTCCCCCAGGATCCATGTTAGTTCTCAGAGCTTCTTCAAGTGCGGACTCTTGTGATACTTCCCCAACTGGATTTTCTTTCTCAAGTCCTTAAACCATATCTTTGTTTCACTCAAAAAAAAAAAAAAAAAAAAAAAAAAAAAAAAAAAAAAAAAGAAAAGAAAAGAAAATCTGTTATTCTGCTTTTACTTACCCCATTTAAGTGAGTCCATATTGGTTCCCAAAGATGCAAACTGAATCATTAACGCATCAAGGTATATTATGTCACAAACTATTTGAGAAGGGCAGTCTCATAGTAATGCTAGATCGTGCTAACGTGACTATAACACAAATTCATCCAACAACAGTGCCGTGTGTGGATAAGCTGGTGACAGATGTTACCAAGTTCTCCATGGCTGACCTTCTTTTCTGGCTTCTTAATGCAAATGTCTTACCCTATTTTAGTGTCAGGAACTTTAAGAACAGGATAAAAATGACAGTTATTCTTCCCCCGGGGCGGGGCGGAGGGGGGAATATGAAAAAGTACCAAACTTTAGATATATTCTCACACGTTTTATGGTTAAAGAATCCCTCATTTTAGAGTCATATCACCTTGTTTTAGTTGGTGTAACAGCTAAACAGTCTTCAGGGTGAAAATGTTCCTCAGTAAACAAATAAACAAAAACAAAATGTCACAGCACATCAGCCAAGGATGCCCGAGTCAGAGTTTGAGGAAATTTGTTATTTAAAAATCTCAAACTGGGGCGCCCGGGGGGCTCAGTGGTTGAGCGTCTGCCTTGGGCCCAGGGCGTGACCCTGGGGTCCCGGGATCGAGTCTCACATCAGGTCCCTGCATGGAGCCTGCTTCTCCCTCTGCCTGTGTCTCTGCCTCTCTCTCTCTCTGTGTCCCATGGAAAATAAATAAAATCTTAAAAAAAAAACAACAACAAACTTCACACCTACTTTGTCAATCTTGTGACCCATTCACTCATCATTTCTTTATGTACGTAGGACTGTGTTTCAACCATGGCCAACTGCCGAGATGGTGGGACTGGATGGATGACTCCAAAGTCGCCACAGGATGCCACTCATGACCGGCACTTCCCTTCCCGTGGCAGCTTCTCAATCTGGGGAAGCTCCGAGCCGTAGCTCCCCGGGGACCCCTGCTTAAACTCTCGGCAGCTGCTCCTCTCGGCAATGAATGGCTCCAGTCAGCAGTCGAGCCCAGCAATTACAGCCTCCTACAGCTGCTCCCCAAGAGTCCCATTGCTTCTCACATGCTCAAACAACCTCCAACAGCATCTTGATCCCCCAGCAGCTGCACATTCGAGCGTTTCTTTGTCAGCACCGCTTTAAAGGATGTCTCGTGGCAATGCTCTAATGGAGCCATTCCCCCAATCTTAAGAGCTGGTCCTGTTCCCAAACAGCCCATCCCCCAACCCTCATTCCACTTTATGGAACAAGCCAATGTGGTGTCAGACTTTTAACTGCTTCCTCAGCACTTGCTGGGTCTTGAAGTAGCTGCTCATTCAGTTCTGAGTGATTTGTCCTGCACACAGAGAGGAAGTCCCATGCACTTTCCTATGGCTGACCATCACTTCCCCCATGGTAATCAAACCTCAAGCCTCTCTACCTCCCAACTACCTCACTCCGAAAGTTAGATGCGACCTCCGTCAAAAGAGGGCCACTTCCTTCATAGGCACCCTGGGTAAATATGTGTCCCAGCCCTCATCTACCCTTGGTGCACTCATTTGCCTCATGACAGTATTGTCCCACTGATTTGTATACAGTTCCTTGAAGGGAAAAACGAATCCTTATTTGTGGATATTCGTTTTCATAACGCCTACAACAATGCTGAGCATAGGGCGGATGCTTACGGAATGTGCCTAGGTTGCCTTAGAAGTGGTGTCCAAAGTTAGGTGACTGGTTTACGAGAGAAGAAGTCCCAAAGTGCTTCACTGGTTTCCCCACAAGGCACAGGGGCAGCCGTAAAAATCGAGACCCAGGATATTGTTGCACAGCTCATAGCTCCCAGGGTAAATACACAACCACAGCTCTATAGCCCCTCTTTAGGTTATTTTTCTTAAAGTTACAATCTGTGTGAATAACGAAAGACTGCCATTTCCACTCATGCCATTGTGTATTTGTAGCTCTAATATTCATTAAAGATGCAACTGAAATGTTAATGATAATTGCACCCAAAAAGCTAATAAAGAGGAGCCCAAGGCTCACATAAATGCCAGCATTTAATAATTATGCATACTTTTATCTTTTCTCCTTAATTTATCTTACTTTCTGATAATTAGTTTAGTAAATCTGAGATCCCAATGTATGCGTAATTAATTTTAAAATTTGCTTTTAAATTTGTTTTCTTTTATACTTAGGAACGAGATATAAATTTTTTTTCCAGAATATAAAGAGGTAATCATCATTATATAAAATGGTTACCTATATAGACGATAGAGCTTAAAACATACCTCTTGAGAGTATTTACAAGTAGGAAACGCTTGACATTTTAGGAAAAAAAAAAAGTCAAGATCCAGCCAGGAGAAGAGAAACCAATTTAAGTATTTCAAATAAAAGGGGTTTAATACAGTGAGTTGTTATAAAGGGCTAACAAACCAAAGCATGTAAGAGCAGAGAGACTCAGATTTGCAGCAGGGAGAAGACACTCATAACTCCTACAAACACGTACGGTTATCAGAACCCAGAGTTCGGGAGCGCTCCCGGGGAGGAGAGCCACAGCATGGGCCGGCCTTGCATGAGCTGCGCCAACGGGAGGACGGGCTGGCCAGTGGGAGCTGGAGCCCAGGAGGAGAAGGGCTCTCAGAACGCACGGCCTGCAGCCAACAGACAGGGGGGTAGCCCGACTTCCTCCTTCCTGACCTCCTGCCAGGGTCCCTTACTGGGTGAGTCCCATCAGAACCAGAGAAGGGAACAGCCTGGGAACATGCCCACGGGGTCAGCCAATTCCACTATACAGGGCACAGCAGAAGAGGTACAAAGCATGACTCTGAAATCAATAGGGCAAAAGTGACTACCGCTGTACCTTTTCCTTAATTTTAGGTAGTAATTAGCTTTCCCAAAAAATGTAGAATCCTAATTATTGTAGCTCAAAATGTATACCTAACAAGGTATACCTAACATTGGTATACACCGATCATATCTTTTCACGTGAAATTTGTCCACTGGAAGGAAAAATCATCAATTTTATTAATATTTTACAACTAACTCTGTTATCTATATTCTTCAACAGACGTCACTGGGAATCAATAGTGAGACCAATCTCAATTACGTCCTAATTCAAAAAAGGAAAGAGGAAGGGATCTGCCTATACATGATTGGTTCATTGGAGTAGGAAGACGGTAAGATTTATTAAATATCTACTCTGAATCAGACAGAGGATTTGTTCACATGCCTAATTGTGTTTTTTTTAAAAAAAATTTCATAGCAAGCCGGAGCGTTAGGTATTATTTTTTACTTCTCAGAGAATGAGAATGAGTTGTAGAAAGATGGAGACACTTAAGTTCATCTACTTTATACATATCAGAGCAGGCTGCCGCCTGCGGTCCATCTAATACGTACGCCACACTAAACTACTTAGGAGAACGCTGGTATTAACTAGATTCAAAGGGAGAAATAGCCCAAATCATTATTGAATGAGAAAAAAAAAATCTGGAGGAATTTTTTCGGGTCACTAGCTAGCTTCTACTCCTAAGGAACTTCACTCAGCCGCTCTACTGTGTCTACAGCATTTATTTTAGGCCCAAGTACTTGCCAGCCCCTGTTCCATTCACTAAGGGTTAGGCAATAAGATGAACGAGATTTATAGTTTCATGGAGCTTATCACAATCTGCCACACATTGGGGAATTAAAGCACATCTCTCTCTATCTTTTCTCTTAGTTTAGTAGTATCTCATTCTGGGGTGATTTTTACCCCAGCAAGGTCCTGAGATATTGTGGGGTGTCACAATCAGGAAATGCTACTGGTGTCTCTGGTGTTGAGGCCAGTATTCTAAGTCCATTCAGGCTACTATCACGAAATATCATTAACAGAGTGGTTTATAAACAGCAGACATTTATTTCTCCTCGTTCTGGGGGTTGAGAAGTCCAAGATCGTGACGTCACCAGATTCAACGTCTGATGGGGACCCATTTCCTAGATGGCCAAATTTTCATTTTTACAGCCTCACATGGTGTGGAAGGGCGAGCGGTCACTGCAGGGGTCTCTTGTGTAAGGGCACTAATCACTTTCATGAGGTTTCCACCCTCGTGACCTAAGCTCCTCCTGAAGATTCCACCTCTAAATACCATCACGTTGGGCACTAGGTTTGGGGGCATACAATCTTTAGCAGCCAGGACTGCTCCTAAACATACTACAATACACAGTCATTCCCACCCCCTCCAACACACACACACACACACACACACACACACACACACACTATGGTCCAAAATGTCAATAGTGCAAAGGTTGAGAAATCCTGTTCGAGGTGTATAAGAAGTTGTCTTTATTTTTGAATGTGTGTGTGCACTGGTTTTCTATTTGCTGCCATAAATTACTACCAACTAAGAAGCTTAAAATGCATTTTCTTTTTGGGGGAAAATTTTATTTATTTGTTTGAGAGAGAAAATGAGAGAGAGATAAAGAGAAAAAGAAAGAAAGGGATTGCACGAGTTGGGGGAGAAGGGGAGTGATAGGGGAGAGAGAGAAGCAGACTCCCCACTGAGCAGAGGCTCCATCCCAGGACCCTGAGGTCATGACCTGAGCCAAAGGCAGATGCTTAACTGACTGAGCCATCCAGGCGCCCCTTAAAATAAATTTATCTTTAAACAAATTGGTCTTACAGTTCTATATGTTAGATGTTATAAGTCTCTCCCAGCAAAAATCAAAGTATTGCCAGGCCTGCATTCTCTTCTGGAGTCTTTACTGGAGAATCCATTCCCTTACCTTGTTCTGCTTCTAGAGGCTACCCATATTGCTCAAGTCATGATCTTCTATCTTTGACACCAGTAAAGGCACGTCCAGTCCTCCTTCTATCAATTGCCCTGACCTACTTCCCTAGTCATATATCCCTCTGATTCTCCTCTGCCTTCCTCTCCCACTATTAAGGGGCCTAGTGGCTTCATCTGGTCCACCTGGGTAATCCCAGATACCATCCCCATTTTCAGGTTAGGTGGTTTGCATACTTATTTCCTTTTTGCCATGTAATCTAACATATTCGCTGGTTCCAGAAATGAGGACATGGTCATCTCTAGGGACCCTTCTGTGTAGCATAAGGAAGAACACATGTGCAACTTTTAGCAAAGTTATTTGCACAGACTTGGTACTGAATTGAAGTGAGACCACCCAAGTATTTTTTTTTTAATTAAGCTGAATGAATCCTAGATGTCCCTTTAAAATGATTACCTTTAAATGAAAAGGTCATAAGCAAAGGGAAAACAATATACACGTCTTGCCTAATTCAAATAGCTCTGAAATCTGTCCCTCCTTAACTCTTCAATATGTCATTTAAAAATGTGTCCATCCACCAACTGGCTCAAATCAAAACCCTAAAATAATGAGTGAAATATCTGAGAGGAAATTCAAATTGTGTTATTCTTATTGCTTTTAAAAAGTTAACCTCTTACTTGGTCTGACAAGGAACCCTTGGCTATTATCTTAGTAGCTAACTCTGTCTCATATATATATATATATTTTTCTCAAAATAACACTGCTCTATATATAGATTCATAAATTATGAATCTATATATATTCATAAAATGCTGGTATCCCATTTATTATTTTTTCACTACAAAATGCAATCACTATTCTGCACTTGTAAAAACATGGGGATTAGCAGAGGATAAAGATGCTATGACCTGGAATGGAAATAAGCAACCTAAGTCATGAATGCCTAACTAATCCTTTTAATTTAAAATTTTTCCTGTTATGTCAGCATTCCTGATGTTATGCCCTAAAGATAGCATCAATACATTAAGTCACAGCTTAAGCGAAGTGACTGGCATGAAGCCAGGGAGAAAGAAGTATGTACGTGCATACAACCAATAAATGGCTATTGAGTCCCTAACATTTGTCAGGCACTTTCCTGGATATTTAGGAGTAAAAAAAAAAAAAAAAAAAAAAAAAAAAAAAGGATTAAGACTCAGCCCTCCCTACAAGGAGTTCACTGGGGTTCTTAATGGGAGTCCACACGCAGATTGATGGGGTTCACGTGCATCCTGCTCACATAAAGTAGTCAGTAAAATGTTAACGGTATATATATTTTTTCTCCCAGGTGTACAAGTTTCATCAGATTTTCAAGTGGGTTTGTGACCACAAAAAAATGTGTAAGGACCACTGGTCTGGATGCAAGACAAGTGTGGGTGAGGAAGTTCTGACAGCTTATGCTGAAGGGATGGGGAGGTAAGTGGTGTGGGGCAGAGAGACGCGAGGACATGGAGCCACTCTACGATTCTGCAAACTGAACTTTGCCACCAGGCTTCACTATGCCTATCTTCCTCTTGGCCCTACACATAATTAATTCTTATTGTTCTGCTGCAAATCATAAGATGTAAAACAATAGCATTCAGAGATCCAAATTTTCTACTCTGCTAAGTTTGACATATCTAAGGGTTCTAAAGGGGTATGCCATTTAGAATTTAGTTAATGGAAACAGCAAAATCCTAATTATCTTGGCAGTAATTTCTTAACTATCCACATAATTTGGGGGAAGTAAACAGTAAAATTATTTCGTAGATCAAATCGTATTGCAATGACTTCCAAGAAGACAAATTATTTCACCAGGCTCTCATTTTATTTGCAGGGTTTCTCAAAATAAGCAGACCAGCTAAAGCTTGGTAATCTTTTATTTATAGAGAGATTTTCATACTGATAGTGTACATTGCATTGGGATTTGACACATAGTTATTTTCTTTGTTTTTTAGGGGAAAAAATAAAGATACTCCAAGATAGGCAACAAATGCAGGTATTCTGAAATTTAACAACAAAACAACTCAGAATTACAACCGAGAAAATAAAAATGTCATCAGTCTGAGCTTTTAGATACTTAACCAAAATACGTGTTTCAAGAAGTAGAATAAATATCCATTAATTGTTGAAGGGACTTTTAAAGGGCAGCAGATCTTGCTTAGAGGGTTAGTTCCTTTAAAATATTATCACATTGTATTTTGAACAGTGTGGTAAAAAAAAAAAGAAAAAAGCAAGTACTGCTTTACTGAGTCTTAAAATGAGTGATAAATATTGTCCTACTTCTTATACATCCGTTCTTATATATCCTTTTAATTACTATTTGCCGATGTGATTCAAAACTTAAAAGCAAGGACAAAGCATGTCAGAGCAGAGTTTCTTTTCAACAGGACGGGCTACAAACTATTCAACCCTTTGATTTCATTGCCCCTATCCAGCCACACCTCAAAAAATGATCCAACTCATGAGCAAATCAGAAGTACCGAAGAAGAACCTTCCTTGTCACAACTCACTAGTAAGCAAAGATGCTTATTTAAATTCCAATATTATCCTTCTTGCTCCAATTATGAAGCTCAGCAGTTTTCATGAAAGTTCCTTCTATAGAAAAAGGGATGATTCAGATGGAAGCCAACAGTGTGCAATATCTATCAATATTACTTTTTTTTCTCTTTCTCATTTCTCTCTCATTCACAAATGACAGCCTATTGAAAGTTTATCAGAAATACCATCAACTTACTCATTCCTTCTATGTACAGGAAGCGGTACATTATGGATTTTTGCACCGTTTTGATGTATAAAACTGTTCTAATATAGGATCTTGTATTGACTGTACATAAAACTTCATGTACTAATTTGTGGCCAGGAAAAGGGGATTACTAACCTCACTGAGAAAATCTTTTTCAAAGAAAAATATTATTTCATTGGAATTTACCTTCTCTTTACCTTTATTTTACTTCAATTACAGAAAAATCACAGCCAATAACCTTTTCTAAAGACTATAAAAGAAAAAAAGAATATTTAGAAGAGAAGAAAGTGTCTATTCTGGAAGAAGTGCCATTATTCAAATGAGAATTTCACTAAAAAATAGCTCAATTAACCTTATTTTTCATGGACTCTAATAGTCAAACCAATAACCGAATCAATGTCGATACACTCATAGGTAGAAGTAAGGTAAAGATTTCCTAGAAGCTGGCCTGATACACACTGCCAACTGCCATGTAACCACAATGATTCCAGCTGGACTGGAATCTCTGAAAAAAAAAAAAACTGAAAATAACCACCAGAAACAATGCATTATTTAAAAAAAAAATTACTGTGTTAATGTGCACTGCCTAAAAAAGCCTATTCACATAAATCCAGATGAGCAGACCAGAGTTTGTGAAGGTATTCTTGAGGGAACAATTTTATTGAAGTCTACATCCCAAATGATACCCAAAGGACTTATTTTTTTCCAAAGTTTCACAAATTAGGCAAAATTGTTCTAACTGTTTAGATTCCACATCATTATCTATCTGAACATCAATAAATACTACCTCATGTATGTCAATATAAGTACTTCGCATTGCATGAAGAACCAGGGGAATACAATGACAGTCCAGTTAAATAATAAGGTATATGCTCCAAAATGCGTATAAGTTATTTTTCTATAAATTGCAAATCTGGACATTTTAAACCAATAGAAATAGAAAAAGGCATATTTTTAGGTATGGCTCCCTCATTACTACTAGACTAATAGACCCTTATTTACATCATTTATTCAACTTTTGACCCAGTGATCAGTTATCAGATATTCATTAGTCTGAGTGAGCTCTGTGTATTTTGGCTCCTCTTAGCTCTCACCATAATGAGAAGTGGGGCAAGCAAAGAATGATTTATGGTAGAACAAGTAGGAATTCCCTGTAGAGGGATCGAGAATGAGTATGTACACCCCATCCATGTAAGTTTTATATTAATAATTTGATATTAATTAATTTTAGAGAGTGAACTATGTTTTCTTATAGGTAGATAATATACATTTATTATCACATATAAGGTGAACTTAGAAATATGTCTGATATATAGTTAATACATTAATGATATGGATTGTGTACAAGACACTAATATTATTTTTGGGAAATATTCCTCTTAATTTCTCCCTTAAAAAACCAAAACCAAAAAATGACCTCATGGATTCAGAGATGATAACTGTGGTTGCCAACAGCAAGATAATGTGGGGAATGACAAAATGGGTGAGGGGGGGTTAAAGGTACAAATGTCCAGCTATAAAACAAAGTAAGTCATGGGGATAGAATGCCCATCATGAGGACTACAGTTAATAATATTGTGGTACATACTTTAAAGTTGTTAAGTGAATAGATCTTAAAAGTTCTCAACCATAAAAAAAAAATGTATAAAGTGTGGTGATGGGTGTTTACCAGACTTATTGTGGTGATCATTTCACAATATGTACAAATATTGACTCATTGTACATGGCATGCCTGAAAATAACATAATGTTCTATGTCAATTCTATGTAGTATTTTTTAAAGACTATCTTTTATAACTATTTTATCTTGTATGTATACAGGGAATGAAGTTACCTTCCCTAAAGCTAAAGGTTCTTCAGATGGGATAATGAAACATCATGATTGTAAGGATCATTTTTATTTCAGGTGGCTCATTATTTGTTTCTATGTTAAAACTATAAAGGGTATAGATTTTGGGTCTTTTCTTTGCATTTGACAGCACGTCCAAAGTTGGGTTCCTATGTATAATCTTAATCTCCCCAACAAGTATAAAAGGAGCTTAAACAAAACTGAGTGGCAGGCAGTCTGCCGGCCTTGTCCTGAGCTGTTACTGCATTCAAGCAATGACTATTTTGACATGTGTCGATTCTGTAAGGCTTTTCCCAGTGCTGACAATTTTTCTTTGGTTTCATTTTGTAGCTTATTGAAAAGATTTTAATGTTTACTGTTGCAGAACACCAACTTGAATTTTCTAATGCATGTGGTATTTTGACATGCTTTTTTGACCATCATAGCTTGTGGGTCTTTCAAGGAAGGCAGGTCTATGATCTGTGATGCTGTGTTATTGCCCATCAGTTCAACCTGGAGCAGAAGTGTGGTGTCTTTCTCTTCCGCCATGTACCTTGTCAAGGCCTTAATATTCATAAAACGAATGTTAACAATATACTAAAGTGTGCTGCACTTTAAAGAATACAGCTCTATAATTGTGGCCACATGGAATAATTGCTCTCCAGATACTCATTGGCAGGTCTAATCTTGAAATATCTGTACCTGAATTCCTTTTCAAAGACCCACTGAGAGAAATAATATTTGTTGAAGTTTGACTAAGAAAGGACAGGTCCTAACATTTACTTACAGATTTAGGTAATAATCAAAAAGCTATCTTCCTGTTATTGAACTGGCATCTTTGTGAATTTACTTTCAGGTTTTTAATTTTTTTCTTTACTCCCCTGCACTTTGGGTTATATTAAGAGGTGCTATAAAGAACAGGTCTCCCAATGAGTGCGGGGAGTACCGTACAGCTACTGTTGAGATGGCCCTTACAGCTCACAGTGCTTCTCTGGGCTGATTCACAGTAGAGATGCTGCTCCGTCTTGAGTGACAGGACCAGGATACTAAGAAATGTAAGTGTTAACTTTGTGGATCATGGAATAAATAATTAATCCTGTTTCTCTCCATGTACTGGCTGCTACAAATCTTAGAGCTAACTTGACTCCCCCCACTCTCCGAGCTCGAAAATTACTTAGAAATCACGACGTAACTTTTATGTTCTAACCTCACCACGGACTGCATCCCACTCTGCTTTGTTATCATTGCCTCCAATTTCTTCTATTTATCCTGGTGTACTAACTACTTCTTTATAAGCCTCTTTAAATCCTTTCCGATGTAAAAACAGAATGTTAATAATAAATGGTGTTTGAATGTGTTGTCTTTCTCTTTTACAAAGGCCTTCTCCAAACAATGACTAAGCCAGAGACAAGGGGCTAATAACACTGTCATAGTTTGGGATCTTTGGGAAGCAGACACTGACATGAGAAGGAGTCTACAATGCAGGGTATTTATTAGGGAATACCCCTATGTAAATCCTTGGAGAAGGAAGAGGAATGAGATAGGACGGAAGAGAGCAAAAAGTTCAGCAGTAGAGCTGGTCCACTGTTGTGAGTCGAAATGACTCATCAGAGTTATCCGACTTTGGGCTGAAAGGGAGGGGCCTCTCTCTCGTTTCCTCTCTCTCTTTTTAAGATTTCATTTATTTATTCATGAGAATCTCAATGTTGCCGTCTGTTGAAAACACTCCCAGCAGCTAGAAAACCAAACCCATCCCTGGAAAGGGAAGCGCGCCAAACCCTCGATCACTGATACTCTAGGTAAGCCAGACAGGCTGAGAAAATAGGAACGACCTGGGGAAGTTAACTTAAACACCTTAAGAAGTTATTTTGGTCACAGAGTCATGTGTGCCGGGCAAATCTTTGACTCTACAATTATTACCTCACTTTCTGCCCATGTACATCTTAGTGGATCATCTGTCCATAGTCTCACAAAGCTGTAGTCAAGGTATTCTCGGGGGCTATTAGGTCTTTGTGTGTTTAATACACAGTATCTCTGAGTGTCTACTTTGTGCTATAAACAACCTAGACCTCAGACATGGACTCAAAGTAGAAGCCATCTCTATCATATTCTCAAGTGTGCAGTATTTACGTTCCACGATCCCTGTTATTGCAGGATTGTTAATAGGCAGCCCTGGCTTCATAGCTAGCCCTCCAGCCCTGGATGCTCTCACACTCATGAACAAGAAATGTTACTCTTAGTAAATGCTGTACCACATTATTTAAAACACTGGAAATTTAGGTCACTTCATTTATCATGGTATATTATATATAGGTAATGAAAACGTTATTTTCTCATTGAGTCTATTTCTAAGCCCTTGAAATGAAACTCCAGTTCTACATATTCTTCACATTTCATCATTATATATATTGTTCTGCTAAATTGGTAAGTGCAAAAAATAAGAGAACATACTTGCAGCATATATACTGAAAGGTACTACTATGTCAAACTTAGTTTGCATTGTGTTCATTGCAAGTGTCACACAAGTATTATGGAATATTTTTCATTTTTTAACCTAGAAAACATTTTTTTTCCCCTTGCAAATCATCTGTGGCTTTTTGTTTGTTCATTTGTTTGTTTGTTTTTGTTTGGCTTGGTTGTTTTATTTTTTGTTTTTATTTGTTGTTTTTTTTGGTGGTTGTTGTTGTTATCATCATCTTTTTTGTTTTTCATTGGCATGCACCATTTGATCTTCTAACCCAAGTCTTGCTCTTTCAGATGAGAAAACTAGAGTTTAGAGAGGCTTGATAATTACCCATCCATGAGAGAAAATTCAGAATTGGAATCCAGGTTTTCCAACTTCTACTTCAGTATTTTTCCCCCATTATTCCAACCATTGGTATTAAAAGCTTTAAGAAATCAAAGCACCAACAAATTTCCAGTGCACAATGTCTGTGTTAGCAAGATATCCCTTCTATTATCCCCTTTCTCAAATGATTTCTTTAAATAGCTTCCTTGAGTATAGAGTTGCAACAATTAAAGACAAGCTTTGTTTTTACTACCCATGCATGTGTTTGACATCAGTGATTAATACAATCTTCTCTCAGTTGCTAAATTTCTTTATCCTGGTGAATAAAGACCTGACAAATTGTTAGGCAAAGAGCGTACACTTCAAAACTATTGAGATATACCTGAGTATCAGACAACCTAGGAAATATAAAGACCGAAGAGATGTGCACATCAGCTTATTTTCATTCATCAAGAGGAAATGTAGCTTAAGTGGAGTTGACTTTTTGTGACATTTGCTTAGTTCTTGAATTGACTGACAAGCCTATTAATGTATTCCCTGAACTTTATTAATGTAATTGGAAAACGGCCCACATGTCAATCAACTTCTAATAAGTAATTATGTTCATAAATACTGTAAAATTATTAGCTTTTAATTTGACCCAAACACATACTTTCAAAAGAGTAACATGAATTTTCTTTTTCTAGAAGAACAAAATATTATAGTGATAAAACATTCAGTAAGTATGTTCCTACGATGCACTTCCTAAAATGGAGTTCAAAAGTTCACCATCACCAAATGGCCAACAAAAAAGAATGCCATAGGAAGGCGTGTAAGGGTTTTAAAAATCTGGACAATGTCAAACAATTTATGTAGCATAAAGTTATAAAGACATGCTATGAAATTAATATGTGCCTGCCCATGGCTCATATATCCATATATCCCATAGTCTGGTTTAAAAATATAAGCCTACTATGGAACAAGACACAATGGGCAAAAGAAAAGAGGACATATTTAGTGTCCAGAAATACATCATTTAAATGTATCAGAAGCAAAGCATCTATATCTCTAGTGACTCAAATATAATTATATCCAAGTGTATTTTTCTCATCCAATAAAAATCTTTCATAGTCTTTGAGCTAGAGAGTCAAGTCAAAGGGCACAGACTAAACAAGAGAACAAAATTAGGCCTGGATAACAGAAGAAATGTGTTTTTGACTTGTAATCCCATGCCAGTTTCTGAAGCTGGACAAACTCTCCTGCCCTCTAGATTCCCTGGTAATCTCTGAATAAAGATAGACTTCTGTAAAAACTTTATTATATTCTCATAAGAACATCACTGCGGTGTGCAATGGTCTGTAATAAGAAAAACCACTGGGGAAATTCCTGGACTTATTGTTTACCTTATACTTACCTCCCTAAAGTTAATTATTTAATTAATATATTTAAACTTCATCAAAGAGTTAAAATATTTACCTTATAACTGAAGCTGTATTTGAATCCAGGTTTGCCTTTATATAAGGAAATAAAGCTCCAGATGTGAGTTAATAAAGTTCCAGATGTAAGCCATGTACCTAAATTAATTTTTGAAGGGTAAACTCAGAGATAAAACAACTAGCTTGCTCACTCAGCTTTCTTATTAGGAATAAAACATGCACTCCCCGGCACCACATTATCATATAATTTGTTATTAATTTTACTTAGAAATGCTACGATGTCGTTTTGAGATCCACAGCATAATATTTCTATGCAACCACCACATGATTAATCTGTAAAGCACAAGGAAATAATGTAAAAGGGCAAGAATATACATTTTCTATTCTACTAGCATTATAATTGCATTTTTCTTGAGAAGTATTTATATTGGGGATAAATATGCTCTTACATTTTAGTATTCAGGAAAAATAAAATAACTTGATGATTCTGTTCGTATTTGGAGATTGTAAGTTAGCTAGAATGATTTATGATCTACTGAAAGTAAATCAAAGTATAAAGCATTGTGTACCATATTTTTTGAATTACTCTGTATTTAAATAAAGTAATTCTAGAAGGCTGTTTCTTTCCATTGTGACTCGAATCAAAGTAAGCAGAATTTGGATTGAGACAGAGTGTTGGAAATCTGCAGGATTACTTTTAAAGAGCTACTATATATATTTCAAAAAGTTCAAATATTTTAACGAATCCATGATGGGTTATCAAACATTAATTTTAATGTATCAATCATGGGTTCTCAAAGATTTATTGAAGGGGTGACTCAAAGAAAGATACTAAGTGAAGCATACATACAAAGAAATCATAATGTGGTGTTAATGGATAATTTTTGATCTTGGCAAGTGGGGATTTGCATGTCTATAATAGCCGTTGCACTTAATGGAATCCAGGAACATAAATCCCTGAAGACAATGACAACGTACCTTTCAACACTGTCAGTTACTTCTGAGTCATTCTGATACCCAAATATTGAACATTGTTTAGTCCTTCACAGTATAGCAGTTTCAGAAATGCATACCTTGCACAGTTAGATGCACCTGCATTGTCCTCGGCGTATGTTGAGTCTGAACAGAACACGTGTAGGGGCCATCGTCTGTCACGTCCACATTCTGTATCTGGAGGCTGTAGTCCCTTTTATTCAATGTTGAAATTGAAACCCGAGGATCCACTGACCATTTATCACCTCCAGCAAAAATAATACTTGACCGGTTCAGCCAGGCACCCTTTGAAGCTCCATCTTCCAAATAACACCTACAAATTACCAGGGATAGAACACTATTAATCAAAATGAAAATGGAAGACAACATTATCTTTTTTTTTTTTTTGACAACATTATCTTTGTTCCGAGTACATTTCCATATGCTGAATTATAGCACTGCATCCGACGCAAACATCGGACAGAAATGCAGAAAATGCGAACATATGAACACACCGCTACATCTTCCATTCCCAACGCAACTGTGAAACAATACGTATATACAGTTTTGTGCTGTTTTAAATATGTGTGTGGGATGTGTGTGTGTGTGTGTATGTGCGTTTTAACTTGAAGCCAGTCAAAACCCTTTTTTGTTCTGTCTGGATGACAAGTAAATTTAAATAAAGTTAAATTCATTCAAATAACCATATTCAACACTAAAACGTTTTTCCTCTGGAATTAGAAGTAGGAAAGGTCAATGAGTTGGCTTGTTTTAACCACATCCAATTCTAATACAGTGGACCAGATACTAGATAGAAAGCAGAGAATAGAGAACCATACCATGTTTATTTTTTAAATTATGCCTTTAAAGAGTGGTAAGCCTGTGCACTGAAACTATAAATTGCATTTTACTGGAAATATTGCTGTTGTAATTAAGGAAGACAAGGCTTACAGGCTACCTTTAGGAGCAAATTCTTGCTGTCTTTTCAGTAAACTAACCAATAGTCTCTCGAGGAAGCATTCGTTTAACCCACAAACATCCATGGAGCGTCTACTATTTATGGATTTAAAAACGGTATTGCCTTTGCTCTCCAAAACTTGTAGTCCAGTAAGGAAGAGAGTCAAGCAAGCGAATCAACACTAGATAGAGAGATCGTTAAATCAGGCACAAAGCATGGAAGAGAGTTATTTGACTCAGAAGGAGCCACTGGGGGTATCGAGGAAGACTTTATGGAACAAGGAATGCCTTGGATAAAGAGGTAAGGAGTGGGAGCCGTGACATTTAGACAGAGGTGCCATCTGTGGGTAACACCAGGGGAAGGAGAGAGGGAGAAAGCCACAGGAAGCCGAGGAAGTACAAAGAAGCATGAGTGCGGCGTGGGAGGGGCGAGCGGTGAAACTGGAAAGGGAAACTGGAGCCAGATGATGACAGCAGGGGTGATGACACTTAGTAGATTTTAAGGCCAATTTTGAAGCCATTTATTCAGAGTTGTATATTTATTACAAGATTCAGAAATACAGCTTTGTATCTACTAGAAGTCAGACACCATGATTCAGAGGAGAAGAAGGCTGCGGTCCTATGACTTTGCTGAGGCCTGGAATTCTGTGTTTCATCTGGAAAATGTCCTGATACAAATTAAAGACTAGTTTTCTTAAATGAGTACAGAGCACATCTACGGAATGAAAACACACATACATCGAAATAGTTTGACAGGATTTCTACAGAACACCTCCGGGGATTGAACACAGGGTTTGAGATTACTACAAAACTGCAGGCTGAATGCAACAGGGTAGGCTGCTGCCAACTGTATAAAACTCATCAGTGGGGGAAAAATAAGGGACAAGGTACGCCGCAAAATCTAATTTGCAGTCAGCTTCACCATCTACAGAATCCACCCTAGTAAAGTCATAAAGGTCATTGTTAATTGAAAAGCTTTTCCTTATGTAATTAATGAAGAAAATAAAACCTACTTTCATGACATAATTAAACAATTATGGAATACTGTCATCCTTAATGCCGTGCGGAAAGAAGATAGAGGGGACATAGTTCCCATTTCACAAGATCACGTGTCCCCTGGTATAGTGTAGAACACGGAATCACCGCTACCAGGACTCTGATCATTACAAGGCTTGTAGGTGATATATGGGTCCATCAAGTGTTTGCTGTGTGACCTCTGCATTCACGGCCTTGGCACATCATCCTATCCGGTGCTCATTACAACCCTCCGGGGTATGGATTGCTGTGCCCGATTCATCGCTAGAAAAATAAATGGAATGTTTAGGTCAAATGACTTGCCCAAACCACCCTGTTAGTAGGTGACAAAGTGGAATTCAGAATCAAGCCTGGTATTTCTATATTATTCAATATCCTTTCTTCCATGATGTAGATCAAAGACTTTTAAGATAGGCTTCAGAAATGGGAAGATGATCAGAATGTTGCAGAAATTACTGCAAGTAATTTCTTATTTACTGAATATGACCAACTGTTTAACCTGTCCTATTCTAAAGGAAGCAGAAAATTAATTATTAATGGACGTTTTACCGTGAAAGTGTGACTTAGAACCCTCGGCCTGGCATTTTCCTTTCCCTTGAGACAGAAACAGCTTTATCTTTATTTGGGGAGGTATCATCAGGAAGACCACAGAGATTAACTAGCCCTTAGATACCTGAGCGTTCATAGACCAAATCTGGGTTATAAATCCTGGTCTTAGCATAAGCACTATTTCCTCCGTTCTGGGATCATCGTAGAATTTAACTTCTTCCCCATGAAAAAATGAAAAGGGAGCTTTCTATGTCTCCTTGCTTGGATAAGTATATCTCACAATTGCTATTGGTCCTGACCTAAAGCTTTCCAAGACATACGTTATGAAGATCCTTGAATGAGACTCAACTGAAAAACAAAAGCCAAAAACTTTTTTTTTTTTTTGGTATTACTTCTTTCGATTTCTGTAGCATTATTCTCAAATTATCATAGATGGAATTTTATGAATTAGGAATAGCAGAATCTAGGAATGGCTTTTTTTTATAAAACCATAAGATACTTTACATAGAGATGTATAGTTTTAAGGAGAACCATGAGATAATTCTATCAAATATATGAAATAGGTCAAACACACACATAAGCATTCCTAATTATAAGGACTATGTCTTCTTTCTACCTCCTCTTTGTTCTTCACATCCACCCTATTTTTTCCCTTTACAATAGAAAGAGGTATTGCTGGACATGCATATAATGTATTAAGAAGGAATTCTGGAAGGAAGATAATCAGGGCATGACCGAGTAAGGTAGGTGTGTGGGGAAGGATGAAAGAAGAATGGCAAGTGGGGATAACTTAGTTTTGTACTCTTCGGGCACCACAAAAATTTCTTTTTCTGGTTTTAAGAATTCTAATGTCTAAAGATATAAGCGTGTTGGAATCCTGGCCCATACAAAATTCCTAATTTAGGAAGGATGATAGAATACATTCATGAAGAGCCCCATCATGCAGAATATGAAGTAAAAATAAATAATTCCGTTGTTATTATAATTGGATTATTGCAATTGCCTGAGTGTCTGGTTTCTGCGCCTGACATCTGTAGAGCATCATTTATTCTCTCTACAATAAACAGAATAAACTTTGTAAAGTTTAAATCAGATCATCAACAACCCTTCTTATTTCATTTCCTATTTCCCTCATAGGAAAAATTCCAATCCTGACAGTGGTCAATGATCTCACGTAATCTTGTCCCTGATGCCTCTCTGACCTTAGCAGCTACCCCTCCTCCAGTTTTCTCTGTTCCAGATTGAGGTCCCCTAGCTGTGCTTCCACGTCCTGTGTGCTCTTGTCCCAGGAAGTTTGCATCTGCTGTCCTCCTGCCTGGAACTCTCTTCCCCCAGAGATCCGTATAACTTATTCCCTATCTTCCTTAGGTCTTTACTGAAGTTCCTACGTATTAAAGCAAAAATAACACCACCGTCACAGTCCCATGAGATGCATTATCTATTTAGTTGATGGGTTATTTTCTGTCTCTCCTGCTAGAAATAGCATTCAGGACCTCTATCTGGTCACTTCTGTGTATTCCAGGGGCCTATATGGAGAGTTGAAAATAAATATAAATATTTATTGAATGGAGGAATGAAGGCAAAAATTAAGATACTTTTAGAAGAAGGAACCCGATGATAAGGTCAATGAAAACTTCCAAAGTGCAACCTCCTCGGGAAAGCAAAGCCATGCCCACATTAACATACAATAACGTACAATTAAACGCAAATAAATGCGGTACAAACAGTAACTGCTGCAGGATACCCAGGATGAACTAAGCGATCTGAGACAGCAGGTGGGGAACCAAGCTCAGTGAAGAGAGCAACGTGGGAGTATGAGGCAGAGGTGAACTGGGCTCAGAACTACTGGAAATAAAAAAGAACTGCATTTAACCCTATATTTCAGGAACCCTTCTAACCCACTGAATATCCTCCTTATATGTGCTAGGCACTTTGTTAGGCACTTGCAATTACTATCCTACTTAATCTTCACATAACCCTATACAAGCCAGATACTATTATCCATTTTAATAATGGAGAAACAAAGGGACTGAGAGATTGTGTCTTGAACAAAGCCAGTTGGTCTACACTCAACCCTGGGCTAGACTATGTCAGACATTCCCAGGGTGAGGGATTGTCCCACTGGTGCTGGAGGGATTAATGCATGAGGGACCAGTTGGTGAGGTAGACAGATCACAGGCTGGACGGAACAACAATCCTCAGGTCACAGACTCAGATCCTTTTTCCCCTCTGGACTCCAAAATGAAACATTTTAACAGCTAGTGATCTTAGGATCCCTTTGAAGTAGAGACAACGGCATTATCTGAATAAAAAAAAATGTTTGATAATGAATATATCTTGAATTGAGTACAGCATGGCTTTTCTTGAAAAAAAAAAAGGTTTTTTTCACTTGAAAAACCTGCTAGACTACCTACACTTCATTGGGAGATGAGTGAAGCAGCTCCAAAAATACACTCTTCCCCATAAGCTGTGTTAACACCATGCCAACCAAATATCATGACAAATACTTACATTTTGAGTCAATCATCTGGATGTTTTGTAATCATAGCTCCAAACATCTGGTCGCCGGAAAATGTATAGAAAATAACCTGAATATTTAATTTTGTTTCATGGTTGTTAATTATATAAATCTGGGCTTAACAGTGGGTGTTTTTTAATAAGAATGCCATTGCTGTTTCTGAAATGACATTACTACACACTCTTAGGCAGGCCCTGATCTGGGGGGTAAAAAGTCCCATTTGGTGAGCTGCTAGTTGATCAAAATGATGGTGGAATAATTCTAACAGGCTCTGTGATGATACCTCCTGTGATGATTAAATCTGAAAGGTGGATATCAGAAAATTTGGCGGAAATTAGCATATTGGGGCTATTTATTATTTCTTAAAGCTCTATTAAGAAAAAAAAAAAAAGCCTATGGCTGCTGAGGATTGATTTCTTTTTCTTTCATATCTCTAATTCTCCATAACACATTCCAAAAACATAAGCCTTAGCACCATTACCAGTACCCAACACAGCAGGATTTATTCAGCTCTATGGAAAGAGACCAGCTTTTCATAAGACATGTTGATTAATGAAAGCTCCTATTAAAGGCACTAATTAATAAAAGAAGAAAAGTGCTATTACCCTTGGAATCAAAGCTAAACCATGTGAAAATGATATTCCTATGAAGGAGCTGGCCAGCTACCTTCACAGCTGTCTTTTCATTGTATCACAAAGTTCTAAATGTGACAGGAGAGCTTTCAAAAGCGTAAAGAAAAAAGAAAAAATAATTCACGATCCCATACAATCGCCATGCTAATTCCTCCTACAAAGAGTTTTGATATCCTGGCTTCCAGACCGAAACGAAGTAAAGGAAGTAAAGCAGAGATTAAACAGACCAGGACAAATTCTATTCCCTTTCCTACCTGCCTTTGCTTTTAAGGCACAGCCCTCTTAATGTCTTTGATGATAGTCATTCCCTAGGTAATATCATACATATGGATATCTACATTATATAATACATGATGTTTGCTAGATAATAATATTATATATAACATTAGGTTGATTTAATATTTCCAGATCTCCTTTACCACTACTATAGTAGAAACCGCCCCGGGGCAGAAAACAAATTCTATTATCTTTCTATTTTCCTGTGTGCAGGGAGTGTGAGATTTTTGTCAAGGGAAATCCGCCAAATCAGCAATTTGTCCGAGTTTCAGTAATTTGGTGAAGTACTCGCCCCTAGAGATGATGAGAATTATACTTTTAAATATTTTTTTAAATGTAAAAATAAAAATAAATAATACATATTTTTAAGAGATACGTAGGTGAAAATGCACTTCTGCAGGTAATGGTTCAGTAATGTTGCTTGTCGTCTATGATAACATGCTATCACGACGGCCAGATATTGTTGTAAGCCCAACGCATACATTTCTTCACAAAGAACTTTTAAAATAGCTCCTGTCGAGTACTGTTACAATGCCCATTTTACAAAGGAGAAAGTGAGGTATAGAGAGGGTGAGTAACTTGCAGATGACTTGCTTATCACAATCTGTAATGCATGGAAATATCTTTATTATGAAACAATTGCATTAAATATCTAGGCACTTATTAGCTAATTAACACTCCCCAAGTAATATTAATGGCACATGTACATTTATTTCTAGAATGGATATTATGTCATGTTGGGCATATTTTATAAACAAAATATCCAATAACATTGATTTCTTATTTTGCAAGAGAAATAAATCTCTTTCCTATATATTTCATTCCAGCACTGCTTTTCAATAATACAGCTATATTAAAACAAAATATCTTGAATAAGAGATTGAAAAGTTATCAGCTACTATCTACCTATACAACCAAATTCTCAAACTACTTATATATTTTTGATATTGTAAATTGGAGGGGAAAGACCTGTAAATAATACTTTTTGGGTGTATATGTGTTTAGAAGGGTCAATGCTAAGAACGCTTATGCTTAGAGTTCTTCAAGACACTATTTGTAAATCACTCAACATATAAATTCTCATTTATTACATAAGGTAAGTATAGAGTGAAAAAGAGCCTGGGTACATTATAACTAAAAGAAGTAGGAAAGTCGTTACTGAGGTCTAATCATCATCCTCTGATAATAGTAGTAAGTCCCACTTGCGGAATGATGACTCTGGGTTAAGAGGTAGAGAAAACGTTTTAATACATGGTCTCATTTAAAACTAACAAAGCCACGCTGCGAGTTAGGTAGGTCCTACTATCCCTGCATTACGAACCCTGAATGCCTGAGTGCAGGATTGATGAAGGAGGCAGAGAACGTAAACAGGAAGAGGTGCCACATATTTGAAAATTTAGTTGAGGACTAGCTTGGCTCCAATGGTTTTAACCATGAATCAAATAGAAAATTTCTTTGTCTTTGCCACTTTTTTAGCTTTCGAATTCAACTAAACCAGCTTGCTTTCTCCCACATGGACTTGAATGTGAGATATTTGGATCTGGAAGGACTTCAAATTTTCTGTTAACTGGCAGGTGCTCTGAACCGCTGTGGGGAGAATTTGTCTGCAGTGCTGTCTCCCCAGCAGCTGCTTCCTGGAGAAGTTGGACTTTCACCTCAGGAGCTATAAAGGGAATGAACACTACATTCAAAATGCATGCAGGAGATGTTTAAAATAGCAGCACCAGAGAGGGAGAATGCAGTCAGGCCCGGAGAAGTGGCTGAGAAAGCTCTGGGGCCTAGGCAGGCCTCTCTATTACAGCCTCTTTGGGATGGAGCCAGGGACAGACACCTCATTCTCAAAACAAGAGGAAAAATAAAATGGAATTCTGTACTAAAGACAATTACCAGCAACTCTACTCTCTTCTAACAACCAGCTTTCTGTTTAGGTCATTTAGAAAGTATTCTATGTGCACGTAAATACAGATGATAAAATAAGAAATATACCAAATGGGTACACAGAAAATCTGAACGTATCTCTTTGGTCAAACTAATTATCAGTCTACGCTGCTTCTTTACAGCATCCGTGAATGCACAAATTCAGAAAACAAAAAGAATTACAAAGATTATACTCCCCCGCGCTCTCTCTGCTTGTATTGGTCTTTAAACATGCTGCTGGTCACTGCTGGATTTTTCTTCTTGCACATTTTTTTTCTAATAAAAATATTCTGAGCACAAATTTTATTTTATGAATAAAGAATGGCTACATAGCACAATTAATTAAAGCCAGCCTTGCAATCATTAACTAAAGTAGCCATTAATCCATATTTATCTGTCCTCTCTTGAGAAAATTGACTAAACCATATTTCAGTATGAGCTATGCCTTAAAATATAAATTAGGAAATATGCCGCAGAGGAAAAAAAAAAGTAGTTTTTTTTTTCCATCGCTTCCTGCCAACAAATTTAAACTGATTATATTTCCTCAAAAAGATGTTAAAAAGTAGTCTTAAATTTAAGTTTTTTTGTTAGATCACATGGACAAATTATTTGTCGCTGAGAGGAAGCACAGTGGAGTGATTAATTACTATAGTTTATGTTGGAGTTCAAATGCAAGTGTTCATGTGTACTAGCTGTGGGACTGAACAACTTAATTTACCTCAATTTTCTAACCTGTAAAAGGGGGTTAGTAAAATTCATATGACAAGATTGTTATGACGATCGTATTAGTTTGTTTAAGGTGTTCAGGATGAAGACAGTTATGTGGTTAGTGTGTAATTAAGAGCAACTATTATTAAAATACCTTCCCGTGGTTAGCTCTGTTTATTTTTTAAATATTTTTTATTGGAGTTCAATCTGCCAACATATAGCATAACACCCAGTGGGCTCTGTTTAGAAACAAAACCAACTACTACCACCATCACCACCAACAAATGACCCTGCAATATGAAGCATAAGAGAAAAAAGAGGAAAAGAGGCATTTGGAGAGTCTGGCTTGATACTGCAAAACATTATCTACACTGTCATAGCAAAGTGCTGGATCGCATGAAATAATTTTACAGATAAAGAGTCAACCTTAAAGTACCTCTCCTATTTTATCATTCTTGAACTTCCAGAAAGGCTTTCTTTTTTCTTTCCCTTTCTATTTCTCTATCTTATAACTTATAAGCAGAATATACAGAAAAAGAGAGCTTTGGTATTTTATATATATATATATATATATATATATATATATATATATATATTCATTAAATAAATATATAATTATATTGAGATGGAACACTTATGTTTAGAAACTAGCTCCCTGGTTTACTAACTATGGTTTGGGGCAAGTAATTCAATCTCTATTAAAGCTTTACTTATTTGCAAAAAGGAAACAGTACCACCGGTACTAAGAACTCTAATTTTGGAATAAGACCAGATGAGACTGTGCCCGGGAGATAGATTTATAAAGTTATAAAGCAAAATATAACTGTAAATATTTTATATTACAGTATTTTATGAGTTAACTTTCCTCAAAATTCTAGACCACGGTTATACAAATCTCTGTTTGGAGATTACACCAGCACAGTGATGTTCCCAAATTCGGTGAGATGAAAAAAGGTTACTGTTTCCTTTTTACTCCTATGGTCCATGAAATGATTTTCTATCCTATATAAACTCTTTTAATTTTTAAACTGCCACCTAAAATTTTTAACATAATCTTATATATTTGCAAAAATTATAATTTCTGGTTATTATAAATATGGCTATTTTATAATAAACTTGTTATTTCTCACTTTTAAATGTGTCCAAGGAAATCTAAATAACATAGTGATTGGATATTCAAATCATCTATTTAAAAAAATGAACAAGTTCTACTTTAAAAGAAATGCTATATTGTTTCTTTTTATTCTCTAACTCGTATTTCCATTCTATTTCTGCCATGTAGTTTGATCCTAAGCCGATTTTAAAAAATTTTTTCAAGTATTTTATTGATACTTTATTTTCTCTTCAATAAAACCAAACATATAAAAAGTGGTTACAAGAAGCTCTGTATGACTGTAAGAATCTAAGTTCAAAACAATATTCTGGATGAATTTATTTTTATAATTACTAGGAGTGTATTTTTACAATTACTAGGAGTGAATTATATATGTCACATTTTGATACATATCTTTTTAAACGTTTTTTTACTTCACATAGTTAATAATGAATGTCTTAATGAGGCGGTTTTATTAAGATACATGAACAAACTTCCTTGCTTAAATGAGCATATGATTTGCTTACACGAGACAAGGTCTAGAATCAATTCTGAGAAATTCTGTTCTCTTAAATAAGGCTGGAAAAAGTCCCGTTATAGTGACACCACTCAAATCCCTAGATCCATTAGGGTGATGTAATTCTGCTTTAATTCCTAATGCTCTATCAGTGTGTAACTATTAGATCTTTCTGCAGACATGCTGGAAGCAAAGTGGGAATTGCCTAAACTGTGGAAGGATTTGCCAGACTCTAGAATTACTCACTGTCTCTACGTCAACAGCAATATTTTAGTCTCTTGGTTTTGTGACTGAAGGATTTGCACTTTGAGTGATGCTCCTTGATGTGTCTGCACATTCACAAGATTTGGGAAAGACAATGGTGAAAGCAGGAGCTACCAATCCAACCTACTCCAGGCAGGTGACTTTTAAGAAAGAATGCATACAATAATTTAAGAGAAAAAATATTTAAAACCTATCTGTTTCTGCACAAGACTTAGAAAAACCATCATAACCCCTAAGGATATTTTTACTACAGTTTAAAACTTTCTGGTACCTGGAACACTGTAACATATATATATATATAAAATTTTATATATAAAATTGCTTTTACTGTTAAGCTATTTAACTACTTTTTTAAAGCTATATATATATATATATAAAACTAATTTTACTACTTTTTAAAAGCTAATATATATAATATATTGTAACACAATATGATATATTAATATTGTATTTTATGTTTTTACTGTTAAGCTATTTAACTACTTCTTAAAAGATATATATACATATATTACTACTTTTTAAAAGCTAATTATTAATTTATTATAATATATTATATATATTACTGTTTTTACTGTTAAGCTATTTAACTACTTCTTTAAAACTATCAGCATATTTGCCTCTAATTTTTCTACCTTTTAACCTTCAGTTTCTATCTACAGAGGGTTAGGGGAATCAGAATTTGTGTGAGAATTATTATAATATTAGCTTACAGATCAACTACAGTGTCCCAAAAACATTCTTTATAAAGAACATTTACTTTTCAAGTATAGTTGCTTAAAAAAGTCTTTTCCCGCTGTGCTAATTCTATGTTTAAATTGCTAGAAATATGTTAAAGACATAACCTGGGTAGGACAGGCTGTATTATAATTGCCCATGCATATATCAGTAAACTAAAAATATCCTGTCTCTTAATACTAATAATAATGTCTTAGTTTTGCTAAATCCCATAAGCTTATTTTTTGTTGTTGTTGCTGTTGTTTGCTCAACGTTTTTTAAAATATATGTGTTGGTAATCTCTTGAGAAACCTCAAATATACTTACCTTTTCTCTATCATCATCAATTCTTTTGTTATTCTTAAATCTTTGCTGCTTTAAGAGAGACGTGTGTGCCTCAAGAAGTGTGTGTGTGTGTGTGTGTGTGTGTGTGTGTCGTGTGTACAAGTGCATGAGGGACAGAGAGTGAGAGAGCAAAAGAGAGAGAAGACATCTGGGGCTAAAATAAATAAGAAATGAAAGTGAATATTTATAATTACAAGAATAGTAAATTATGGCAAAATTTGAATATGTAACCAACATACAATTTATATTCATTTCATCTGAACTCTTTCCTACAGAAAGTACCAGAACTTCCCCAAATATCAATGCATTTCTTGCTTGAGAATCCATCCAGCAGTAGCATCTAATGGACAGCTGGCCCCGTCATATCTCAGTGCCTGGCTGGCTCAGAAAATCAAGTGCCTCCAAGGGATGTAAAATTCCACTGTGACTTAGGCGAAGCTGAAATTTCAGCCATGGGTTTCTGGCTGGACCTTTCCTTGCTGGAATGCTGCATATTTTCTTATCTCCATGAATAAATCATTTCTCAAGGTCAGAATTCTGTGATTTTGCCATTACGTCCTCAAGTCACTCTGAAAGTAAACCCGAAGAGCAGAGAAGTAAACCCCCCACCTAAAAACAGGTGTTCTCTAAAAACAGGTGAACTGGAATCTGGGGAAATGCTGATACGGTTTCTCCAAGGATGACTGTACCCTGAATTTAGAACAACGTGGGGGTTGAATCACAATACTTCCTGACACTTGCTAGCCTTAGAAATTTGCGCACTGTTCAATTTTTTAAGCCTTCACATTTAATTCTTTAAAATGGAAATAGTAACATATACTTGAAAGGGCTATTTTATGAGGATTAAACTGAAATGTCCCAGGGACTAGACCTACCACTGAACCTCAGATGTTATTTCTCTGGGAAGTTCATCCTGACATCCCTATCCCAAGCCTTCAGACAAGTTTAATGGAACTCTCTTAAAGCTTGCATTGCCCCCGGGACATTAACTGTGTGGCTTTACTAACCCACATTGTAAAACTGCTTGTTTAAACCATTTATTGACCCTGCTAAACTATTAAGGGCCCTGGTTGACTTATTCATGGTGAAGCCCAGAAATGAGTTTAGTGTCTGCCACATAGTTAGTGCTTTAAAAAACAACAACAAAAAGTTGTGTGTGTGTGTGTGTGTGTTGAATACTATGGGAACCTTACAGAAAATACTGCTTGACTGGTGCATAAAAGAGGAGACATCATAAACTGCCAGAAACAGGAGTGAGGTAAGACTAGGTCAGGGGAAAAGGCTTAAATACAAGAGGTAGTAGCATTGCGCATACTCCTTACTCCTGTTGTTCTTTAATTCCTTTGCTCCTGGTCATCCTAAATTGAAACCCATACAGAAATCTCCGGATTGCCTCTAGGGTTCAGAATGGACTATATCATCTAGAACAAATGGGCAAGCCCACTGTCTACAGGGTTTACTGCTTGTCCATTGTACTATAAAAATAATAGTGATACAGAAATCTAGCTTTCAGGCACTGAAAGCAGAAATGCTATTTGTCTCAGAAAAACATAATGGAAGCTCATCTTGTGATATTTTCTTTCCTAAATTTCTTTAACATGTGAGAAAAATTTCGGGGGTGGGGGTAGGTTGAGAACTGGTCACACTGAAAGTGTACTTAATAAAGAAATATTTTGTCTAAATATGGGAAAGCCTTACTCATTTGGTTTTCATGTGATCAGATAATATGACATTTTTAATAGTTGTTCTTATAAATGCAAAAATAGGTCTGTAAATTTTCATTTGATGATCTATAGATATGTTCTTGGTTAAATATTATTAATGTTCATGTCATTTAGTTCAGAGTTTCTAGTTTGAGGCAGCAAGTCTTCCATTTCTTAGCAAAAGATAACCATGTCATTTACTCTCCTTAAATTTATCTGTACTTTCCTGATGAATGTAATAGTAATTGCTTTTAGTATGACTTGTAGGTAACACAATATATATTTGGGGGAATATAATTATACATAATACATGTATGGCGATAATAAATTAGAGAAAGAAAATAAAGGACATTGAGTGCTTTTTAAAAATAGAAATATAAAAACAAATTTAAAAATAATAAAATTAGAAATGTAAAATTAAATGATCTTTAAAATGTTGAGGCTTACTACCCTTGGAATTCTTTGTATTTCAAACATTTTCATCCTCAAAGACTTTGTTTTACTCTTGAACTGGTTTCTTATGTAAGGAACTTCTTACCGTTTATTCTGTGATTCTCTACCTTAGCCATTAATCTCTCATGTGAAGCTGTCAAAATCTTTATGAAAATCGAAGTGTACTGTGTCCACTTTTCTTATCTTTCACACTGCCTTATTTCCAAGCGGCCCTGCAAGTTAGTTAAGCACAAACTGCCTTGTAAAAATCATGTTAGAAATACAGCCACACTTTCCTTAGCTTTTCCTCTGTTACCAATATTTCACAATTGTCTTTGCAATCAATACTGAGCACACGGGGCTATTGTTTCCTGGCTTGCTGGTCTCCTGAGCTCCTTCATCTACGACTATCGTCTGAATCAAAAGGACTTCATATATGTCGGACCACATACACACATGCATCTTTTTCTCTCTCTCTAATTGGCCTCTAATTATGAGCCTTTGAAAGAAGCTATTGCACATTTCTCTTTGCTTTCTATAAAGTATCAGTTTATCATATAAATATTTTCAGGATTTCAAATCAACACTGCGCAGTTCTTTTAAAGCCCTACTTTATTTTTCATGTATTAGTACAAAAGGAAAAACAATGAGTTATAAAATAAATATAGTACTTTATGAAGACCTAATAGATTTTAAAGTGACATTTTACTAAATCATAAGTAAATGAATGTATTAATTTTCCTTTGAAACACACATTGGTCCAATAATTAGACGAAGACATTTTCAGCAAAGTGTACTTTTGATTTTGCCAAACACCAAATTTCCTTACAAATAATGAGAAACATTTGTCTTTCATCTTCAGTAATGGTTGAAAGTCGCCACTAACAAATTCCCAGTGACCCTTGTGAAATGAGTTGCTCATCCCAATCAGCTATTAATGAGCAGGCAACTATAGCAGGCCAATCACCGATAGTACCTAAGTAAATTCCACTTTGTGCTTAAATACAGAAAACAAGGTGAGACTCAGATATATCTTATTGGGAAATAACCACACTTCATAATGAATTCAAAATTGCTATTTTTGGGGATCTCTGGGTGGCGCAGCGGTTTGGCGCCTGCCTTTGGCCCAGGGCGCGATCCTGGAGACCCGGGATCAAATCCCACATCGGGCTCCCGGTGCATGGAGCCTGCTTCTCCCTCTGCCTGTGTCTCTGCCTCTCTCTCTCTCTCTCTCTCATAAATAAATAAAATATTTAAAAAAATTGCTATTTTGAGGCAGAGCCTGAGCCAATTCCCATTTCAACTCCCTCAACAGATTTTCGTATTAGTTCTGTCTATACAGATATGCTAGAAAATTAAGACAAATAAAAAGAATATTTCCTTGCTTTCAGTAGGTTTACAAAAAAGAATGGAGGATATGCAAAATATTTACACCACGATAGCCATGGTATAAGTACCATAGTAGGTACAGTGGTTTATAGAACTTCAAGAAGGTACAGATTGCACCTCACTGGATTAAAATAATTATGGAAACTACTCAAAGATCGGGATGCAAGATGTATGTTTATAGACAAGAATCATTCAGAAAGTTAGAAAGGAAAAAGATAAGAGCCGTCAACGGAACTGTCCTCAAAAGAAAAGGAACAGAAGCACAGGTAAAGAGTACAAAATAGGGAAAGTATAGAGTTACATGCACTCTGACATGACTGAAGAGGAGTATAAGAGACAAGTGAGGATTGAGTTTCCAAAATTCTTCTGGAGGTGAATGACTAATGACTCCAAATACCAACCTAAAGATTTTGGAACAGTTTTTGTAGGCAATAAAGATGTGTTAGAGTAGATAAGTGATATTCTTGAAAAAGTCTGGAAAGAGATATTTTTTCTTAGCCTCACCTATGAACTGGATAATAATAATTAGTTTCTTTTTAGCATATTGCACTTGAGTCACAGGTAGCATCATCAAGGGAAGGTGGGCAACAAGTGATTATAAATGCAGTCATTAGGAAAAAGACATATTTAAGAATTATTCATAGTAGAATTACATATGGTCATGCTATAGGATATTACAAATAGAGTCTGAAGGACAGAAATTGGGAAATCCTGCGTATATTCAGGAAAGTGGGTAAAACAAACATATTTTAACATGAAAGCCAAGGAAAGTTTTAACAAAACATTCCTAAGTGTCTAACACTACAGAGGAGTCAAAGAGGGGAACCGAAAACATGCCATCAACTAGGTTATTTCTCAGTGACATTACAGAGAGTAGTTTCATTAGAGTGGGATGATGGAAGGAAGGAAGTTTTTCAAGAGGTTTATGAGAGAGAATGAGGATCGACAGGAACTGTAGGTTCATCAGTGCTCAAGCATACTCTTTTTATAAGAACTAGATTAATGTAAAAATAAAGCTTTCAGGAGCTTTCCCAATCTTCCTGTTATTTCAGTCTCATTGCATCTAATGTCTCTAAGTATTCTTCTCCTAGTTTACTACTTATATACAGCTGCCTTTAGTCAGAGATAAAACTGACCAATTAGGTCATGTACATCCAGGACCTATAGGCTTTGAAAACGTAAATCACAAATTCTCCCTATCTGGTCATCACCAAATTGGCAAGAATCGTTCAACTGCCAAGAATTTTGTTTTTTAAAAATTATATTTAAAAAAATAAAATAAATAAAAATAAAATTATATTCAAAGTCTGTCTTCAGGCAATATTTTTGTACTAAAGTTTCTTTATAGTCTAATCAATATTTTTGTCCAAAAATAATATAATCACTAGATTCTATATTTCCATCTCATTTAACTTATTTGTATGATTTTAAATGTATGACTGTGGGACAGCATCTGACACTCTTATTACTCACTTAGGACCGTAGAAAAATAAAAATGCTTCTTAGGTCATTTATTTCCTTCTCATAATTACATTTTCAATTACTGTGTGTGGAGGGGTATTTTTTTTTTTAAGATTTATTTATTTATTCATTTGAAAGAGAGAGAGCTGAGCTGGGGAAGGGAGGAGGGAGAGGGAGAGAATCCTAAGCAGACTCTTCACTGGGGCTCAGTTTTAGGACCCTGAAAATGAGACCTGAGCTAAAATGAAGAGCCGGATGCTTAACTGACTGAGCCACCCACATGTCCTGGGAGGAGTATGTGTAATCTTTAAACAGTATATCCCTGTTTCTTGTCATTCAAAAATGGCTACTTTATAGCCAGCTATATTTAGATAGCAGAGACAAACCAAGGAAGGGAGAAATGACTTTAGGGAAAAAGGCTTTCACATAAGTTGATTTACTGTATACATGGATCCAACTTCTTTATTTTTCTGAAAGACTGTGTACCTTAGGTCGTAAATTCAGGCTTTGAAAATCTGAATGACAATATTTTAAATTTAGTTGGATACAAACCTAAATAACATAGTAGACTCTTTAAAAAATCTTACTGGCCTAGGCAATTATCAGGATAATTCACACAGATAATACCTCAATATTAAATGAACATTAAAATCAAGGATGAGGGAAGTGTTGGAATAATCACAATTATTTTCAATAATCCATGCTTTTCTGTCTTCCAAAAAGGCAATTGGAGGAATCAAGATCTTAAAAATGAAAATCCTTGTGAGCACATTGCTGAAAATACAAAGTTCAATAATATAAACAATCCTAATAAAAAACCATTGCAGTCTTGTAGCTGTCAGCCACACATTGTAAATGATCAAATCATGTTTATGACCATTTCATCATTAAATATATACTAAACTCTAATCAAATATGCAAAAGCACTTTAAAATATACCTGTTGTTGCTATATTTTACAGGAAAATAAGATGAACCTCAAGGAAATTAATAGCCCAAAGCTACAAACTAGAAATGGTTACATCTGGGTTTTGAAATCAAGATCCAACTGAATCCAAACTCCTGGCCCTTTCTACCAGAGTCTCCAGACTATTATGAAACTAGTTTACTCATATACCACTGAACAAGCCTTTTTATCTTAGTATGTTACAAAGAATTATGTAAATAAGTCCAGGAAATAAATAATATTTTTAGTACGCCATGGTCAGCTCCTACATGGGCCTAGTGACATGTTTAGTAATGGAACAGGGAAGCAAACAATACTGCATAAAAAGCAATTCATACATGGTAGGGGATAAATTCTTGAATACTAATTCTTCTTTTTCCTACCCTACAGATGTAAGTGGCAGTGAACTCAGGGCTCTGGGATCCTCTGTTACAATAGATTGCAAACTCCCTGAAGACAGCTTTGACCACCAAAGGTCAAGCAGGCCTCCCTGTAGTACAAAGAATGCCTCTATTCACTTATACGGTCATGTCTTTTTTTTTTTTTAAGATTTACTTATTTATTCATAAGAGACACAGAGAGAGAGAGAGAGAGAGAGAGAGAGAGGCAGAGACACAGGCAGAGGGAGAAGCAGGCTCCATGCAGGGAGCCCGACGTGGGACTCGATCCCGGGACCTCGGGATCACGCCCTGAACCAAAGGCAGATGCTCAACAACTGAGCCACTGAGGTGCTCCTATATGCTTGTGTCTTACATAAAATTGCTCCCTTCTTCGTACTCCAGGGACCATGCATAAAGTTCAAGTCTTTATCCTCCCTAGTAAACCAGTGCAAGCCAGTCATCATTTGCTTTCAATCAGTCTTCTGCTGTAGCGTTAAATGAGGAAATTTTATTAATTTGTTTGTAATTTTGCATCCATGTTTTCCAAGAATTATTAGGGATTATTGCCAGTGGGAATTATTAGGTCAATGTTTGTAACTAAACCTCAGTGGTAGGTGAGCCGTGACGTGGGTCATGATACACATCTTTGACGTTATCCTCCTTTGTGCCTTTGTGCTTGAGGGCATGAAATTTAGCTTCACCAGAACCTGCAGCCTGTGGAAACTAAACCTAACTGAACCAGTTAACCATGCTGTTGCTGAGGAAAGAAGGGCTTGTAAACAAATCACATTTCTGTGTGGAGGGTTATGTTCACATGTTGTCTATGCAGAACATTTGCTCTGTTTTATAAATGAAGAGGTGCTGAAGACAGCATTAAAATGGATAAGTTCCATTTCTATTCATTTGTGTTTACCAGTAAACCAGGCATAGCTCAAGAATATAAAGAGGGGCAACTGGGTGCCCCTGGGTGGCTCAGTTAAGCGTCTGCCTTTTGCTCAGGTCATGATCCCAGGGTCCTGGGATTGAGTCCCGCATCAGGCACCATGCTCAGCAAGGAGTCTTCTCCTTCTCCTCTCCACTCGTGCTCTCTCTTGCTATCTCTGTCTCTCCCCCTCAAATAAATAAATAAATAAATAAATAAATAAATAAATACTTCTGAAAAAAGAATATAAGTAAATATTTTAAGAATTCAGAGCTACTATTGTGTAGTTAGGGTCACCAAACAGTAACAAAGTCATTTTTTCTAATTTATTTCAATACCAAACATATCTCCAATATCTAAACTTGATTACCAACTCCTTAAGTACAAATGCTGCCAATATATATTCACAGAGCCTAGCACGGTGTTGGACACCTACCAAGTGCTCAACAATTATTGGTTGAATAAATCATGAATTAAGTAAGTCATCTTTTAGAATTACTATTAATAACATAAATTACAAGTATACCCAGGTTCATTAAAGAGGATTAAAAAAACACATCTTCAACCCAAGAAATAATGATGAAGTAGTATCCTCTTACAAAACTAAATTCTCACCTTTCAATTTGCTCTCTGAAATATGTTTATTGCTTAAAATTGCAGATAGTATGGGGAAAGGAGAACTCTTTCCATACATGGTAAAAATAATGAGAAATAACCATACCCTTGATTAGTAAAAATTTATTACTAAAGTCAAAGTGAGAAATGAAAATCAATGTTTTTAACACTGATACTTTAAAAGCTATACAATGTTTGTGAATTTTTTTTTTTTTTGTCAATTCATTTCAGTCATATCAGCAGGAAGTATTTCTGTTTTACTTTCGGTGAATTTTAATGGTCATGTAAGTACACTTGGTCTAAATTCTAACAGCTGAGCATGTGGGATTCTTGGTAACATAATCTAGTATAAAGGGCTTGAAAATCGAATCTGAAGACCTGGACTCTAGTTTTTATTCTAATAATGACTAATCAACTGCTATCGATTTAGTCTTTGTAGATCGAAGTTGCCTCATTTATGAAGTAAAATCAATATTTTTCAAAGTGGGTTCCATGGAACTATTTCCTTTCCCTATGTACCTTTGCAATAAAGTCCTGTATACATATAAATGAATTAAAATAATCAGGTTTCCTTATTGCAAGAATTCTCCGAACATTTAGTTTATTAATTTTCATACACTCCAAGAGAGATAATACAGAGGTCTCCCCACACTGATTTGTCTCTAAACACCATGTCCAAGATTAATCTTGCAGAATTAATATTCCACAGAGAGCAAAAAAGGATGACAAACTGAAAATCATGCCTATATTCTAGTGACTGTTTCAGTGAACTTCACTTTAGTCACTCTGGCTCATTTACAGACTTGGTCTATAGAGCAGAAACCTAAATGCAAACAATAGTATGATTAAATTCAAGGGTAGCATGATATCATCATGTGTTTGATCTACTTGGATAATTTAAATCTCTAAAATCTAGTTTTAGAAGCACCGAAATTACATCAAATCAATCCTAAGTGGAGAATTAGTTTGCTTTATATAAAAATGAATCAAACCAGATAGATATGTAATTGGCATTTATATAGATAAATACAAATCAATATAGTGATTCACGAATAATAAATATCAAATTGTTAAAATGTGTAGCAAGAAAATGCTTAAGTTTCTGTAGCTGAGAAGAATAAAGTATTGCTTAATTAAGTTCTTTCTAAGATAATATTTTTGTATGTGACCAAAATATCTCTCAATAATCACTCTTTACTAACAATTGTATTAAAGTGTCACTTGGGTTTTGGAATCAATTCAGCATATCTATCCATCTCATTTGTATTGTAAAATTGTTTAACATAGACCAAATGTCCAGAAGAATAAAAACTTATTGCTGGCAAATCAATAAATGTAAAAAAAAAAATGTAATTCATTCTACCAAGTGCAAGGGGTACTCAGTGAACAAGACAAAAATCCTCACCATCAGAGAACTTATAGAATAACCTTACCACCTTACCACCACTCTATCTACTTTTATTTAATTAATTGTTCTCAAATTCTACATTGATTATGCAATTTTCTGCTTAATATCATCAAATAACTCTTACTTGCCCACAGAATTAAGTCCAAGGACATTATTTTGGAGTCAAAGATATTTTATAATATGACCTCTACTTTCCAGCCATTTCTCCCACAACCTTCATATATGACCACAGGGTAATAGGCACCTCGGTTCTTTTTCTTTTTCCCCACAAACAATTTTATTATAATGAGCTATTAATGATAAATTTGTCTGAAATGCCCCCATTGTATTTACCACATTGTAGAACCTCATCCATCCTTTAACATCCACTGTAAATTCCCTCTTTGAAGTTCTTTCTTTTCATCCCACATGAACAGAGTTTTCACTAAAGCAGTTAATGTAGGTCATGATGGAGCTTTTTAAATTTTTTGTATTTGTCCCCACCTCCTGAGTAGAACCATAGCATTTTCATCACAAAAATTTCCAATTTAATAACCCCTTTCCCAAGTAGGAGGGAACTGATTTAAAAATGCATATTTATTCATGTCAATTTTACCTTAACCAGACATTTGCATGGTTAAGCCTAATTTATAAGTGAAAACTGAAATTTTTGTCTCTCCACTAAAAAAATCTAGATTATAAACTATGAAATGAAGATCAAGAAAGGACTAAGAGGAGACTTTCTCATGGTCCAAGAAATCATACTACTCCTAAGACTCACTCTGAATATAATAGTGATTCATCATTTTCAAAAGTTTGAAGAGTAGAATACTTAATTAGTATATAGTAAGAGTACTTAACCTCTTGGTCTTCATGTTGTTCTCTATATGAAACCTTTCTTATCTCCTCCCACACAGATTAAATTAATCCTTTATTGATATTATCTCAGTATTTTTGTTTATACCATTAGAATCTCACTCATTATACCAACGCAAAAAGCTATTTAGAGGACAAGTAACTTACCTCCCCACTGTAAGTGATCTAATTCACTTTCACTGTTCTATTATCACTTTTATAATATGATGATTCCCAAATCTAAAACTAGCCAAGATCTCTCTCCTGAATTCCAGACCTTTGGGGCCAAGCATCCACATCTCAAACTGAATTGTTTAAAATTGAATAAATCATTCTTTCATCTTTTCCTATTTTCACTATTTTTGCCAACTGGTAGCACCGTCCACTTAGTTGGGTTAACACTTTCTTCCTCCCCCCCCATCCCTAGTACACAGCAAAATATATTATAAACTTCAATCTAAAGTATTTATTTTTTTTTAATTTGTAAAGCCTTTATTTATTTATTCATGAGAGATACAGAGAGAGAGAGAGAGAGAGAGAGAGAGAGAGGCAGAGACACAGGCAGAGGGAGAAGCAGGCCCCATGCAGGGAACCCGATGTGGGACTCGATCCTGGGACTCCAGGGTCACACTCTGGGCCGAGGGCAGGCGCTAAACCACTGAGCCATCCAGGGATCCCCAATCTATAAAGTTTTTAAATATCTCCCTTTCCAACACAGTTTTATGTGTCTTTGAAATCTATTTGGGGTATAAAAAACTTAAGCAACTATTTAATTTAGTCATCTTTTCCCTGACATATGTGTTTCCTAATAGTGTAATTGTGGATAGTTAATTTTTCATGTTGCCTCAGTGCTTCCAAATCTCATACCTATATCTTCATACTATTTTTTATTTTAATTATTTTCACAACAGAAGTCCATCAAGTCACCTCATTTATTATTTTTGACTGACACATTCCAAATTGAAAATGTTAACACATATGAAAATATTTTTTCTCAGTGTATTCTACAGAAATTTTGATAAATAATATAAGAAAACCCAAAACAAGTCATCATCAAAAGACGGAAGTTTAATCCAAATTATATTACACTATATATTTTCTCTACCAGTTGTGCTGAAAATTGTACGTCATAGAAATGACAACAATGTAAAATCACACAGACATTCCTTTGTCCCCAACTCTTAAATTAATAACCTCTGTGGGTAGGCACTCTGAAACGTATCAAAAGATGGCATTAGACTTCATGTATGGTACCCTTTTAGGTTAACAAAATGGACTTTCAAACATTTTTCAAGCATAGTCTATGCGTATTTTTTATGCTTATATAGATGTTCAAAAAATCTCACGTATCTCGTTCAATCAAATTAACTCAGTGACATTTACTGACCACCTCCTATGTAACACATTTGTGTTTGCCTTATGAACCCTCTTTTGGCCTTGGTTCTTGAATAAAATTATTCTTCTAATTGTCTATTATAAATAATATTACCAATTTCTTTGCGCCTTTTCTTTTTTTAAAAAAATTATGTTCAAAGTCACAAGAAGATATTTGTTAATGAAGTAGGTCCTTTAAAGAAAGGTTTATTGCCACACAAATCTGAATCTGATAAAAAGCAACTACATATAATTTTATAGAGATTTTATACTGAACAGAAAATTATCATAGCATAAAATGAAAATGTAAGTTTCCTTTATTTCCTATTAAAGCTGGATTTTTAATGGCCAGAGCAGATTCTCAAATTAATTATTTTACTATTATTAGGCTTTCATTTCTTGTATCCATCCTAAACTCTGTCCAGCATTCCCATGAACATTAGTGGCTCATTAGAAGGCTCCGAGTTAATCCGCAGGGCTAAACATTTGTTCCATCATTAAGGTCTGCTTTTCCCAGACTTAGAAATAAGCAGAAATCTAATTTTGGTTAATTTTATTGCCTAGGTCATAGTAGTAAATTCAACTCAGTCTGGAAACAGCTCTTATAAAATTACCTTTTATTAAAATGAACTATACGTTTTGTAGAAATGCAAAAATGTCCCTGTTGAGGCAAAATTCCTTAAATGCCAGAATACGAAATAAAATTATGCTTATTTTCCTCAGGCATCATTTAGTATACTATTAACTCCATGGCTTGTATAATTTGATGACTCCTAACTTTTCCATAAACAAATTACAATAATGCCCATATACCAGACTTATTGTCAAACACACACAGGGGAGGATTGTATCATACTCTCATAGCGCCTAAGCAATTCCCTGATCATGCTCTCTAAGAAGCATCACTCATGTATCGCTACAGACTGAATGTTTACATATCCCTAAAGTTCATATGTGGAAACCTAATTCCCAATGTTAGGGTATTAGATGAGGGCTTTGGGATAAAAGCCCTCAGAAAAGAATCCCCGGAGAGCTCACTCACCCCCTCTGCCATGTGAAAACATGGTCTATGGGCCAGGAAGCAGGCCCTCCACAAGCACCAAATCTACCAGTGCCTTGATCTTGGACTCCCCAGCCTCTAGCACTAGGGAGATTTTTTTTTTTTTTTTTTAATGAGCAACCCAGTCTAAGGCATTTTTGTTACAGCAGTCCAATGGACTAAGATATTTATTAAGTCCACAATTTGAACTAAACTTTAGTTATGGGTGAGCAGATGGCTATGCTCAAATCCAGTAAAAGTGTTCATTGTTTAGTACTTTCATCCCCAAAGTTCGTGTATGATTCTAAGTCAAGCATTTCCCCTTCCTACATCCTGAGGTGTAGGAATGCTGGAGTTAACCATAATACACGTTCTATTAAACATTATTTGTCTCTGGCTTAAAAGGGGAATTACAAACTGAAATTCTACATTTATAGATGACACTAATTTTGTTCCCTGTGTAAAATGCCAAGAGGATAAGGCTTAAATAAGAGGCATTCTTGTGAGAAGTGATTTTGGAGCTTGTAGATGTGAGATCCAGCCGCTGGCAGTGCCACTTACTATTTCTAGTCACTTAACCTCCCAGAACATCAGGTTTTCTCAGCCATAAAATCAAGATTACAAATTCACCAACCGTACAGGTGGTAGTGAGGATTAAATTAGGTGGTATATTGGGTATAAAACCATTAAGGCATGTGAAGCATGTTAGAGAGAGTCATGGGAATCAAGAGGCCAGAGTTCAAATTCCAGGTCTGTCATTTATTGATTCTATCTCTTGAGAATCTTACTTTATTTCTCAATCCTTTATACCGCTAAATCTCAATATTAATAATCTCAATATTAATAACAGACTTCAGAGCTGTTTTATGACTGATGGGATGATGTCTATACAAATAGTTGGTAAACTGTAAAGAAATTTGCAAAGATATTATCCTTATAAGTAAAATGTGGATAAGTACAAAGATATAGGGTCTAATAGACCTAGTTTGGAATCCCATTTTGTCACTCAGTTGTGAGCTAGGAAAATGACATAACTTCTCTGAGCTCGAACTTTTTTTTCACTCGTAAAACTAGAGTAATAAATCCGACATCAGTTTTCACTAGAATTAATGAAATAATCTTAAGTTGGGGAGCAATATCTAAATATGCTATTTTTATTAATATCCATGTTCTTATTATTCTTAAGGAATTCTTGGAGATGGGGGAAATGACAGACAAACTTGACAGTTGGCAAGTATAGAGTCGTGCTTTCAAAAAAAAAGTATAGTCATGCTTTCAAGAAAAAAAATCCAATACAATCTTAAAAAGTGATGAATGCCAAAATGTCAGATGAGACAGAAGGAAAGGATCTATTACTACAACCTATTTCCTGAAGACAACAGTCCAATGTGCTCTTGTCAACATTAAAGGTCAATACAATCGTGGGCATCATTTAAAAGGTTATTGGAAACAAATCAGAAAACATGATTTCTTTTTGGTTTTACACAGATATGTCAGGGGATGATGGTAAAAGGAAGTGTATAATTATTGTGACAAAATCCACAGCATTTGCTTTTACATTTAAATCATTTAAAAATGATTTCTTCTCTTATTAAACTACCATTTTAGTTGCTCTCAAGTAAAATGAACAAGGAATGAACATTTATAAAGGAAATTAAACCCTCTTGATCTAGCATGGTCAGTGGTCAGATTGTATAAGTGGGGAATTAGCCTGCAATCATTGGTATAATGATATCACTTTATAATGAAAATCTGCCCTAGTTGGTTCTATTCAATATACTTAAAAATCCTTTACAAATCAAGATGCACCTATTTCCTGGATAATGATATGTTAAAGCATATCTCATTATTGCATTTACAAATGCTAATTTAGTAGAATAAAAGATGTCTCCTATTGATTTCCCTCACAAAATACACTGGTAGAGAAATCTTGGACTTTTACTTTATTCCTTCTGAATTTCCCAAGTATTTTTCTTCAAGTATGCTTTTTCTTTTCCTGACTCTCACCTGCCCCTCCTCCCACCTCAAAAAACCCCTGAATCACCTAAGTGACAGTTGTTCTCAACCACAGATAGATATCAGAATCATTTCTGTTGCATTTTAAACACAAGAACAAAAATATAATATCCTTTTGTTTTCAAATACAATGAATGCCCATGATTTTAAACAAATCATACAGAAATAGTAATTTCTTATTCTCAAACCCCTAGCTAGTGTCCTACTCCAAGTTATTCTTGACTATTTCTTGTAGTCCTTCTAGAAATTATATAGGCAAGAATATTTTTTCATACTTATATCTATTTAAAATTTTCTGTTAACATAAATAAAACCATCCTATACATAATATACTATGAGTAGCTTGCTCAGCTTTATAAAATATCCATCTTTCTGTGTTGCATGTATGTAGATCCTTCTTCTTTTAAATGCTTGAAGGCTTATCCATGAATTAATTACAAAAGAAGACATACATGATTCATTAATCAGACTGAGAGGTGTACTAAAGGGAAAAGGGCCTATAGCTCAGTGGGTTCATCGCAATCATTCTAATTTTATAGAGACAATACAGAGCACTGTTCACCTTCATGTCTTTACGTGGAGATGGTTAGTTACCTCCGGTAGATGTTTTACTAATCCAAGGATGCAATGAATAGCCTTTGAATGCTAACAGTGTAGGTACAGTTAAAGCATACATTCATAAAGTGGAATTGTGAGGTCAAAGGCTACATGCATCCTTAATTTTACCAAACTGCCTTCTCAAATGTTGTATTACTTAATACTCCCACCATCCCTGTGTTGGTGGAAATATTTTATATATGTTGGTGGGAATATTTTATATATGCTTATCATTTATATATAACATATATTACAGGTATTAATATTGAAAAATATAAATATATAAAATAGAGAGGAAGACTGCATTGTAAACCAACATAACTAGAGCTTCTGTGACTGGGTCTGGGGATACAATCTTTTTTTTTCTGAAAAGATCCCAAAGATAATCCTATTTATCAAGCATATTTAGTAATCACTTCCTCTTTTTTGAACCATACCAGATTTGTTACAAAAATATTGTGGAAATTTGTCACCAGAATTTATAATGCAGTAAATATGAACTGAACCCACAAGACAATATAACGTAAATCTCTCTGGTGATTTATATAGCCATGTTGTTCAGGAATTATGGTTCCACATTACATCAGACTTCATCCTACATGCAGATTCATTAAACATCAAAATGACAAGGGGCAGCATTCCCTTAATCTCTCCTTAAAATACACCTTGAATTGGAAGTTCAAGTTGCGCAAAGATTACCCCTGAAAATTTTTAAATATGAATAATCATAGCGCCATTATCCATTCTACCTCCATATTTTTAGCAGATTATATTTTCTAAAGATGGCAAAAAGAGTTTGCAGCCCACACACTTTTCTGCATGAAGACCTTGCCATTTCTTGATCAAATGGTGGCGTCTAGGTTCCCTTATCTTAAATCTTTGCTAGCCTTAGTGATTAGCTTCTAACTGATAGAATGTGGTGAAAATGATGAGACAGGAAATCTGAGGCTGGATCAAAGAAAACCATATGGATTCTGCTTTGCTCTTTTGTAATGTTCACTTTCCAAATTATTTCTCTTAGGATTTGTTTTTTAATCCAGTTGCCAGGGGAAGGTCATGTATAGATGATCAGATCAACAGTCCTAGAGGAGCTCAGCCTTTGAATCCTACCAGTAGAGGTATCAGATATGAGAGGCCTCCAAATAACTCTAGCTTCCAGTCATTCAAGTCACCACAAGCCATTCAATTTTTCCTGGTCAAGGCCCCAGACATTTCTGAGCAGACATAAGCCAACCTCATTATGCCTTGCCTGAATTCGTAATCCACAGAATCCTTTGGCAAAATAAAATGGCTGTTATTTTTGCCACTATGTTCGGGGTGGTTTGTAACAAAGTAATTGATAGCTAGATCACTGAAAGACTGTTTTATATTTGTGAGAAGTAAGAAATAATATTTATCTATTGCATTTACAAATTATCCCAAGAAAAAAATAGTCTAAGTGTGTTGAGTAATAGGGAGTTTATGAAAGAGGGTTCAATTTGAGGAAATACTGGACACAGTGGACAATGTCAGTTATTTGCCCAGCAGCTCTAGACGGTGATCAATAATGGGTCTAAATCAAGCCTGGTCATTCTCTTCTCTTTGCTAAGTTATTGGTTTAGCAGTAGATGTGTATGTAAGTTCTGGCCAATAAAACCAGACTCAGACCCAATGGAGAAGTTCAGGTAAATACTTTCTGTCCATGATAAAATAATCAAGGGTCACACAGAGAGTTATTTTCCAATATTCTGGTTATCATTGTCTTATGCTTTTAAAATTTGCATACAAAGACTTGAGGCTTGATGCTGGAAGTAGTGGTGGCTATCTTGTGAACAAAATGCCAAAGGAACTTTAGAAACTCTGAAATGAAGCATAGATATGGCATCATTGAGCCACTGAACAAACCTAGAATCACATATTTCCTATCTTTTGCAAGATACTGCATGTCTATATGATTTAATCAGCTTCAGTGAGGTTTCCTGCTGCTTGCAGCTGAATGTATTATAAACGCTTCTCTTTAGACAAAGTTACTCTCCCCATACGGCCACTTAGTCAATTCTTCATAATCTATGATGTGAATATTACTGGATTCGTATAATGTAGTGGCCTGGCTGATGCGCATTCTAAATTTTCAATAGGGAATAAAGTAGTAAGGGTTTCCAAAACTAATTTAATGGTAGAAATTCCCTCAATATTTTTCTTTTGGAGAGATATTTTGATCTGAAAAAAATCTCCTTTGGGAAAGTGCTTTGGAGTCTCTCTCCTAACTTTTAAAGGGATGTCTGATTTCCCCAAAGCTTCTTGATTGATTATACATTGTAGACCTAGGATCTCTGCTTTGAATGGAAGTTTGGTCAGGGTGATAAGCTTTATTTATTCGTGGAGAACTGGTAAAGAAAACCAATGTTGTCCATATTCCCATCCTCTCTCGCAACTTGGGATTTCACATACTATTTCTTACATTTAATGTAAAGATTCATTTTTGATTAAGAATATATTAACCTTCCAAATAGAATCCAATATAATAAATTAGCATTTAGAAAGCTACATTTGGGAAATAAATATTGAACTCAGATCCAAATCACCTGGAAAATGTTTGCAAGGTTAATTTTTCTCACCCCCATAGACATTAGGTTCATTTGATCCTGATAATACAAAAAGAAAAGAAAGCAATATTCATTTAGCATGGTTAGAGAATAAGAGGTTATAACAGCGTCAATGTTTTTCTGGGCTCCTATAGTATGCCACGTGATAAAAATGTTCAATCTAGCAATACTTACATTACTGCATTTGTTGATTTGTTTATTACAAAATATTGATGCTAATAACTATGCCATCAAAAGTTCAATAATTCCCTCCAAGCATTCAAATAATACTGGATATTAGTAGATCCCAGAAATAACGTTACAGTCTCAATGTCAAAAATACATGTCCAGGCTTTCTTTTAGTTTAAAAATAATGATGCCTCATGATTGTTAGTAGTTCATCAAATGTAGATACTTTTATTCCCTTCAGCCAAACTGCCTCTTCAAATGAAGCTAGTTAACCTATCAAGCTTACCCACATTAAGGTTTTATATATTAAATAATTAACAATGCCCTTTGTCTAGAGCATCCATTTTCCTTCAATATGTGTATGCCTTAAAAAATGTCTTATGTATTAAAATTTCACATACTATGACAAAAGGGGAATAAATCCAAGTGTTCCTTCAATCGAACTGAATAGATGGCTATTTAATGCTGCCCATGTATATCTGAGCTATATTCTCATTTGCCTACACCTACTCTTTGCAAAATTCCTCAAAAGCTAGTTTTTAAATATGCCTTCTACTTGGTTTTCCAAGAGTTTTTGCAAATGATAAAGTTCTTTTTGTTAGTAACTTATTTAAAAGAATTAAACGGCTTTTTAAAGAGCTACGTGCATACAAGATCTCACAGACTGAGTTTTCAGTGAAACAAAAGCATCTGAAAATCAACCCTGCCTCAATCACTTCAGCAGGCAAGTCAAAAATTCCTGCAGGTGATGACAGCCAATGCAGATGGTAACTTCTCCCCTCTGATTTTCTGCTCTGTAGCAGAGAAACAGTTATTAAAGGAGTTAAAAAGCAACATACGGTTTGAGACCATAGAAAAATAGTCGATCATATCTAAGGAACAACAACAAAAAGCAGCTTTTAAAATTCTTCGTAATACTTAACATGCTCACAACTTGGAGGAAGGGTGCAAGTCAATTTTATTATAATTCTATATTCAGAAGGCTAAATTTGGGCTCCACCAGCTGGGTTGTTAATACAGGTCAAGGAATAATTAGCTGCATTTGTTTCAGTTTTAGAAAACCTAAATGAGCTCTGAGTATGTTCAAAGCTAAGGAAAAAAAACAAAGATTTCTTTACTGATGTAATAGGTTCTGACAAAAACATGAGAGCAGAGAGCAGAGGATTATTACACTAGGATGCACTTATGAAAAAATAATGAATGAAGAACTGATATTATACTTGCAAAATTCAAATAAATGCCACAACTCTGTAATAAATGGATTATGACGGTGAGAAGAGTCCATGCTGGGTGTTCCTTCTCAGAGTAAGCAGTCCAGGAAAGAAAATAGAGCAATTCAATCCAACCATCATCCAAAAGCACCAATAAGTTTTCTTCTATGGTACTCCCAGACAATGGTGCATATAAATTTTATATCACCACAGCCTTTGTAGGAAGGGAGAAATCATTAAGTCTGAATTTTAAAGGAATACAATCCTATCTTACTAGGGAGTCTTTTAATGACATGGATGAGTTGAATAACTGGAAATCATACATTATGACAATTTTTAAATCTAGAGTTTTATCTCAAAGCAAGTTCATCTGCCATAATAAATATACATCTAAAAATGAAGAGTATATCCACAGGATCAACAATTCTGGCTTGATGAATTCCAAAAGAGACAAAAAATACAATACACACATGAATACGTGCATACAGTCACAGTGTAGCACTAGCCCCTTATGTCTCCTTTCTTTCAACCTTTTACTTCGAATGTAAATAATCCACAGGTGGCTACACTTCTTCATAAAGCAAATGAAGCAAATATTGGCAGGTACATTATACTATTTTCTTAAAAATGTGTTTGGAAGAGAAGTGGTTGCAAAAGGTTATGCTCAATGATTGTGCGCAATCTCCTCCAAATTACACACTAATTTTTTTTTTGTTTGTTTGTTTTACTAAAAGATTCATGTGCTGAAGTAGGAAACCATTTTGTAGTAATGTATGCAATCGGCGGCGGTGAAGACTTGAAAAATAGCCAGACTACACATCTTTGTAACTATCAAGAACAGCACTAAGGAAGCCAAGCTAATTTCTCAAATTGTCATGTTTTAAACAAATATGCCTTAAAGGATACCACTTTCACTCTTCAGCCTGCTACCAATCACTTCAACTATCTGCTCTAACAACTCTGCAACTTTATCAACTTTCCCTGTAGAAACCAAATTTGTGTAAAAAAAAAAAAATCCATGTTGCACTTGGAGGAGGAAACAGGAACTGTTACTAGACCTTCCATTTCAATCCTTCACTGAAACAAAAATGTCTGAAGTGACTCACTCCTCAATCGATGGGTGACACAACACCCCAGTAATGGGTGTAATGCTGGGTTTAAGTGGTGAATAATAGATCCTGAAGTTGATATGAAAAATGAAGGATTTTTTTTAAAAAGGCCATTGGGATATCTGACTTCTGGTGGTCGGTGAATGAATTTAAACCCATCGTACATTTCTTTACATTTGTTCTCTAGGCATGTTGTATTTATTTAAATATTTAAGGAGCACCTTTTATGGGCCGGTTTTAGACACAGGACATACCAACGAACAGAACACATAGAAATCTTATGGAACTGACACTCGGTTCATCAATTGCAAATCTTCATGAGATGTGAAATAATCATTCTCCGGCTTAACAATGCAACTAGGAAGAAAGGTTTACCAAATTTGGCACAGGAAAAGTTTACAAAGTCAACTGCTAAATAAATACCGAATGTTCTAAAAGCACTTTTGGGGAAAAAAAGTAGTCTGCTCCTCTCTAAATCTGATGTATTTTCTAATTGGAAACATCTAGGTCGCATCACACACAAATTTGCATACTAGAGCTTCAGACACTCTACATGGTAGCAGTTATTATTATTTATTGGCAAGAAATAAATTGATCAGAGGCCCTGTTGTGAGTGGTAATGTTTTTCTCATGGAAAACTGCGTTCTGAGCTGCACCTACCATGTTGTTTCAGGGTGGTGCCCTGTGCCACAGGGCAAGGTGGCTGTGTGTGAGTCTAAAAGAGCATGGCGGCTGGGTGCCTGCAGCAAGCGTCTAATCCTGCAGGTGGCGTATACACATCATCATATTCTCACAGTTGAGCTTCTCCGGGCAAAATAATGCTATATAGCATTCCCCTGCCTTTGTCACCATGTGACTTTGAGAAGTACAGTAGGAAGCATGCGGTTGAGTTTAGGTTTGGTGCAACCCCAGGCTGCAGACACAGGGCTATGGGCAAGCAACTAACTCAACTGTCTGTTCGGTCATGACTCTCCTGTCATTGAAATCATTACTTGCCTCCACACCTTTGTCACGGTCTTTCAACACTTAACCACTGAAGTGGGGGCAAATGGAATAGCAATGTAAGTATTCCATCTGAAACCTTAGACGATGATTAGGAAGTTCTAGACTCATGAAGAAAGACAGAACATGAGAGACTCCTAACTCTGGAAAACAAACAAGGGGTGGTGGAAGGGGAGGTGGGCAGGGGGATGGGGTCACTGGGTGATGGGCACTGAGGGGGGCACTTGACGGGACGAGCAATGGGTGTTATACTATATGTTGACAAATCGAACTCCAATAAAAAATATACAAAAAAAAAAAAAGCAGGAGTAAATGACAATATAGACACATTACTTGAGAGTCAGCTGCGTGCTGGAAGTCCAGATGTGTTTCCTTCTTGAGGAACAGTGCACCAGGAAATTAGAATAGACCTTTCTGGAACAAGATGAAGACACTGAGTCATAAATTACTAGGCAGTTTTCTGATGCTGCTTCATCCCAGGCATAAAAACATTCTGCCTTTATGTTCTCATTCATCACTCTTGTGTATTCTTTCAACACGCTTTTGAGTGTCATTCTATTTAGACACTGAAAATGCAGTTGAGAATGTAGTTGTGGGCTTTGCCCTCAGAAACCTCCACACCCTTAAACAAGTAATCATTGGCAAGGCACAACGGCCAGTAGGGCAGGTACTGTCTGGCTTGCCACGGAGTCCCATGGGAGGTTCAGCACGCCTGCTACAGGTCACCGTGTGGGGAGGGGGGGACAGCCCAACCGAAGTGGCAAAGTGAGATGAACTCAGTAGACAAAGCAAAAGGGTGCAGGAAGTTTTATATGCAGAGGGAACAACGCTGGAGAAAGCTTGGAGGCCAGGATGAGTAAGTAGGTTTAGGAGAAGAGAAGCAGACATGGGCTGAGGAAGGTAGGGGCCAGATCCTGATAGAGCCTAAAACTTACTTCAAGGAATTAGGTTTTTCTTCTGAAGATAACAAGGAGGCATAAGCACATGTTTCAGCAGGGCAACGACACAAGTCTGTTTCAGAAAATTCATTCTGAAATTAAACGATGCTGCTCCGTGACACAGGACCTTGGGTATTCTTACATGTAAAAGAGATGGAACATTATGTAGATAATTGGAAGAGTTATTAATTGAAACGTTTTAGGTACAGAACCTGGAACAATCACATGTATTTAAGGGAACAGATTCTGGAGTATGGTTGTATTTTAATAAACCCTCCTGTTCTACATTGTACTGGAGTGAATCGTTCCCCCCCCCCATACACACACACAATTCAATTCCACTCAGAACTTCATAATGTGATCTTATTTGAAAAGGGAGTCTCCGCAGATATAAATAGTTAAGGATCTTAAGATGCAATCCTCCTGGACTTGGGTGGTGAGGGGCTGTATCTGATAACTGGCATCCTTATAAGGAAAGGAGAGAACACAGAAAAACATATAAGGGATGACATGTGAAGGAGGCCATAGAGACCTGGAAATGCTGCCACAAACCAAGCTGTGCTTGGGCCACCAGAAGCTGAGAGAGGCAGAGAAGGATTCTTGCCTGGAGCTCTCAGAGGTAGCTTGATCCTGTCAGCGCTTAGAATTTGGACTTCTAGCCTCCATGACTCTGATAGAATAATGCATTTCTGGATTTGTTTTCTAAGAAACTCAGCTTGTGGTACTTTGTTATGGCAGCCCTAGAAAATAAACACGATCATGCCCTTGTGGTGAGCTCCTGGATAAGCTACACAACTCCTCTGTGTCTCATTTCCTTCTTTGTAAAGTTGGGATAGTAATAATTAACTTATAAGTTGCTATGTGAATTATAGAGATTATATCTGTGCAATACTTAAAGCAGTGCTTTGCTTGATGCAGAGTAAATAATTAAAGCTAGCTCTCATAACTACTGCGAAAATGAAAATTATAGAGACATAGTACAATGAAAATGTTTAAAAGTTTCAAAATATTTAATTTGTAAAGCATTGTACCCAAACATATACTTTGTAATGTTTTTCAATTATCCATTGGCACACTCCATGATCTTTAATAATAAAATACTTAACTTTGTGGTAGAGTTACTAAATACAATATGTCAGGCTTTAATCAAAATATGATCATACACTTTAAGGAAAAAAAATCAAATTCTGTCCTTAAAGTTGCATATTTCATTTTTATTAGAATATTTTAAAATGAATTTATTAAAACTAAGTCGGCTTCCCTCACTAAGTGCAATTTTCCCATCTTTGTGTAGGAAGAGCATTGACCCAATAATCTTATTTTAAGAAGGTACTCACATTTCAATATAATTCTCTTGAGATTGTTTTAAGGAAAATAATAGAGTAAATGACAAAAAATGAACTATCCATTGCAGTACAATTTATCATGGAGTGTTGCATGCCATTATCTGAAAAACATGCAGTGTAGTAATCACTTGGAGTAGTGCTAGCACATAATTGTATGCTAGTCATAAATTATAGGTGAATGGCAGTTTCAGCTAATGAGTGCCAAATAGCAGTACAGGCACTGTAGTGATTAGAGAAGATGTGGTTATGAATGCATTTATTACTGGTGTATTATAAAGCTTTTCAAATTAGAAATGGCAGGTATATAAATAGACACCAAGCTGGAACACCTATATCTACAAAGTAAAATACCTAAAGATACAGATAATTCACCATCCCACCTCCCTTGTGTGTGTACGTGTGCATATGCGTGTAGAGAGAGAGAGAGAGAGTCAGAGAGACAGAGGTGAATGAGAAGCAGAAACTAAGACCAACATAACCTCTTCTGCTTATATGGTCTTTCTTCACAAATACTTCTGCCATTTTAAATGTACTTTATATCTATTTAGGAAGAACTTTGGCATACCTAACTTTAGCTATACTTTTTCCTCTCCTTTTATATCTGAAATTTTATTTATGTTGCTTTTTTGATGTGTGTAAAAGGACACTCTCCACTGGCTGGAAGTATTAATATTTATCTCTCTAGAGAAGATTTCAAAAATCTACAAAACAACTACAATTTTATGCTCCAACCCATAGATACTATATACTTAGTTAGTTCCTATTTATGCTTGGGTGCTATGAAATTTCTTTTCTTTTTTGATATGACAGAACCCAAGGTTAATTTATGAGGTGGAATTAAATATAGATGATTTAGGTAATATTTGTTACCCAGTTGATTCTTCGCTTTAAGATATATACTTTAGTTTGTTGCTGTTTTTTTTTTTTTTGAAAATGGAAACACAATAAACATAATTTTAAATTACAATCCTAAAACAATGGTGTTTCTCACAAAGTCTCAAGAGTTATTATAAGGTTCACTTGCAGAGGTGAGTGAACATATCAAAAAATACAGGAAAGGGTAAGTTTTTAAAACATAAATTATATCATTTTCTTTCAAACTATAATAAAATGAGGAAAGGCACAAAGCTAACATTTTAATTATTTTTATTACTCTGCTTTTGCCCTATAGCCCTTATGTAGTTTCTCATAAACTGCTTTTAGACTTCTCTGAGTAAGTTTGCTTATTATTTGGACACAAATAAATAGGTACATGCCAAAATAAAAAGGCTTTTGCTGAGGAAGCTTTTATTTCTTAAAATTAATTTTAAAACTTTTCAAGAAATCAACTATTGGCACAAAGAGTTATTATGTTTTAAAATTTGTTTCCAAAAGTACTTTTTTTATGAACCTTATTTTAATTAAAATAGCATGTAGATGCATTCTCTTGGTAAATTCAATATTTTCTTGCTAAAAATATATAAACATGTTATGGTATAACTTTGCATCTCCAGTTCTACCTGTAAGGACCTTCGAAGTTGCCACTTCATTATAACAAGTAATAAAAAGCTGAACAGACTAAAAAATCAACTATCCTTGCAGCTGTAAAGAAAGTGAAGACAAAGGGCAAACCACTGCCCCCTGTATATTGGAGGGACATACAGGTGAATACAAAGAGTCCTAGCTCACCAGAGCAGGAACTCAAGGATGGAAATTACTGGGGAAACCAGTACCAAGGTGGGAATACCTAAAAGGCAACTGACAAATTGGTGAAGGTTTGGCATGGACAGTCTGAGAGCAAAAAATTGGAGGCAGACCCAGTCACAAGAACACTTTCATTCTCTTGTGAGCTTTATCTCCAGCAGCTCAACCAGCTTTTTCTGGTAATAGTGAAGAAAGTTCTCTTGTGATTCTAACAGGGAGAGAGGAAAAGGTACCATTGTGAAATATACCAGAGCACTTTGCTGTTCTTAACAATGTCTTCCCTTAAAAGAATTTTTATTTAACCAGAGCCTAACCTCCCTGGGGTTTTATCAGAAACTGATCTCGAGAAAGGAAAATGCCAACCAACCAGCCATAGGCTTTGATGAAGGGGAAGATAAATACTCTATTCCAGCCCACTCTAGCCTTCCACATGGGGGAACATAAATACTCAATTTCACATCACTCTAAATATTCTACACCGCTTAATTAAGGGTGAGAAGGAGACCCTGAGAAATATTTGTGAAGTTCACAGTCCAGAGACATAGGGTCAATAAAAAACTGAGGCCTAATCATAGGACAATAGAAGACTCCTCCTCCCTTTCATACCTTACCACCACATTTCTAAAAGCCTATTTAGAGCAGTTACTTTTACTCATTACACCATCTTTGGCTACTAAGAAAATATATATGAGAAATACTAGAAGACAAGAAAAAAAATTAAAGAGACAGAACAAGCATCATACCCAAATATAGCAGGGATATTGGAATTACCAGAGGGGGGATTTAAAACAACACTGGTTAATATGCTCAGGGCTGTAATGGATAAAGTAAATAACACGCAAGATCAGATAGGCAACATAAGCAGAGAGAAAGAAACTCTAAGAAAGAGCTAAACAGAAATGCTAGAGATCAAGTACAAAACAAAACAACAACAAAAAATATAACAGAAATGAATGACTCTGATAGGCTCATTAGTAAATTGGACGTGGCTGAGGAGAAAATATCTGAATTTGAAGATATAGTAATGGAAATCTGTAAAAATTAAAAGTAAAGAGAACAAAACTGATGAAACACAACAGAATATCCCAAGCAACCATAAGACAACTACAAAAGGTATAACATGAATTATGGGTGTATTAAAAAAAGAAGAAAGAGAGAAAGTAAAGAGAAATATTTGGAATATAGAACTGAGATTTCTCCAAACCAACGTCAGACAACAAACCACAGACCCAGGGAGTTTAGAGAACAACAAACAAGATAATGCAAAAACAAAAAGAAAAATAATACAAAAAAAAAAAACATAACAAAATAAACCTATACTTTGGCATACCATTTTCAAAGTACAGAAAACCAAAGATAAAGTCCTGAAATAAGCCAGAAGAGGAAAACAAACAAACAAAATAATAAACAAATAAACAAAACACCTTACAAATAGAGGAACAAAAATAAGTACAGCTGACATTTTCTCAGAAACGATGCAAGTGAGAAGAGAGTGAAGTGAAATATTCAAGTACTGAGAGAAAAAATTACCAACCGAATTCTTTAGCCTGTGAAACCGACCTTCAAAAGTGAAGATATAGATTTCCTACAACAACAAGAAAATTGAGGTAATTTGTTGTCAAGCCTACCTTATAATAACGAAACTGAAAACTGCAAATCAATAGGGAAAATCGATAAAACCAAAAGCTGATTCCTTTAAAAGAGCAATAAAATTAATAAGCCTCTAGTCAGAGTAACTAAGAAAGAAAGAGAAAGTAAACAAATTACTAATATCAGATGAAAAAGGGTCCATTATTAAAGATCCCACAAACATTAAAAGATTAATAAAAGATAATATAGCAATTCTATGCCCAATTCATATGCCTAAATGTGTGGGAATATTTGAAAACTAGGTGAAATGGATTAATTGCTTGAAAAACATAAACTGCCAAAACTCACACAGAGAAATGGATCATCTGAGTAGGCCTATATCTATAAAATAAAATGAATCAATAGTTAAAATCTTCCAAAACAGAAAGCTTAAGGCCCAGATGGATTCACTAGTGAGTTCTACCAAACATTTAAGGAAGAAGTTGCGGTAATTCTGTGCAATCTCTTTCAGAAGATAGAAACACAGGGAATACTTTCCAACTCATTTTAGGAGGTCAGCATTACCCTAACACCAAAACTAGTCAGAGATATTACAAACAAACAAAAAGAAAAAAAATCTAAACAATAATGTCTTTCATGAACACATATGCAAATCCTCAACCAAATATTAGCTAATTGAGTACAACAATGATAAAAAAAATTAATACAGATGACCAAGTAGAATTTATGCCAGGTATTCAAGGCTAGTTCAACATTCAGAAATCAATTAATGTAATATATCACAGTAATGGCTAAAAAAGAAAAATCACAATGATCATATCAATAGATGCAGAAAAAAAACATTTGATGAAATCTACTACACATTCATGATAAAAAAAAACTCTTAGTAAAATAGGAAGCAAGGAGGAACTTCTTTAATTTGATAAAAACTAACTACAAAAAAACCATACAGCTAACATCATAGTTAATGGTGAGAAACTTAAAGATTTCTCACTAACATGAGGCACAAGGCAAATCTTCCGCCCTCATCACTGTTTCTTAACAGTGTACTGAAAGTCTTATACAATAAATTAATGCAATAAGACAATAAAAGGAAATAAAATACATACAGACTGGGAAAAGAAGAAACAAAGCTGTTTTTGTTCACAGATGAAAAGGCCGTCTAAGTATAAAATCCAAAAGAATTGATGTGAGAACTCCTGAGGTAAGTGATTATAGAAAGGTTGCAAGATATAAGGTTAATATACACAAATCAATCACTTTCTGATATACAAGCAATGAACAAGTGGGTTTTGAAATTAAAAAACAACATAAATATTAGCATCTCATTAATGAAATGCTTAGTTGTGAATCTAACAAAATATGCATAAGCTCTTTAAGAGGCAAACTCTAGCACTCTGATGAAAGTAATCAAATTAAGAGCCAAATCAATGGAGAGATGTTACAGGTTCAGTATTTCCAGGATCTCAGTTCTTTCTGATTGGATCTATAGATCCAATGCAATCTCAATCAAAATTTTAGCTAATTTTTGGCAAATTTATTCTAAAGTTTATATGCAGAGGCAAAAGGCCAAGAATGGCCAGCCTAAAAAAAAAAAAAAAAAAAGAGCACAGTTGGAAAAAAAAAAAGAGCACAGTTGGAAGACTGGCATTATCTGACTTCAAAATTTACTCTAAAGCTCCAGTAATCGGGACATTGTGGTATTTGGTCAAAGAATAAACAAATACATCATCAGAACAAAATGAAGAGCTCCAAAACAGACACATATTAGTTAACTTAATTATTATCGAAAGAACACGGGGAATGCAATGACACAAAGATAATCTCTCCCACAAATGATGCTGGAAGAACTGCACAACCCCATTAAAAAAAAAAAATCTAAACACAGACCTTACAGCCCTCCCAAAAATTAACTCAAAATAGGTCACCAACTTCAATATAAAGCACAAAATTGTAAAACTCCTAGATCACATGGAAAGAAAACCTAGAAGACTTCGCATACAGTGATGACTTTTTAGATAGAATACCAAAGTCACATCCCATGAAAGAAATAATTGATAAGAGCTGCTTTTCCTCAAAATTAAAAATTCTCCTCTACAATAGACAGTGCCAAAAGAATGAGAAGACAGCCCCCGGCGGAGAGAATACACTTGCAAAAGACACATCTATCTGATAAAGGACTGTTGCTCCAAATATACAAGGAACACTTAAAAACCGAGCAAGAAGAAAACAAGCAATCCAAACGGGTCAAAGACCTTACCAGACACCTCACCAAAGAAGACATACAAGTGGCCAATAAGCATATAGAAAGATCTTCCACGTCATATTAGCTCGGGGAAATGCAAATTAAAGCAACAATGAAATATCATTACAAACGTGTTGGAATATTCCAACCAGATTATCGATAACAGCAAATGCGCCACAGTAGTAACTTGGTTTACTGCTGGTGGGAATGTAAAATGTATGGGCTCTTTGGAAGAGAGTCGGGTGGTTTCTTACCATAAGATCCAGCAATCACACGCCTTGATATCTACCCAAAGAAGGTGAAAACGCATCCACACAGAAATTTACACATGGATGTATATAGCAGTTTTATTAATAACTCTTCATGTGATTTAACCAGGGGGTTCTTCTGTGTGTACTTGAGGAAAATGTGTATTCTATATTTTCTGAGATGGAATGTTTTATATATAGCTTTTGGAACTATGTATTCTGAAGTATGCTTCAAGTAAGAAATGTTCTTCCTGAAAAAAAATAACTTTAATTGAGGGGACTCATTTAAAATAAAGCATATCAGAAGGCAGGTGGGTAGGGGCAGGGGTGAAATAGGTGAAGAGGATTAAGAGCACATTTATCATGATGAGCACTGAGGAATGATGTATAGAATTGTGGAGTCACTGCATTGTACACCTGAAACTAATATAACACTATGTTAACTACATTGGAATTAAAATAAAAAATGTAATAAAAGTAATAATTAAACAAATTTTTAATTAAAAAAAAATGGAAAAGGAGGCCATGAGCCAAGGATGCAGGTAGGCTCTAGAAGCTGGGAAAGAGAGACGAATGGATTCTCCCCTAGGGCTTCCAGAAGTAATATAGCTCTGCAAATCCATTTTGGATTTCTGACCCTGCCGCCCCATAACTGTAAGATAATAAATTAATATTCCTTTTTAAAAAGACTGAGGCAATAAATAAATAATTAATTATTTAAAAAAATAAAACTAAAAAAGACTGAGGCCAAAAAATAAATAAATAACTGCCAAAACTTGGAAACAACCAATATGTCTTTAGGTAGGTGAATGGATGATTAAAGCTGTGGTATGGCCAGACTCTGGAATATTATTCAGTGCTAAAAAGAATGAACTATTAAGCCATGGAATAACATAAAAGAGCTTTAAATTCATATTACCAAGTGAAAGAAACCAAATTGAAAAAGCTATATACCGTAGGATTCCAACTATTTGACATCCTGGAAAAGGCAGAACTATGGAGAAAATTAAAAGATCCGTGGCTAGGTGGAGTTGGATTGGGGGGCGAAGGCATAAGCATAAGCACAGAGGATTTTATGCGGTGCAGATATTCTGTATGATATCACAGCAATGGAAACATGTCATTATACATTTGTCCAAACCCATAGTCCAAAGCCAAACACCAAGGGTAAACCCTAATGTAGATACCGTCTTTGGGAGATAATGATGTGCCAATTTAGGGTCATCCACTGTAGCAAACGTGTCATTCTGGATGGGGATGTTGATAACAGGAGGTGTTTAGCATGTCTTGGCACAGAAAAGGAAAATGGGAAACCTCAGTACCTTCCTCTCAGTTTTTCTATGAAGCTATACTGCTTAAAGAAGATAAAGACTTAACAAGTAAGAAATTATAATATTTAAGATAAAAAATGCTATAGGACTGTAAGTAATTTTTAATATTTTTGTTTTCATAAACCATATTAAAATAATTTTCTTCGGGATTTGAAGTATGTAGTACTTCTGTTATTGATCATATTTTTGTTTGTCTATATTAATGCATCTCATTTTTTTTTAATTTAGGTAGGATCCATGTCCAGTGAGGAGCCCAACATGGGACTTGAACTCAACGACCCTGAGATCAACACCTGCCTGAGTCGTGATCAAGAGTCAGATGCTTAACTGATTGAACCACCCAGGCACCCCAGTACATCTTATCTTTTATAAGTTCCTTGGGTATAGAGACTATGCCTCATCTCCTATCTTTGTTTTAATACAGTATCTTGAATAGCAGGTGTCCCATAAATATTTATAGAACAAATAATTTAATATATATTTAATACCTAAAAGAGCTCTGGCAACTCCAACATTTCAAGAGATAGAAATTTGTATTACTTCTGCAGTTCCCAATTGATTATGTTGATGTTATTAAAATTTTAAGTTTTTGATCAACAAAAACTGGTAATTTTCTAGTTACAAAAGTGTGAGAGAATACAAATGTATGTCATGCTAGGATCATGCACTCAAATTAGATGCTAAGCCATTTTGAAGGGGTCAATATAAAAAACAAATATTAATACTAACATGTTTTAAGTACTGTAATACTGCTGTAAGGGTATTTTTCAGACCATTTTTAGTGTCTAGACATGGTACTAGGAATTTTATATTATCTTATTTTAATTGTCACCATAATTCTGTGAGATAGAAACTGGAACGAGCCCACAGGACCTATTCTCCATCAGATGACTTTTAGGAAATAATACATACAAAAATTTAAGACCGAGAAGTTGTTTTAAACTATATGTGCCTACATAGCCCTTAGAACATCCCTTAGAACATCACGTACTCTACAGGTATTTGTATCAGATTTGAAGCCTTTTGCACTACTGTCATAGTGCCTGGAATACTGTATTTTATATCTTTTTCTACTGTTGGAAATCATGTACCTAATGCCACATACCTATTAAGTGATAGACACTATAATTCAAATCTAGGTCCATCTCATTCTGCAATTGATGTTTTCAGTATTTTTGCTCTAATGCTTCTAATGATTATACTGATTACATCTCTATTCAACTGCGTACAAAAAAGGAAGATTTTTAAACAAACCCAAACAAAATCTAGCACCCAAAATATGCATTCTTATTCTAATTTATAGAGCCTAGTAATGTTCCCTTATTTGGGAAAGAAAAAGTTAATTGCAGATATAATTATGTTACAGACTTTGAGAAGAAGAGATCATTCTAAACCATCCAGGGGGGCCCTAAACCCAATGATGAGTGTTGTTATAAGAGACATAAAGGGAAGATCTAACAGACGGAAGAGGAGAAAGCAAGTGATAAAGGAGGTAGAGATTGGAAGCCAACGAATAACTGGAGCTACCATGGTTTGGAAGAGGTCAAGGACATTATCTCCCTTAGAGGTTTCGGAGGAAGCACACTCCCTAACTGTACCCTGTCTTTGAACTTTTGGGCTCTAGTCTATGCAACAATACATTTCTATTGTTTTAAGCCACCACATTTGGAAACTAATACACATTTTAATTTTAATTCAGAAACCACTAGGAATTTAACATACCATGCCAAAAGACAGGACAAAAAAAATCTTATTTAAAACATTTATCTTCAAACAATATTTGAAAATTACTTGGGGGAAAAAGTGAATGATTGATTATTATCTTTTTTCCCCATTACTGAGCAAAATATATATCACAGGAGATGATAAACCAGATGTCAAGTTTGTGATAAATATGAGTGAGACAATTCTCACTTTTATTTGTAAGGGAAGGATATGCAGAGGACATAACACTAGGGGAACAGAAGTTAAGAACATGCCCTGAAGACTGCCTGGCTCCAGAGTGGAGGCTTTGTCTATGGTATCCTGTGTCTGCATCGTTAAAGGATGATTTCTTTCTCTCTTCTTTTCCTTTTCTCTCTTCCTTCCTCTCTCTCTCTCTTTTTCCTCTTTCTTTACTTTTTTTTCCTTCCCCCCTTCCTCCTTGCTCCCTCCCTCCCTTCTTCCATCTCTTTCTTCCTTCTTTTCTAGAGCACCTTGGGAGCCCACTCTCCTGTTCATCCGGTATTTTTATTTGATTCATTCATTGTCCAAAATTTTACCAGGGGAATTTAATTTTTTACAGAATGCAGTCAAGGATGTAGGTTACTTAGCAAAATCATCATCTCCACTCACCTGGAGCTCTTTATCTTCTCACTGCAGACACTCACACCACTGCCTCAGTAATCTAGTCTAAAGAACAGGTCCCATGAACATTAACCACCTTTCTCCAGGATATTCTAACTATTGATTCCGACATGTTGATTTTTCTCTATAAAATTATTCACTGTTTTGACATTAAAAGGGGTTTAGGATTTTCCTTTCCTAACAATATTTTAGTCAAATTAGATTAGGTCCTAATTAATAGCAGGTATTATTATCTGAGTAACTAAAAAGAATAAAATAATAGTCATGCCTCTACATTTTGGATTTTTGTAGTTTTTAAGCTATATTATTAAATCTGGAGTTTCTTTCTTTGAACTTTTTATAGATTATTAAATTAAACTATTCTACTATTCAAAATAAAAAGATTCCACAAATTTATACACATAAAATTATTATACACATAAAATTAAACATACTATTTATTAGCTTTGAATATAGCACTAATGAAATAATCATGAAAATTAATGAAAGTAATAATCATATGTCCTGACTCACTAGTAATATTTTAAAATTATTTAATTATTTAATTAGGTTCCTTTACTGCTGATGATATATTATTTTGCAAATGTTTACATATGAATTTATTTATTTAACATCAGAGATCGGTATCTTTTATTTATTCCATAAATACGACAGGATAATGCAGGCAATCTATTAAAAGGTATATAACAGAATCATGGTGCTTCACCATATTTTAATCAAGCTCCATTAAAATTGCCAAAAGCTTTAACTAGCTCAAAAGACTGAGAATGAATGTTCTCCCCTTGTGTCAACGATTCCTTCATTAATGCACTTCCCTATCAGTTTGGTGCTCATACATAGGCTTCATGCTAACAGGAGTCTAGTGGAAAAACCTAACATTAGGAGAAGACACAGCAACTCTTTAGTCATTATTCTCAATTCCAGAAAGGGTTATTTCCTAATGCATACATGTTAAATCACTTATTGAACAAGCCTTACCAATGTCAAAGAGGAATCCAGACATTTCTTAAGAATTATATAAAGAATGTTAAATGTATTCCTGTGGCAAGGCAGGATATAGTCAACATAATTTTAGAATTAGGAAAACAATGTAAGCTTATATTTTGGGAGGTGTGGAGGCGTGCATAGTGGCTATTTTCTTTCTCTCTTTTGCCTTCTTATATTTCTTTTCCTTTTATTCACAGCTCTCTGAAGTGTGTTAATATGCCAAAGCTGTGTCTTAGGACCTAAAAATATTGCAACTTAAACAGATGCAGAAAATTTGATAAGAAGGATGCAATAGTGTGGAATAGGAGCAGTATTATGGAATTAACCTAAATAGCTGCCACTTCTACAAACTATTCTTTTTTGTCCATTTCTCACACAAAAGTTGGAAATAAACAGTATTTGTGAAGCAAGGTCTGACACTACTTTCACGGGAGCTCCTAGATCTGTACAATGGAATCAACACAAGCATGATCTAATATTAGGTAAGAGTCCATAATTTTCCTCAAAACATATTCTCTGTAAAAGAAAACAATGCCTGACACTAAATTTCACCTCCTCTCAGTATAATGGGCTGAGTCCTACTTGTGGATCCCTATTAGCCATGTGACTAAGTGAAGTCCCTTCAGTTCTTCATGGCTTTTTCTTCTCCATAAAACAAAGGCTTTAACTGGAATAATCTCTAAAACCCCATCTAGTTCAAAACTTTTAAGTATTAGATTTATTTTACCATGCAGTCAAAGTCATCTCTTTTGGGAAGAGAGTATCAATGAATTTAATCACCCAATATTTACAAAAAAAGAAAATTACTTATTTTCAGATCCTCCCAAGTGCAGAGCCTTTGACTGTTTTGTGGTCATCATCAAGAAGATTGCTCAGCATACATGAAGTTTTCAACAGAAAAATCTTAACAAATTGAGTCTTTATTAGTGTTTCAGTATTACGCTCCATAATCATATTTACTCATTATGAAAATAGAACAGTTTACATTTATAAGATACAGGCATAAGCACAAAAACTAGAAAGAATTCATCTAAAACTCCCAAAAGGAAAGTTTATATTTTCATGGGTTTTGTTTTGTTTTTTCCTTACTTCAAAAACTTGCAACAACACATCATAACCTTGAAGCACAGTTACGAGAATCCATCCAAATGTAGATCAGTGATGCAATGCGGATCCCATCAGCTTATATAATATGTACATGAACCAAGAGATAAAAGAGTAATGAGGCAAGTGCCTTTGACGGTATTCTGAAATTTCAGTGCTATTGTTTTATTTTATGATTTACTGGAAGATTTCCTGTGGATATGCATACTTGGAATACACTGAATCCAGCCAGAGGATTTCCATTCCATTTATTTTTAACACCTGATAAGTGAATCTTATTGAGGGAGACTGGCTGGTGGCTATAAGAGCTGGTGCATTTTTTTGAGTGATCTCAACCGTAGACAATTATCTCTCACTATTTGGGATTTAGTATAGTTGTTTTGTTCTGCTTTGTTTTAAGTTACTTTGAGGACAAATGCTTTCTGAGTTTGTAAGTAAAACAAAACAAAACAAATCATTGTGAAAATTTCCTTTTAGAACTTGCATTTGTCTTTGGACCAAGGCACTTAGGGCAGAAATCTTTCTTTCCAAATACTTTAATCTCATTGCCTTTATTTTCTTTTTTTAAAGATTGATTTGTTTACTTGAGAGAGTGTGTGCATGAACATTGGCGGGGTGGGGGTGGGAGGAATAGAGAGAGGAAGAGAAACCCAAGCCCACTTGTGCTGAGCATAGGGCCTACACAGGGCTCAATCTCATGACCTTGAGATCACGACCCTGAGATCATGAACTGAGCTAAAACCAAGAGTACGACACCTAACCAACTGTGCCACCCATGTGCCCCAATCTCATTGCCTTTAAAAGCTACAGATATATTTTGAATAAAACATCAGCAAGGGAAAAAAAGACATTATTTTCAGTACATTTTTCAATTAATTTAATTGCAGAGCTCACATAAATAATTTAAAAATAGTGAAACAAGGGGCATCTGACTGGCTCAGTCAGTAGAGCATGCAACTCTTGATCTTATTCTGAGACTCAAATTCACAACATTGAGTATACAGATTATGTAAAATGCTTAATTTTTTTAAAATTATGAGACATTTAAGTCAGACAGCTTTGTGCCTTACTGTATTTCACCTATTTGGAGATTTTTTTTCAAACCAAATTAAATCTGGAAAATCTATATAACAATTATAGAATATTATGTATTTTGTAGTATAAAAAATAAAACTGGAAAGGGCTTATTTGTTCCTGGATTTCAAAGACTATGAAGTATTAAAGATGCTATTGTTGAGATCCATCCATTGCCTGAAGGGATACTAGGCCATTTCAAAATGGTGAAAGACTAAACCCCAAAACTGATTGTCTAGCTGACCACTTTAACAATTCCTTCCAAAAGACCTAAGTCTAAACTATCTTCATTTTTTAAAGCTATCACTGTGAAACATAATATATACATTGGAATATGCATATATGCTTATTATGTATTTATATAATGCAGGGTGTTTTATATATCATATATATTATATGTAACACATGGCACATATCAGATTGCACTTTTACTGTCTTGTCATTACTAAAAATTTTACAAGAATATTTTCCTCTCTAAAAATCATACTGGACAAAATACTAGAGAAAATAGTGACAAAGTTTTTTTAAAAAGGAAATAGTTCAAGAAATAGAACTAGGAAAAGCAAAAAAAAAGGGGGGGGGGGCAGATAGTATCCTTAAAAGATGTAATTCAATAGCTAATATCCAATATCACTAGCTACCAGGATTTATTTCTTCACAGTGTCTCCTCAGTGGCTGCTGTTGTTGCTTCAAGTAAGGTGGGGAAGGTTTGAGGAATGAGTTACCAACAGCACAGTCCAGGCAAGTGGTCTATATTCACTTTATTAGTAATGAGCATTTCTTAAATTGATAACCCTACATCTTCAACGGTGTGTTTCAGAGAAGATGAGTTCTCCTTAGAGCCATTCATGTGAACTCCAACATTTAATAAAGTAGGAGCCTTCTGTTTCATAATCAAGTGCATCTTCATAATGGTCCTAAGATATAGGTCATACTAAACCCTGACAATATCAGTGAGGGTGACAAAACTTGAGAGCCACCTAATTGGGAAACGAACAAGGGGTAGTAGAAAGGGAGGTGGGCAGGGGCTTGGGGTGACTGGATGATGGGCACTGAGGGGGGCACTTGGTGGGATGAGCACTGGGTGTTAAGCTATATGTTGGCAAATTGAACTCCAATAAAAAAAATAAAAAAAAAAAACTGACAACTAGGTGCTGCCAAACACGTAAAGGAGGTTCAGCAACAACCATAACTTAGTTTAAATATGGAAAATCTTTTGTCCTCTTTGAGTAAAGAAGAGTTAAATGTAAAAATCATGTAGACTGCTCTAGATATTTAAAGGATTTTTTATTTCTGCCATGATGTTAAAAGTTTTTTTTTTTTCCATTTGCTATATTTATGCCTGGGATCCCAATATTATGCCCACAATGTTTGCTACCCTGGACTTTGTCATTTCCCAAAAGGAGCACTGAAGAGAAAACCATATTAAGATCCTAAAAGTGCTACATAACAACAACCAAATCCAACTCAAGAAGCTGTTTCCACAACTTATAAAACAGAGATAATACTTACTCCATCTGTGAAACACTCCAGATGTTGTGAGAATCACATCAGATGTTCAATATAAAAGCATTTTGAAATTTTCAAATAGGGGTTGAAGTTCCAGATTAAATACATTTACCTCATCAATTACTCCCACAATCACATTCAAATGTCAATAAAGGATAACCCACAAGGACAATGAGAATCGATGAGATAGAAACTTTTTAGATGCCAGGAAGCTGGTGGATGACTGGTTATAGACTTAGTAAAGTTGAAAAGGCTAGAAATTAGTTTCCTTCTGAGATTATGACCAAAACCCAACAAACCAATCTGAGCCACAGAACCTTAGAAGAGTTCAAAAATCAGAAACACGATATTTAGAAAGTCTAAGTGGGGAGTGAAACTGAATAAATAGATAATCGCTTCCAAATTGGCATAAACCTAGATACTTCTCTGCCTTTTGAAGCCAGGAATATTAAACCAGAGACTCCAAAGTCGGGGACACTGTGCCCAACAATGGTTAAGACATCATAGTGAAAAGATGCATAGAAATGGGAAGTTAAAACAATGAAATGTACAGCTTTTTTCCCTGTGCATCTACCAGAAAATTGGCATACAGGCTCTCATCCCATCCCAGGAAGGTGATAGGCAGTTTCTTTTTTTCTTTTAAAAAAACACTGTGTCACACCCCAAGATATGATCAAGAGATTTTGGTATTTGGAGTCTCCAAAGAAATGACTGAATACATACACTTAATCCTTCCACTGGGAAGTCAACTAGTCCTACACACAGCTCTACCAGTTATCTAGTTCCTTAATATGAATAAACAGAAGGGATCATCAAGCATTTGAGACAAATAATGAAACTGACAAAGAAACACTAAGAAAATAAGAGTGATATAGAAAGCAGAACATTTAGGGGGAAAAGAAAACCCCACATCATTAATGGCTTTAGAGGAGTAAAAGAGGATACTGCATCCATGAAGCAACAAAAAGTTGCTGGCTAAAAACAATATAAGTGTGTAAGAAAAACAAAAATAAACAGACATCTGGAATGTTAAATTAGAAAGTTTTCAGACAATGAAAATGTAGGTCTTCAAAAACTATACAAGTGGAAATAAAAAAGACAGTTTTTAAAAAGCTCACTGTAAGTGAAAGAAAATGTAATCATGGTACACTACACAGTTCAGGAGTAAACAATCTTTACAGTCATGATATTGTGGTCAGTGATTATTCATTTAACTTCAAAATGGGATACAACCACAGTTTACCCTTGAACAGTGTGGGGATTGGGGTCACCAAATCCTCTTTCAGTTGAAAAGCCTCATATAATTTTTGACTCGCCTGAAACTTAACCAATAGCTTACTGTTGACCAAAAGCCCTACTAACATAAATAGTTGATCAGTACATATTCTGTATTCTTACAATAAGCTAAGCTAGGGAAACACAAATATTAAGACAATCAACAACAACAACAACAAAAAAATACATGTATAGTAATACATTGTATTTCTAAAAAAAAAAAAAAAAAAATCCACCTATAAGGGAACCCATGCAGTTCAAATCCATATTGTTCAAGGGTCATCGGTAAAAGAGAGAAATAGAGAAAAAAGTGGGAAAATACATATAGGCACAAGGGGGTAGGAGAGCTAAAATTCCACCTTCTCTATTTGTAACTCATAAGAAATGCCTCAGATTTAAAATCTTCAAATAATGAAATAGACATATTATTTTGAAAAAAGATGTTCTGGAAGAAGTAGCTGTAACAGTTGTAAGAAGTTGCTTCTGACACAGTAGTGGGAAACCCTGTATTATTTTTTGACTTTTAAAGTATGAATATATATTATTTTGATGGAAATAAAAATCAATTCAAAGCAAAACTAAGAAAAATTCAAATATAAGCCATTATTTTCATTGGCAACACAGTGGCAACTATGTTTTGTTTGTTTGTTTTTTTAAGATTTTATTTTTTTGACAGAGAGAGTACGTACACATGGGTAGAGGGGAGGGGCAGAGAGAGACAGAGAGAGCAGACTCCTCGCTGAGCAGGGAGCCCAATGTGGGGCCCAATCCCAGGACACTGAGATCATGACCTGAGCTGAAGGCCAACACTTACCCTACTGAGCCACCCAGGTGCCCCTCAACTGTGTTTTTTTATGCATAGCATTGTGGTTCCTTCACAAAGATTATTGTGCTAACATGTATTCTAGGCAATAGAGAAAAATACAATATCTAAGTAATATCCCATAGGATTCCATATCTACATTATCTCATTTAACTCTTCGACCAATGAGTCGAATATTATCCTATATGTCTTACAAGTGAGGACCATCTCTTCACCCCCACTGGCACACAGCATGTGGCAAAGCATCTATAAACAGGCATCTGCTTCCAAAATCCCTTTATCATAATTGACCCCCGCCTTCAATGGCTTCTTTTCATTCACAAAATGTTTAAGTCCAAGACCTCAGCATATCACATAATATCATCCAAGTTTCCACTCCAACATCACAAATATGCCATGTTATGGTCACATATTACCAACTCAAGGCTCCAACAGTCTAACTTGTTTGCACGTCACACCCATACACTTTGCTCTGCTAATACCAGTGTCTACTGGAGCATCATGCCTCAATACTCCTGTGTTCCCCCCGTTATCTTCGCTGCCAAAAATATTCTTCCCATCCTCCTTTATTTGGCTTCCTCTTTTTCATTCACTTCCCTTTTCATTCTTTCATTCACTTGCATTTTTCATTATATTCCAGTCTTTTTTTAATTAATTATTTTTTTTATTGGTGTTCGATTTGCCAACATATAGAATAACACCCAGTGCTCATCCCATCAAGTGCCCCCCTCAGTGATTATATTCCAGTCTATGTGTGATCCCTTCCTAGGAGTTTTTCCAAACTCTGAGATTGAATTATATGTCCCTCTTCTGTGCCTCTGTAGCAACAGGATCTTCATCTATCTCGTCACTTACACGCAGGTGGCTAATATTTTGTCTGTGAGAGACTTTGTCATACTTCTCATTAGACCTCAACAGCAATTGGGGAAAAAATGACGGTGTTCCTTACCGTAAAGAACTTAGCATCTAATAGTAGAGAGAAAAATCACATGGAAAACCACGGTTCTAGACAGAGATTGATAAACTACCATGAGAAATGGGTAACATTTATTGAGTGTCTGGAGAAAGAAGGTAACACAGAGGATTTGTTGTGAGAGGAGAGCATCACTGCACGGATTACACAATTTAAAAAGAGGACAGATTACCCAGTAAAGGATACGAGAAAGTTTTATGTATGCCAGAAGCAAGCACAAGTCTCCTTCCAAGGAAGATTAGTTCAGTTTTGTGAATATGTAGGGTGGGAGGTTTAGTTCCAGAGCATGGAAGTACAGGGCTTGGTACCTGAAGTATTTGACAGATGCACACTTGATGGAAATGGAGTAGGCAGCGGAAAGGTGGCTGTTGAAAGGTATTTATGGAAGTATCATGACAGAGCAGTGGAGAACAACAAAGAAAGGTTATGAAGACCTATTAGGTAATAGGCTCTGCAAGGTTTACTGGGAAGAATAACGTGAATGAGGAGGAAATGTCACTATGAATCCAAGATTTTGAATCTCAGTGTCTGAAGAATACAGCACTCTGACAACACTATGGATTACACCTGATGTCTCCAGGATTTCCAGTCAATAGAAAGTGAGATCGTCTCCTGAGATGTGAGAGGGTTCGAGAGATTAAAGGCTTCATGGATCACTGGGCAGGGGTGGGGAGAAGAAAAGAAAAGAAAAGAAAAAGAAAAAAAGAAACTTGCTCTGCAGTTTATATTCATGATGTGATCTGTTGAATTTTAAATCCACACCTGGATTAGAACCATTCAGCTCTCATTGGGAAGAACAAACCATATATTAACATTGCATATATTGCAGAGGTAGCAATATGCCTAACGACTTATGTCTTTTGCATCTGATGAATAATGTCCCATAAACAAGTAACTTGTGACATGTTTACTATCTGGTTCTTTCAACTTAAAGAAGAAAAAAATATCAAGATACTTAAGCAAAAAAAAAAAAAATACAATAGTGAATGAAACCCTGATTTTCAAAAATGCAATCTCTCTAACCTAATCTTTAAGTTTTACAAATTTAAACTATAGCCCAGGTATAAAAATGGGTTGGCTTTGAATCCTTAAACATCCAAGTTCAATATTAAGCCCATGGGAATGTACATGGCTCTTTTTCTTCTGAACACCTTTCAACATACCACACACACTCAAATCTCTCATTAATCCTCACTGACTCTTGCTCAAAGCGGTATAATCCCTTTCCTCAGTTATTTGGCACAGCACGGAAAACAGTATCTTAACTGTTCAGTACAGCCAGCCTAGATTTCCAGCTTCTTTAATTTTCATTCAACTCTCTCTTCCCACAAAAAATAACTTATTGATTTCAAAATGTTTGACTCCTATCTTCCAGCTGCTTTCTGAGTTGCATATAGTTAGCAATTGCATCTATTATTTCCTTGAAGTAAATCCACATCACTCATTTCATTAAAATGCATACAGCGGGGGTTCGATAAATGTTGACTGATTAACGTGGAGCAGACGACATAGTGTTTGGACACATTTAAAACTCCAAGTGGATTCAGGTACTCAAGTAGAGGGACAGACAAAGCAAAATTATTTAATTAAACTGATTTCAATTACAGAGTGCCTGACACAAAGATTAATTAAGGAGGATATCAACAAGTACAAATGAAGTATAATTCACAAAAATCTATTCCTAAGGGGAGAAATCCTTGAGGGGCTAAACATCTAAGATCAAGAAAATCACGAGCCTCCTTCTATCAGCACAGGCGGGAAGATAACTGCGTTCTATTTCATGTGTGTGCATTTCACTGGGAATATTTCTCCTCCAGAATTCTCTTTGGTGTTCATGTGACTGCGCCATTGTAGTTCTTGTACATAGAACAAAATCTCTGTACGTGGTAGCTAGATTCGAGAAGTTTAAGATAAAAACTGTTCCTTTTAAACTATGTTTAATACTTTAGTCATAGAGAAAATAGCATGAATCATAATCACTTGTTAATCGTTTAGATCATTTTGCATTTTAAATTGTTTTGCCTATTGCGGGCTATATCTGCAAAAGCTAAGAAAAAAAATACTGTTTCAAAGTTAAACTTCAAATTCTTAAAACTATTAATCATGACAGAACTTAATAAGTTAAGGAGAGCAATTTTACTTATACGCGTTGATGAAGATATAAATATTTCTACACAATGATATCTGAAAAATGAAATCATGGAAAACAGATTTCTTTTCCTAAGAGGAAAATCAGATTAATTAGGTTTTTTTTAATTTAATGGTAGAGACAATTAAAATAGGATTTTTTTTTAACTGACATCATTTAATCCTTTGGAGCATGTAATGGGGGAGGGTGCTGCCTACACTTGCAGAACAGAACATCGTTCACCACTTTCCAAAAATGTCTGCACCCTCCACAGGGTCTTGACTTGAGTCAGTTTTACCTTCAGCAAATAGAATCAAATTAAACACACTTCACTCCTCTCCAACTGCTCTTGCTACGGCTTCAGAAGTTCAGACAGCATTGCAGGCAACTATAGCCTCAGAAAGAAAAGACCTCTAAAGAACAAATGATCATGAGTCTCACAAGGGAGGTCAGACAAAGGGATGCGGGCATGTGCAAGTGAGGAGTATGTGTTCACAAATATGGATGGAGTCCCTTGATCCCAACGGTAGGAATGCCTGCAGAGGAGGCACGCTGGAGTAAACTCTGCTTTTATCGCAATTGGTTATTTCTTCTATCTGTAACTTTAAAATGTCCTCAACATATTTTTTTAACTGAAAATAATCAGCTCTTCCTTAAATAACTGTGACTTAACACATTTATGAAACTCTTCTATGAGTCACAGAATCACAATGTCAAAGGAGGGTCAATGCTTCCATTAATCCAACTATCATAAAATGCATCTCTTTGAAACATTTTGTGCCATTACAGTCTATGATGTGAATCTGGCCCTGAGTAAAAGCTTTGAGGAGCTGAAGTTTGCCGTTTCAGTTATCTCTCTGCTACCTTTGGGTCTCTTTCCCTTTCCCCTTCTTTCCTCTTTGCTGTCCTCCTACCCAACCACAAGCACATGATCCCAACTTGCTCTGAGTCTACAACTTGGTCATCACCGATTGTGTACAATTCCCTCAGGGTTCTACTGCTTAAGAGAAAAGTTATTCCGCTGAAATAACTTTTAACATCCATTTTTCCTACCTGTAAAACTAACATATACTCATCATGGAAAATCTGGAAATCACAGAGAAAAATAATAAAATTAAAATCTGCAAATGTTATGCAGACTCTGGAGTCAGATCATCTTTGCAGGAATTCTGGAGACCTCAGGCAAATAATTGAATTTCTCGTGGTCTCAGTTGGATCATCTCTAAGGTAGGCATAATAAGAAGTCTTACTTTAAAAAAAAAGTCTTACTTTATATTGCTGTGATGAAAAATAATTGAAAGAATGCATGTAAAGATCAAATTAAGAATTCCTGGCATACAGTAAGAGCTCAGTGAATGTCTTATTTTTCAGAGAAACTCCTAATATTCTAATAGCAACACAAATATTTTCATTCACAAGGCAAGGATTCTAGATCTGTCTTTACTGTTGTTCTCTAGCTATATAAAATTAAGAATACTTTTAATAATAACAATAATGACATAAAATAAAAGCTAACTCATATAGAGCCCTTACTACAAGCTTAGCACTTAAGCCTTTCACATATATTATACCTGAATTAATCCTTACAACCATACGTGACAAGTACTATTATTATCCCCATTTTATAGATGAAGAACAGGAGGCTCAGAGAAGTTAATCATCTGGGACCACCCTGCTTGCAAGTGGCAGCATAATGCCAGAACCAGGCAGTGTCTCTAGCAGACAGCCTGGGTTCCTAACCTCTGCCTCACACGGCACTGATCTCTGTGAGCTTCAGATTCCTCTGCTATATCATAAGAAGAATAATCTCTTCGTCACAGGCAAAATCATAACCATAAATAAAAAGAAGCATAAATCGTAATAATTTGCAAAGTATCACATATATTAAAGTGTTTGGAATACTGAAAAAAATATGAAGATGGGGTGAATTTTCCTTGAACCTTCTCCTCAGTGTACCTTTCAAGTCATGAAAACATTTCTCTGCAATTCTATATAATAAAAACATTCAAAGCACTGTGGTAAGCACTTTATGTGTAATAGCTCATTTAATCTTCATAGGGATGTCGTATATGAGCAAACTGGAGTGCAGAGGGAGGTTAAGTTACTTGCCCAAGGTTATATCACACATAAATCTCAGAACTGAGATTTGAATGTGGGCAGCCCAAAACTGGAGTCCACATAACTATCTGTTGTACTTTACACAGTTTCTGGAGGAAATGGGAAGAGTATATTCATGTCCTAGATTTTTCATGTAATAACTTTGAAAATATATAGATAAATATATTAGATTACTCACATATACAGTTTTACAGTTTCTAGAAATGGTAACCATGGAGTAATGCATAGAAAAGAAGCAAAATTACTTTATCTCTTTGAATCCATTAAGAATTCCATTTATTTTACATCAGTGGCTCCCCAGACTATCTAGAAAATTAGGGTATTTGACAGACTTGTTTATTCACTCTCTAATTGGTAGACAACTCACATTGCTTCACCATACTTGGAAGTGCATTATACTTGATGAAATAATTTTCTCCAACCATCAGGGTTTCTCATGTTTGAAATGAGGATAACTTTGCTCATGAGAAGGAAATTGGAAAAGAGAGCATTGAAATGTGTTAGCTAAGAAAATACATAAGCAAATACAGTAAAAGGGAAAGGAAGGCAAAACCTTCAGTACACGAAACTGAAAATGCTCGTATGTATTTATATTGATATTTCTTTGTCCTCCAATCTCATCTGGAAAGACACAGCTAATTAAACTTGGTTTCAGTGTGTGAGATTTCTATACGTAGTAATTAGTTTTATCATTTCATAAAATATATCTTACCTTCTCCTAAAAAAACGTTTAAACCTCTAAATCTAAAATATTTATCACTGGGTTAAAATTGGGCTCTAGGCCTTCTCTACAGCTGGTCATTAATCTACCAGATATGTTCCACACAATAGTACATTATGAAACTTTAAAGGAAACATTTGTCTTGGCTAAATGAATGTTTCCAAGTTTCCTTTTTCCACTTTTTCAGACTCTACAGCTCAGTAACTCTAAAATGTCCTGCCCTATCTGGCCAGGCCCTATGACCTAGCCTTCATCCTACACGGCTTCTCTGTGCCTTATTGCAATTTTCCTTCTTTCCACCTCCACCCTGTTCACATACTACCCCCAATCTCCATCCTTTCTGTACTTTCCTCCAAGAACATATACCATGAAGCGATTCCAAATTCCAGACACATGTAGAGAGGCTCCATGAGGTGACTCTCCCAAACATGGTCTGGAAAAAAAGACTGATGTTTCAAGATATTTTCTTAGAGTCTGGTCTCCCTGGGCCACCTATAACATGATAGACCCGTGCCTGGTATCTTGACCTGCCATAGGTGGCTTCATCGGCCTGTGTCAGACTTTCAGGGCCCATTCTCACCAGTATTTTTAAAGTGCTGCCTTCTAGTTATTCCCCTGGTAGAGATTACTCAGAGTTCTTCCGTCCTATGGCCTTGCCCCAGCACAAAGTTCTTGAGAGCAAAAAGTAAATGATAATTTTGCAGCAGGGAATTGCAGAAACTAGAGGTCATTACAACAATCTATAGAAGTCAAACACTCCAATGTCTACCTTGATATTTTAAAGTAGAAACGTTTAACTCAAAGATTCAATGCTTGAAAAGCAGACTTTTGAGTGTTTTGTGAGCAAGAGATTTCCATGAAGGGACATTTATTTCTTTGCTGTCTCTGGAATCAAGCTTCTTAGGAAGTAACTACCTAGTTTTTCAGTAGGATGGTCTCATCAGCCACGCTGGAATTCCTAAAGAGTTAATGTCCAATTCTTTCCCAGACCTACTTAATCCTGTATGTTCTATAACTCTCACTTACTGAATCCAGATAAAAGAAACAAGATGTAGGAATAGCAAGTGGTGAAAGAGCTACTCGAGGGTTTCAATCAAGTCCTGGTGTCAGCTTCATGTCTGGCACACAAAGAAGAGATAAAGGGACAGGCAGGAGAGAGAGTGGGAAGCAACAGCTACCAGGGAGAAATACAAACCACTCACCTAGTAGTGATCTATGGAAAGGGGAGGCAAAGGGGGAGAGAGTACAGAAATAAGACTAAATAATGTCGACCAAATAGTACACTGCTGAGCAATGAAAGAAAGGGGCAGAAACAGAATGCAAGGCATTGACCCTCTCGCTCACTATTGCCACAACATGAATGTACCTAGTTGTATTCAATGATCTAATTTATTTGACGATGCTGGGACACAGCACATTGGAGAAGATACCACAGAAACACTTCCCCACAGCATTTCAGCTACCATCGAGCAGCAGGAAAATAAATACCCCCATTTGTGGCACAAAAGAGAAAATTACATCTATTCAGGGCCTGGGGGAAAAAAAATCTCTGGAATATTATGATGAATTAAAGAAACTGGTGGATTTTTGTAAAATATGCCTTTTCAAAGTCATTTATTTTTTCTGAGTCTCTTCTTAGTTCCCTTTCTATACAATTAACTCACTGAAAGGATGTGGATGTGCATAAAATAATCAGTGTTGCCATATGGAATTTGAAAGACAACCCTTCATAGGGGATGTTTTGGGGTGGTTTTTAACATCATTTGGAAAAGTCTCTCCAGCTCTAAGTCTGTAATAAAGAAACATGGCAGTTCTTGTTCCCTAAGACCATTTCAGGGATTCAGATGAGCATGTGGATAAAGAGCCCCTGACTCTACTGACACTGTCCTGTCCATGCCCAGGGGAGTTCATGATGTCGCTGACACACCATGGCAGCCGTGCCATACATCAGCAATTCTTTTTCTTTTTCTTTTCTTTCTTTTCTTTTCTTTTCTTTTCTTTTCTTTTCTTTTCTTTTCTTTTCTTTTTTCTTTTTTCTTTTTTTTTCTTTTCTTTCTTTCTTTTCTTTCTTTTCTTTTCTTTTTTCTTTTATTTTCTTCTTCTTTTTTTTTTTTTTGTCGCTAAACTCCTTAGAGATGGGTCCTCCCTGCCAAACATATACACATATTAAAAAAAAAAAAAATAGAGAGAGGCCAGAGACATAGAATAAGGGAGGGATGGGGAAAAACTGTCATGGGGATGATATGAAGAATAAAAGAAAAAAATAAGGGGGCTACAGAATTACAAACTTTTCAGATGAGGCAAACATACAATGGAAGAAATATAGAAAGAAGCTAAACTGAAAAGGGGAGTTGAGTATCTGTATGAATTTAACAACAGTACACATACAAGGATAGTCTAGCATACGGAATCACGTCTGTGATAGTTTTATATGGTTTGAAAACAAGCAAAATGGCAATGATAATGTAGCTAAACACAGATGACTCGGAGCTGGAGCGCAAGGAAAAGCCACGTATCCGTGCCTCGCTGCAGGAGGACGAGTGATACTGGAAATCACACTGGTCATCTTTGCATTAAGCATTGCCCTCTTTGGAGGCCCTAACGAGGCCAGTTCAGAGTCTTATGACCCATTAGTCCAAGGAAGTAGTAGTTCAGGGTGAATCAATCTAGGAGACAGAAGAAGAAGACTGGGGCTGGGAAGGGGTAGCAAGTGGCTGCTGTAAGAGAAGAAAACAGTGTACGAGGGAGTGAAGGTCGCTACAGCACAGAACTGCCATCCTTGGCCCTCTGACTCTCCTGGTGAAGGGAATGAATACGTTGGATGAGGATTCCTAAAATCAAGGCATTGGGCTCTATCATGTTGGGTGGGAAATGGTTTTCTGTGTGCTGGAGATGATTTGGAGAGATGCACAAGATTTATGAAGGGAGAAGAATATATATTTTTAGTTTATTGTTTTATTCTTCTAGAAGGGATCTCTATACTCAATGTGGGGCTTGAACTCACGACCCTCAGGGTTGTGTAAACCAGCCAGGCCCCCAAGGAAAAGAATATTAATTATTACAACGTTGGTCGTTGGGTTTTCGTGTCTGTTTGTTTTCCCCCACTCAAACATCCGAATTACTTAGTTTCTCTGGGACCACCAGCTGGTAGGAGGGGCAAACTAAACGCCTGGGGTAGGTGCTGAGAGAAGGGAGAGTGGAATGAAAAGTGATGAAATGCTGAAGGCCTGTTTTGCCATCTAAACAAATTTGCCTGAGGCGGTTCTGCAGGAGTCTCCGCAGAGGTGGTATGAGTCCCCGAGTACATGTAAGCCTACACACATGTTTACCAGCTCTCCCTCCCACAGATGTTCAATGAGAACAAAATAAATTAGATCAACATTTTTAAAGTGCATCCTGTAGCTATTTGCCCAGGGAAAGAAGACAAGTGGCTATTTCCAAAGCTGATGTACCAGGTCAGAATACTCAATATATGATAAAAATTAATGAGCCAGTAAGTGATCCAGCTGCAGATCTGATCAATCCAGCAACTGCATTTTGTGTTGCCTAAGTAGGACAAATGAGTAATGGCATTTTATGGCATGAGCTTACATAACTGCAAATGTTATTAATGATTTTAATCCATCTTTAAAAATGACCCAAGTCCATTAAAAAAAAAAAAAAATCCCTGCCAGTCCGCTTGTTCTGTAAATTTTGGGAAGATAGAGCCTCACCACAAATTGCACCAGTAAGTACCTTGCTGAAATCACTACTAATTATTTCTATTAAATTGTATAGGTCACTATATTTCTCACAACCTCAACAACCAAAAGCCTCCATCTTTTTTTTTTCTTTTATAAAATATAAAGCAGAATAAAGAAGGCACGGAAGTCATTTTCTATCACAGCTTTCACATTTGCGAGTCTCTCAACCAAAACTCCTTGTCTAGATTTTCTCATTTATATACCATTGCCATTGTTTTCCAATCACTCATCCTATGTAAATCCTAATGTATTTCTAACTACCCTGGCTATTTTTTTCTGAACCTTTTTGATCCCTAATACAGGTCTTAAAATGAAATAATTGAACTGGGACCATGTATCGCAAAGATGCATCATATGATATGGAGTCATCATGCCATTTTACTATAAAACTTCTCCTTTTATTCATGCACAAAGCATTTTTATTATTATTAACTACTGAAGGGCAATAGAAAATTGTCCTTACCATGTGCAGTACTATTTTCCTCACAGAATCCAAATGGTTGCAATACAATAGTTACACTAGTTTTATCTACAAAGAGCAGGTCGGATTTGTAAAAGTTGTTGATCTTATACAGAGAAGTTGAATTCCACCTGTCACAGCCACCTGATTCCCCAGATACTCTCCAGAATGCTTCAGGTTTGTTGAAACATCTAAGGCTTCCGGTTTCTTCAACAGCATTGTTATTTAATATCAGTGAACAAAAGCTCTGCTCTTTTCTACTATATAAACCATTCTCATTTAGATTTTTGTAAGTGACCATTACAATTGAGGGTTATAGGGTTTGATACCTTCCCTGTGATCCCGTTGTCTCTTTGAGGTCAGTTTATGAAGCATCTTAACATCTGACGTTAATATCGGTTATGGTATACTGAGCAAATTGTAGGTCACGGCCATAAAATGCCTGCCAAGAAATGTATTTTTTTTATACTTGATTTATACAATTTTGAATAGCAGTATGGGTTCCCATCATTTATCACTGATAAAATGATGATAATTTAGTGAAATTATAGAACATCTGTGTTTAGAACAGTCCTGCCCTACCAAAGCCATAGATTATATTAGTAATTTTGAAAAATGCATAATATAAATTCTCTCTGGATACATCTCTAATATCTCCTCATTTTCATCAAAAGACTTAACTAGTCCCTGGGCCTCTGTTCTTGTCACTCTGCATCTCGTTTCTGAGAGCTCAACCCACAAACACATTAACAGAACTATTTCTTAAATAATGACTCTCTCAATCTCTATCCAGGCCCATATATATAATTAATGACTAGATAGTCACAGATACCTCCAATTCAATGTGTTCAAAATTGAACAAGGTTTTCCCTACACCAATCCTGCTTGTTTCCTTCTATTTCCTATCTTTGAAAGTTATATCCTGTAATCTAAGACAGAAACCTGACTGCTAGCCTAGATGTCTATATTTTATTTATTCCCTGCCCTATTTCTTATAGAACACAAATTCTGTAGCTGAGATGGTCATGAATTCTTGCCTAGACTACTGCAGTAACCTCCTAATTGACTCCCTCAACTCTGCTCTTCTCCCCCTGAGATTTACCTTCTGGTAATCTGTCCGACTTCGTTCATGAGCTGAAAATTTGCCCTCTTTAATACTCCTTAATATTATATAACAGATCTCCTACTTTTAGGATCATGTATATTATTAGCATCATTGGTCCCAACCTCAGCTCTTGCCACTACTCGCTTCGCTTTCAGCTCCTACTTCCTCCCGCCAAGAACAAATGCGCCCTTTGTTTAAGCCATAGAAAATACATTTATTTCCTAACTAGGTCACGTTTCATGCCTCTGTACCTTGGCTAATGCTGCTCCTGGAATGCTCTTCCCTCTTCTTCATCTGATAAACATTAATTGGTCTATGGGGCTTTGACAACGCAGCATCAACTCCTATGGGAAGACTTTCCTACTCTTTGTACTCTCACAACAACTTCTGTTTATTCCTGTCAAAGTGCATCTCTTTACATTCTCACTGATACTGTTTAATCTACTAGGTTATAAATTATTTGAGAACAAGACTCTAGAATATATACATGGGTGCACATAAACATATATTATTTACTACTGAAATTAAATTAGTGGTAATATTTCAGAAATACCTGAAAATGAATATTAATGTGGATGATTAGAACTTAAATACACATTACTGTAAGACTCTAAATCTTGCACCACCAAAAACTTCTTAAACATTTGAAATAATCACTAATGCATGGTTTCTTTAAGGTATCCTTAATTATATGTCTAGGATAGTACTGTCCAATTGAAATATAATGTGAGCCACCTATGTCACTCTTATTTTTTTAGTAGCCATTAAAAAAAAAACATAAAAAAGGAAAAGATGAAATTAATTTTAATAATGTATTTTATTTAAACATGTGAAAATATTATCATTCCAACACATAATCAATGTGAAGTCACTAATGAAATTTTATGCCAACTTTTTTTTACACTAAGTCTTCCAAATCTGGGGCGAATTTAAAGTTATGGCACATTGCATTTCAGAATAGTCACACCTTAAGTGTCTAACAATGGCCTGTGGCTAGTGGCTACCGGATTGGGAGGCCCACAGGAATTGTTAGGTTTAAATTCACTCCATGATGGATCAGCTCAACTGCAGCTTTGAAGGAAATCTTCAACTATGGCTAGAAAAACTTGTTTTTGTTTGTTTGTTTGAGGAATAGCTAAGACCAAAGTGAATTTGAAATTACTTTAAAAGAATTCACCAGGAAGGATATCTTCCATATAAAATAAGGATGACTCAGGACGTGGTAGATGGGGCTGCCCTTCACATTATCGTCATTTAAAGCCAAAAGAACAAAACATCCTGACTGCAGATTTGAAAGCACATTACAGAGGGCCAGTTTCCTCTACTAGAGATTGCTGGAGGCAGTTTTTAATATAGTAGATGGTTTATTCAATGAGGAAAATTGCTCAGCAGGTTACTTCACAGCCAGATCTGGTGTGGTTAACTCCGGCAGTTCGCCCTCCCCTCAGCTGAAGATTTATAATCCCCGGGCCCCAGTCACAAGCTGGAGTTCTAAATTATTAGAATATTATGGGTTCCCTTCACAACTTTCTTTTTTTTTTTTTTTTTAATTTTTTTTTAATTTATTTTTTATTGGTGTTCAATTTACTAACATACAGAATAACACCCAGAGCCCGTCACCCATTCACTCCCACCCCCCGCCCTCCTCCCCTTCTACCACCCCTAGTTCGTTTCCCAGAGTTAGCAGTCTTTACGTTCTGTCTCCCTTTCTGATATTTCCCACACATTTCTTCTCCCTTCCCTTATATTCCCTTTCACTATTATTTATATTCCCCAAATGAATGAGAACATATAATGTTTGTCCTTCTCCTACTGACTTACTTCACTCAGCATAATACCCTCCAGTTCCATCCACGTTGAAGCAAATGGTGGGTATTTGTCATTTCTAATAGCTGAGGAATATTCCATTGTATACATAAACCACATCTTCTTTATCCATTCATCTTTCGTTGGACACCGAGGCTCCTTCCACAGTTTGGCTATCGTGGCCATTGCTGCTAGAAACATCGGGGTGCAGGTGTCCCGGCGTTTCACTGCATCTGTATCTTTGGGGTAAATCCCCAGCAGTGCAATTGCTGGGTTGTAGGGCAGGTATATTTTTAACTGTTTGAGGAACCTCCACTACAGTTTTCCAGAGTGGCTGCACCAGTTCACATTCCCACCAACAGTGTAAGAGGGTTCCCTTTTCTCCGCATCCTCTCCAACATTTGTTGTTTCCTGCCTTGTTAATTTTCCCCATTCTCACTGGTGTGAGGTGGTATCTCATTGTAGTTTTGATTTGTATTTCCCTGATGGCAAGTGATGCAGAACATTTACAATTGCACCCAAAAGCATAAGATACCTAGGAATAAACCTAACCAAAGATGTAAAGGATCTATACCCTCAAAACTATAGAACACTTCTGAAAGAAATTGAGGAAGACACAAAGAGATGGAAAAATATTTCATGCTCATGGATTGGCAGAATTAATATTGTGAAAATGTCAATGTTACCCAGGGCAATATACACGTTTAATGCAATCCCTATCAAAATACCATGGACTTTCTTCAGAGAGTTAGAACAAATTATTTTAAGATTTGTGTGGAATCAGAAAAGACCCCGAATAGCCAGGGGAATTTTAAAAAAGAAAAGCATATCTGGGGGCATCACAATGCCAGATTTCAGGTTGTACTACAAAGCTGTGGTCATCAAGACAGTGTGGTACTGGCACAAAAACAGACACATAGATCAGTGGAACAGAATAGAGAATCCAGAAATGGACCCTGAACTTTATGGGCAACTAATATTCGATAAAGGAGGAAAGACTATCCATTGGAAGAAAGACAGTCTCTTCAATAAATGGTGCTGGGAAAATTGGACATCCACATGCAGAAGAATGAAACTAGACCACTCTCTTTCACCATACACCAAGATAAACTCAAAATGGATGAAAGATCTAAATGTGAGACAAGATTCCATCAAAATCCTAGAGAAGAACACAGGCAACACCCTTTTTGAACTCGGCCATAGTAACTTCTTGCAAGATACATCCACAAAGGCAAAAGAAACAAAAGCAAAAATGAACTATTGGGACTTCATCAAGATAAGAAGCTTTTGCACAGCAAAGGATACAGTCAACAAAACTCAAAGACAACCTACAGAATGGGAGAAGATATTTGCAAATGACATAACAACTTTCTTATAATGTCTAAGAGAACGTTGCAGGCAGTAACGCTTCTTAAGCAGATGAACATGACGTAATGGGGAGAGAAGGCAGTGGGGACTTGGGGGGCCACCTTCTGGCTGGAGCTGGCCACTGACCGCCCATGCACATAAGCCACTTTACCCTCTTTGTGTCTCACGCTGCACTGGACCAAACTTGGGAAGATAATGCTTCATCTATTTACCTGAGAGAGTGTACTTGTAGAACTCATGTAACCTGGGTCACTCAAGTTTCTGAAAAGTCTAATGTTATATAAAAATGGATTGCATTATTAAGGGAAGTGTGGATAATACCTCTGCTTATAAGAAAATGGAGGTTGGGGAGCATTTAAGAAATGATGATAATAATAGTGAGAACAGCCATATGTTAACTGCACTCTAGGTGCCGCAAAATGTGTTAAATGCATCATCTAAATTATTCTTCACGGCCTCACTATAACGCAGGCGTCACACAGATGCATAAACTGACGTAAGAGGGAATCCAGAATTTCTTCCATGTCGTGCAGTTAGCAAGTAGCAGATTCGGGATTTAAAGTCTCTACCTTCAATGTCATGATCTTTTTTTTTTTTTTTAAGATTTTATTTATTTATTCATGAGAGACACACAGAGAGAGGCAGAAACACAGGCAGAGGGAGAAGCAGGCTCCCTCCAGGGAGCCCGATGTGGGACTTGATCCTGGGACCCCGGGGTCACTCCCTGAGCCAAAGGCAGATGCTCCACCGCTGAGCCACCCAGGCATCCCTCCAATGCCATGATCTTAACCACAGTTATTATCTGAGAAGCTACCCATAGAGCCTTAGAGTATTTCCCAAATCCAACCATTTCTTAGAAGTCCTTCTTTTCTATCTGGGCACATCTGATCTGGCTCCTAGGATTATGCATTATAATTTCTCGATTCTTCCCATGACCTGCTATATAGAAAACTCTATAAGTAGTAGGAAGCCTGCCTTTACATTCCCAAGAGCCAAAAGAACATCCAGCATGATTCTGTTGCTAAAGAAATGTATGAACAAATGAATGAATGAGGCTGGCCATGTAGAGTACTGTTGATCACTTCCAAAAATGAGTCTTTAGCTTGTTAATATAGAAAGAGCAAATGTATGAGACAGTATCCATTTCTTTCTGAATCATGAGGTTAAGGCACCTGGGGGGCTTAGTGGTTGAGCACCTGCCTTGGGCTCAGGGCGTGGTCCTGGGGTCCAGGGATCGAATCCCACATCAGGCTCCCCACAGGGGGCCTGATCCTCCCTCTGCCTGTGTCTCGGCCTCTCTGTGTGTGTCTCTTATGAGTAAATAAATAAAATCTTAAAAAAAAAAAAAAACACAAACCATGAGGCTAAAGGCCGTAGACAGTATACGTGCTATATAAACCCATACCAGAAAACCAAATGCCTACATATCTTACCATTAAAACTCCAACATTCTCACGCTTGCTGAAAACCAAGAAGTTAAGCAGTCAAAGATTATTAGTATTATTATAAAAGTTTCCAGACCACTCTGTTTCCCAGAGGGCTACCTCCTAGAACACTTAAAGGGAAGAGGAAGAGAACTTATTCAGTAAAGTCCCCTATCATGTAAACATAGGCTGTGTGAGTATTTCAGAGCTCACTACCTAGAAAAACAATTCTGCTCTGTGATTTTCCTGTTAGGGCAATGTCAAAGCCCCTCAGAGATTGACGGTACCACTACTCATTTCTTTCACCCATACTTTGAATTCCAGGGTGGCATTATCAGCATCTCACACCTAAACCCACCCTCCCTGCCAGGCATCGGGAGTTATGGCAGAGGCATATAGGCACAGGGAATCTCTAAATCCCCCAAATTACAAGAAGAAACAGCTTTCCTGTATGAGGAATCCTCCAAAAATAGCCATCATTTTCTAAAACAAGACTAACTAAAGTCAAACGTAATTCATGAGCTCAATGTTTAAGCACCAAATCCCAGGCATGCCTTTACCTGCAGAGAAAACCTTCAAATGGTAGTAGCTGAGTCACAGCTGGATCTGAAGATTTAAGAATAGGCATCGATCCTTGGTTAAAAAGGGTAAGCACAGGGCACCCACGTGGCTCAGTCCATTTAGCGTCTGCCTTTGGCTCAGGTCATGATCTCAGGGTCCTGGGATAGAGCCCCACATCAGGCTCCCTGCTCACTGGGGGATCCGCTTCTCCCTCTGCCCCGCTCTTGCCCACCCCCTCCCCCCCCACACACACACACTCATGTTCTCTCTCTCACTCAAATAAGTGAAATCCTTAAAAAAAAAAAAAATAAGGGTAGGTATACATATCAGAATTAAACAGACTCCTTTATTAATTGAACTAAGGAAGTTCAGCTTTATTAGTGTGAGGACATGGATGGCCTAAGCCTTTTGTCCAGTGCCCCTAAGAACAGCCAATGAGAAAAAAAAAAGGAAAAAAAAAAAAAAAAAGAACAGCCAATGAAGGTTATATGGACACACAATCCTATGCCTTTTGAATACACCATGTACAACATGCCTAGGAAGCCACTGTCAGACAACATGGGAGAAAAAAATGAGGATATATGCGAATATAGCAGAGAAATACTAATAGGCTAAATAATCACAAAGCTGAAGAAAGTGGGAATTTTAATATTTTAAAACTTTTCCCATTATCATCTTCATTGTACTTAGGAACCAATTGGAATTAGTCTGTTTAGAGTCTACCACACAGACCTTGAATGCATCTTGATTTCTCTCCTGTCGTACTTTATCACGTAAGCCTCAAACATTTTCAAGGAAATGCTGAAAACCAGTGCTTTGTGTGCATAATCACAAGAAACCTAACCTTAAAAAAAAAAAAAAAAAAAAAAGGACAATCAACATTTTCCTTCTTTGGTCACTTCATCAGTCACTGGTTATAACTCAAACATGATATCCAAGAACAACTTTCCAGGTCAAATTAACTGAACTTTTGCTTTTAATGGCATTCATGAGATTTTAAAACCTCTCCTTTGCTTTCCCTATAGCTAGCTTTGTTAAAGATGTTACATGATTTGGTATTATTTTGGAAAACGAATTTCCTTCAGAACTGGGGATACTTCATATGGGGGAGTATATATGAGGATATATCCCCATATATGGGGATGTGTGTACACCTGTTAACTTTGCAACTGTAAGAAGAATTAGGGAAAAGCAATTTGATGGGAAATAATAACAATAATACATACACCACGTTAGAAACTTCATGGAGAAATAACTACTATCTATATAGTCCTTTGTAGGCATTTTGTGCCTTTGGGTGTTGACTAAAATTGCAGTAACGATGACACCGTTATAAAAAAACAGGTGCTGTAAAAGATCAAGCCAACTTGCTCACATCTTACAAAATACACTTTAGAACTCTTCATGTTGTTAAAAAGAAATAGGCCCAACATGGAGTTACTTATATTAACTCACCAAGACTTAATACCTAACCTAATTGTAGTTTTAGTCTCTCCCAGTAGAATTTTAAGCTAATCAGTCTGGAATTTCCCGATCAGCACCTACAGGATATAATCTGCTTAAGACTCTGCTCTGCTTCCTAAGGCAAAGTGATCTTGACTTCCTTCTTTTTTGCTAATAACTTCCTTGCCCCCACCCTCCTTCCTATAAATCCCTTCCATTTTGTACAACTCCTTGGAGCTCCTTTCTAATTTCCGGATGGGATGCTGTATAATTAATGAATCCCTGAATAAAGCCAAGTAGATCTTTACATTTACTCAGTTGAGTTTTGGATTTTTTTTTTCAACAATATAATAATTACCAATGTCCATTCACCTACCTGCAGCCAAATAGAGCTGTGAGAAGTCAAAAATTATTTTTATTGAAACAAGTTATTATCATGTTATTGAAAGGCTTCAGATCAAGTGTCCCCTAACTGTGCTACTCTGCAGTGTGGACTATTTTGAGTTGAAGGCAATCAAGACCCTGGGGTCTCAAGAGATATTTCTGTCCCTCCCTTATCTACCTAGAAGAACCTAAGTTGGGAGCATTTCCCAGAATGAGAGATATCACCAAGGATAAATTTTATCTATATGACTCTTCTGTGTGGTAGGGCAAACATCTAATTACCAAACATCTGCTCCTATTTGCTGTGAACTGCCCTCCTCCTCCTTGAAGCTCCAGGGCCCTATGTCATTCCTTAGCTCAGGATGGCATGTCTACCTCGCTTTACCTTTCTTCTTTGATTATTTCCTGTGAGTGAGGTTCCCCTCAGTAGGAAACTAAACTTGATTTTTTTCCTGGTAATCTTAGACCAGTTGGAAGAATCTTAGAAGGGTAGAGGAAAACTGTTCTCCCAACACACCAAAGAGCAAAGATCAATCTTTGTGCTATCAAATATTTAACCTTCCCTGATATTTTATATGATGCTTGTCACTGTTCTACTTCCTACTGGAAGTAATACCAGGTGTAATGAACTTTTTAAAAAGATTTTTCATTGATGTTTCTTCACATTAGCAGACTTATCTTTGACTGTAAAAACTAACAGTTTTGAAATGAATTCTTAGTTTTTCTTTTCCAAGAAGAAATTCCCAAAAGTCTTAACTGTGAATGGTAAGTCTAAAAGTCTTCAGGGATAAAGTTGAATTTTTAATCCACAACCTGTGTTTGCAGTGAGCCTAAATTATCTAAATTTCTTTGAGCTCATCTGTTAAATGGGGCTTATCTTAAACTGTCAAAGTTTTTTTTTTTTATTTTAAGATTAAACAAAATAATGCATATAATGTGTTCTTTATAACTTGTGGCATACATATAATTCAATAAATAATGTGCATTTTTATTCATTAATTTTATCTTATTCCCCATTTTCTAGGCAGGAGGCTGTTTCAATGAAAATAATTTTATCATATACCTGTATTATAGGCCAGTTCATAAAAATTAATTTTCAAAGAATACTCTGGAATCATTCCTTTGCAATTTCTTCTGGCTTTATCATTTTAAAAAAGCCCCCATTTATGTGTCATTACAGCACACAAGGAGTGAAATAAGCTAGAACCATCAGAGCAATTACGTGGTTTTCTGCAAAACTTTGAATTCTTATAATTAACAAAGGTCAGCTTTTAAAAGGAGAAAGATCCCTATGAAAATTCATGAGATCTTCAATGATTGAGTTCTCAGTTCCCCATTCTTAATGCCACTACCCCAGTATAGGCTCCTGTCATCTCTAACCTGAACTACTGAAATAACTTTCTAAACACTTCAATCCTACTGCTTCCTATTATTGCCACTCTTATCTTTTTAACACACAGTCCTAATTATGATCTTCTACTGCTTAGAAAATTCACATAGCTTCCTACAGTTCACAAAATAAAATCCAAAATCAATGGACTAGAATTCAATACCTTCCATAATTGAAGGCTAATCAACCATTCCAATATTATGCTATTATTTATCTCACACAGTATATTAAGGCCAAATAAAAGATATTTTATGCACGTTTAGGACTGATGTCTTTTCTTCTCCCTACAATGCCCTTCCTGCTCCCTACTTCTCTTCCTATACAGAGTCTTACTCATATCTCAAGATACTGCCTAAATGAAGATCACATCCCCCAAAATATCTTCATTTACTATACTCTCATAAACTTGAATAAATGTATAGAACATATAAATATATACAAATATATAATCTCAAGTATATATAGATTATATTTAAGTAAAGTTATATAAAACATACACAGTTGGAATTATAATAACTCAGGTACATAACTCTCTTCTGCTAAGTCATAAGCTCTGAGATGTGTATCTTAGCTCAGTGTCTAGCACATATTAAATGATCAATACAGTTTTCTTAAATGTATGACTATGTGATTGAATGAATTGGCTTATGTTTCATCATCTATGAAATACACAGATGCCAGGCTTACACTGGTTCTCAGTATTGCCTCACTGACAGATATCAATTTCTAAAATGTGCTTTCTGAGTACCAATTATTTTGACATCACAAAATTATAGGAGTGAAAAGGAACATAAGAATGTCCACTCCAGGACTCAATGAGGGGGAAAAATATCTTCTATTTTCAAAGGGTTCAATTTTGAATAGGATTTCACAACTTGCCCCTTTCACTCAACCCTTCTGTGTTTAATAATGTCCACTATTAATTCCCACAAACAGGATTGAGACTATATTTCAAGATAATTGAAGCATTACTGAGTTTTTTTTTTTTTTTTTTTTTTTCTCTCTCCATTTATTTTTCTTTTTTCCTGCCTGGAAAGATGACATAACACCAAAAGATTTTAAGAAAGTTAAATATATCAGAATAAGCATGGACTGTGACAGATGGATCCTGGTTTCAGAACCAAAGCTCCTCATCTATTTAAAAGTATCATTTTCATTCGGGTTTGTTGATTCTGTCTTCTGAAAATGTCTAAGAAATGCTGTGTCCCATTCCCAAGATTCTGGGGTATTTGCATTTTGTGCATATTTTTAAGATTTATTTATTTATTTTAAAGAGAGAGAGACAGACAGACAGAGAGCAAGAACGCCAGGGGAGGGGCAGAGGGAGAGGAAGTTAAACTGACTCTGTGCTAAGTGGTGCTGAGCCAACTCAGGGCTCATCTCACAATCCAGAAATCACGACCTGAAACAAAACCAAGAGTCGACACTTAACTGACTGTGCCAACCGGGGCTCCTCAAGGTATATTTGCATTTGGACCAATATACTTTTTTTTTTTTTTCTTTACTTTCAACTCTGAGCCCTGGTGTTCCATGTAGTCACTTTTAATCACTGAAAATAGGTACCTTTCACTTTGTTTACGGTCTGCTAATGACCCTTCTTATGCTTTGAAGTCATCAGCCTTAAAACCCAGCCCTAGCTATGTGTAGTATTTTCCTTTCTTTTATTTTCTTTTGAAATTGGGATAGTAATCGAATTCTAGTCTTCTGGTGGTTTTTTGTTTTGTTTTGTCTTTTTTTTTTTTTTTTTTTCTTTTTGACACTGCTTCTCTAAGTTTAACATATGCAGTTCTTTGACCACACGTGAAAATTCTTAAACTGCTTTGGAAGAAAATTAATTTGGTCCTGGACTTAAGCTCATTTCTTTTGTGCCTTTAGATCATGTTGTAATACAGTAAGGGACATGGCGGGGGGGGGGGGGGCAAGTTGCAAGTTTGGTAATGAAGTAACTTTTGTTCTTCATTACTTATTTTAATAAAATTTTATATAAGGATTTAAGAAATTTATTATAAAATCAGAAAAAGAGTGCCTGGGCGTCTCAGTTGGTCAAGCACCTACCTCCACCTACCTCCAGCTAAGTTGGTCAAGCACCTACCTCCAGCTCAGGTCAAGCACCTACCTCCACCTACCTCCAAGGTCTTGGGACTGAGCCCCACATCCGCCTCTCTGCTCAGCGGGGAGTCTGCTTCTCCCTCTCCCTCTGCCTTTCCCCCTGCTTGCTCTCTCTCTTTCAAATAAATAAAATCTTTTTAAAAAAGTGATTTTAAAATCAGAAAAAAAACACAATACAAATGTTAAAGTACAGCAATGTGATAGCTATTGCCTTTTTCCAATTGCATATTTTTCTTATGTCCTCCTATTGAATTCCTAAGAGTCCCCAGACTATAGAGAATGAGCAAAGCACAGCTCAACAGTGCTACCTGGGAAAATAAAATGATGACTCTAATGTCAACTAATTAACAGGAGCTGCTCAAACCCTGGTGTGTATTAGCAATGCGATAGAATCTGCAGCCTCAAGGAGCCCCTGATCCATTGTAGTGATAGATATGATCATTAGAGAACAGTAAAAGAAAGCACATAATTGGTAGAGTTTCATTTTATAGCCTATAGACTAAATGTACAATAAGAGTTTAAAGATTTGGGTGGAGGAGTGTTGGGATAATGAACCATATAACATGAGGAAATGATATAAAAAATTTAGTATTCATATTGCTAATCAATAATGTCATATGGATTGTCTACTCTTAAAAGTAAATCAATACTAACTTTCAAAAATGCAATTCAGCAATTCATTAATTATTCTTTACAAATTACACCAAAGAGTTGACCACTGATCTCTTATGGTATCCTTAAATCAATGCAAAGGACACGTCAAATGTAAAATGCTCCATGTTTCTAAGCTTACTAAAAATAATCGCTGCTAATGGGGTACAATTTAAATGCATAAGAATAAAAACATTTTAAGAGGTGACACCTGTTATTAACCTGTAAAGTGGCTTGAAAGTATCACTTAAAAATAGGCAATGTTCAGATGGACATTTTCAAGGTTAGCACATCACAACTGGGAAAATAGATTTAAAGAAAAGCTAGAAAGAAATTAAATTCTATCTTCAGATTTTTGCTTCCATAGAAATTTTTCTGATTTAGACGTAACCTAAAATACTTATTCAAATGCCTGCAATATCCACTTAACCTTCATGTCTTTGAACCTTACCTGAAATATTGGGGCTACAGGTTAGGCTTTACAATTCAACTGTTGTTTTGCTATGCCTGGTGCAATGTTGACTTTTTATAGGAAGCTTTGTAAACACCAACATTTTTGTACCTACACTCAAGCTGAAGCAGCACAGCAAATGCAGCCTGTCAGCAAACATTCGATACCACTCTAAAAGGATCTTGACAGAATTTAATTAGAAAGTTAAATAAGCAAAGAGGAAATATCGGTGGAAAAGGAAAACATGAGAAGGAGGAGAAGAGTGACATTGCAAAAATAAAGACATTAAAAAAAAAAACAGGTAATATTTGGATACTTTTAAGCTGGTAGAAAAATGGGGAACTTGAAAATGGCCATGAAGGAAGCCATGAAGTCATTGGAAGATAGGATTAAATTTTGTTTTAGACCATATTAACTGAACTTGGTTATACTGATAGGCTTTCCTTATCCCATTGAGCTTCTGCAAATAAGCATGGTACAAAATATGATATAAAACCTTCCATGAAAACATCAAGTTGAAGGAATATACACTGCATTCCCTTTTCCAGGACTAATTCAATACAAGCAAAACCTGAAAGAGCAGAATAAATAGAACTAAAATGTTATATTTATAAAGCACATAATTCATTTATTTTCATTATAGTGTTGTATAGTGAACCCAGGACCACAAATTTACAGTTCATTTACATGGGCCATGCTTTATGTAGGGAAAGATTAATGAACAGATCAATGATTTAGAGATAAATGGGTAAAAAAAATACACTTTCTTCCGTGTGTGTGTGTGTGTGTGTGTGTGAGATCAGCATGCCTCTTTCCTTGAGGAGTAAAGAAGTTCAGCAAAAATAGAGGTCTTAGTTCAGTTGCTATAATTAATACCATCGACGATAGGTGGCTTAAACAACAGAAATTTATTTCTCCCCATTCTGGAGGGTAAGAAGCGTGAGATAAGGGTGCCAGGATGGTCAGCTTCTGGAGAGAACGTTCTGGTTTACAGACAGCTCTCCTGCTGTGCTCCCACATGGCAGAGAGAAGGAGGAAGGAAGCTCTCTTTTCTGATAAGGGCACTAATCCCACCAGAAGGGCTTCTGTCCAAAAGTCCCATTTCCAAATGCTATCACATTCGGGAGCAGGGCTTCAACATACGGAGGTTTGGGGGACACGCAAACATTTAATCCATAGCAATACAAGTAAATGACCTTCGTACAACCAACAACTACCTTAAACCACAATTTTATTCTTCTCTTTTCTTTTCCCTTTGCTCGATTCATTGTATGCCTATCCATTCTGCGTGTGCCTGTGTATTTTATGTGTATGCACACAATGAAGAAGTCGATCACGAAGATACATGTCTATCTCCAAGCCATAAGTACAAATCTTAATTGATGAAATATTTTTCTTTTTCTTTATAAATTATACTTACTAAAAATATGGTAAAATATCAAATTATTAATATTCTTTTTTATTTTTTAAAGATTTTATTTATTTATTCATGAGACACACAGGCAGAGGGAGAAGCAGGCTCCATGCAGGGAGCCCGACGTGGGACTCAGTCCCGGGTCTCCAGGATCACGCCCTGGGCCGAAGGCGGCGCTAAACCACTGAGCCCCCCAGGCTGCCCTAATATTCTTTTTAAATTAAGCATTCCTATTTTATAATTAAATATATCAGATTTGTTATTTATTTAAAATGTACAAAATATTATTTTAAAGACTTGGAAAAGAATTGCTTTAAAGAGTTTCAGTTGAATTATAATAAACACATGGCTATAATAAATGTTTTTTTTTTAAGTTCATTTTTCATGTTTCTTTCAAGTACTAAGTTGATCTTCTATAACATGTTCCCAGTGACTTCAATGTTTCGAAATATTCGGCAGCAGACAATCATGCACAGGTTCAGGAAAAAACATTTAGTCCAAAGAGCCACTTAAGGAAATCAACAATATAACCACCTATATTTCGATTCATTTTATCCTTCAACTTTCATGCATTAGTAATACAAATAGCAATTATCAAATACACCTTTCAGTGGCCAACCTTTCCAATAAAATTTCACTCATTTTCAGAGTCCTTTTTTTTTTTAAAAACCAAAATGTAACAAAGGCTTAAATTCCTGTGAAAAGAAAAATTTAGGAGAGGGTACCCGCTTTGCCATCGCTACGTCTGTCATTTAATCGTGGCATTTATTTAATTTCAGACCTTCTTCCGTGTAACTCACATATATCTGAAGTAAAATATGCAAATAAATTCAGTCTCTGGAGAAGGGTAAATTCAACCGTGAAGCAGAGTAGATTTCCATTTTCCTAATGCACTTTGGCACTTCTGTGTGTCCACTTCCATTAGCCTGTGAGGGTATCTCCAGCTCTGTCAGCCCCAAGAACGTGTTAAAACGACACGGTCGATTCCGAGCTCTGGGAGTAAATAAGCCTCGTGTAAAGGCGGCCTCTGGACGACGGAGGTAGAACAGAAACATTCCATGCATCTGAAATGCCTGTGATCATAATTCTCCACCACGAAATGCAATATATGTCCTAGCACAATGATGGTATGTCCTTTCCTCTACACCTACCAGTGTCGCCGGACCAGCTGTCCCCCCATTCTTTCCCGGGCACCACACGGCCTGGAGCTGCTGGCGGGTAGGGATGGCAGGTGAAGCGCTGCATTCACCGACCTCTGACATGAAGCACCCAGTCATGGGCCAAGCACCTAACTGCACCATGTGATGCGGGGACACACAGCCGTCCACATCAGAAGAAAAGTGTTTCCAAAAGTCCCACTAAAAATAACAATAGTAGCAACCCCAAGGTGGAGGTGAGGCTCCCTTTCTAAAGTACTCTCGTGATCTACTGCAGGTGAAAACCATAAAAAATAAATAAATAAATAAATAAATAAATAAATAAATAAATAAATAGACAAATGAATGAATGAATGAATGAATGAATGAATGAATGAATGAGGTGGGCTTGCAAAGGCAAGGTTAGAGAGCCTTTAACAGTCCCTGTGGCCCAACGTCAGAGCCTGTGCAGCATCCTCACCTGCCTCCCGGAGCACAGTGGGGATAAGTCCATGAGCCTGTGAAAGATTAAGGTCAAAAACTCAACGAGGCCGACTTGTGTTTGTTTTCACGTGCTTTAATAAGGGTGCAGTTCTCCACCTAGTGCTTTACTGTTAGAGGCCTAATTCTTCTCCTTGCAAAGGTCAAAAATCTCTACGTAAAAATACTTAACTTCTTCCTTTCATGAGGGAGGAGAATAAACATGAACATGGGGTCAGTTTAAAAATAAAAAGGAGAGGGTGTCATGTAATCTCAGGTTTATTCCCAGAAGCAAACATGCTGATAGGAATTCACTTGCAATCATGAATGTCTTCGGACTCACCGACAAATGGCCGTTTCTTTCGTGACTTCTCATGTATTTCTCCCAGTTTGGAAATCTTTTGAAATTAGCATCCTGGGGTAAACTCAGGCATTAAGCCCTCTTTAAAGAGTTTTTTTTTTTTTTTTTTTTTTTTTTTCTCCTTCTAAGTTCAGAGGACACTTAAAAAAAAAAAAAAAAAAAAAAAGGAATAAGAAGAAAAATAAAGTTTCTCCTTTCTGACCTAACCTGACCAGTCACCTGGGTCAAGCTCACTGAGAGCTCAGTGGATTGGCAGAGGGGGATCCAGGGTGTTCCTGAAGAAAGTCATTCTCTATGCTTGCTATGATTTTTTTTTTTCTTTTTCTATCTCAGCTATGCGAGGGTCCCGATTGTGCTGTGGCCAACAGCTGAAAAAATTATTTTAAGAAATCGCATATTACAGCCAGTCAGTACAAAAAGAATAGAGAGGCAAAACTACAGCTTCCTACATAAAACCGAATTACTACTCTTAAACATACAGCATTTACTATCATTTTCTTCTGTTCAAAAACTACATGTTTTAAATTTGAAAACTTAAAGAAAATCTAATTTGATTCTACAAAACAAACTCTGAGGCTGATGGCCATTTTTTATCTTTTTTTGTTTTGTTTTATCATTTACTATATACTTTCAGCTATTTCTTCCTAAGTACATTAATGCTTTATCAAAGGCCTGACTCCTATTTTCTTCATTTCTCAAGAAAATATGTCAAGTGAACTGTCTTAAGCAGATAAGGAGACAGGGACTGGTTCTGGACTATGAAGAACTAGAGGGATATAATGAAATCCTAAATTTTAAAAAAGTAAGTCCTGTGGGTCTCAGTATTACTTGTTGCTTGAATAAATATTTGTTTTCCTCTGGAACTTTACTTAAAGAACACAAACATCACTTTTGTTCAGATGAGGAAACAATAATATATAATGTGTGTATATACAATTCATTGGCGTTTCTTGTTGGTGTCAATAATTATTTTCTTCATCTTTATAGAATGGCAAATTGAATTTAGTAGACATGATGTACTCAAGGCCACAAAATTAATAAATAGATTAATCAAATAAGGGTTAGAAATTTCCTTTCGGGAGCTCCAATCCACTCCTATGGAGTCCTCTCTCATCATTTTACAAAGAAAATGGGGGTTTATTTATATATTTTTTAATTTATTTTATTTTTTTACCCTAATCAAATGCCTGCACTTTTTCTGTTTGTGCTGTATCCCGTAGTATGCATCGCTACATTTTCCTCCTCTAAATTTATAGTTTCCTGTGCATAAATCTAGTATACACGGCAAGCTGTTTTACCGTACTAAGCTCAAGCTGCTCATCTGCAAATGAGACTAGAAATGGTACCCACCTCAATGGTACCTCAAGAAGTGGAACCCATCTGAGCTCTGATTTGAAGAATGAAGACACAGTCTGTGTAAAGCACTTGCTATAGGCCCTGACATACAGTAAGTGCACATGTATTTTAAATCTTATTATTCTGAATTTCCATAACCATCTCTGATAATAAATTCACTGAAAGTTGAGCTTTGGCCTCTATCACGCCCTTTGCACAACACTTCACACTGTCATGTTTGAGTCAGTGCTTAATAGACATTGCCCAGGATGGTAGGTGATGATAGAAACAAAAGATGAGTCAAAACATATATTTCTCCTTTTACCATCTTCATTAGAATTGCCTGTAGCATCTGTTAAATGCACACTCCTGGGTTATATCACAGATGTTTCAGAAATTACTTGAGTGAAAAGAGTGAAGTCAAACGTGTCTGTATTAAAATATGGTCCTAGCACATATCACCACTAAGAATCACTAAATCTATGTGAACTACTTATCATCTGGAAGGAAGGAAGCAAGGAAGGAAGGGAGGAAAAAAGGAGTAGTATTAATAATACCAACCTCACAGAATTGTAATATGGATTAAATGATATTTTTGTCATAATATTTTATGCAATGATATTGTTCTGTAGCAGATGACCAATGAACCCAACGCTTCTTTCCCGAATCCTCCTCTTTATCTTCCATACAGCAATAATCAGAGCTCAAATGGAAGGCAGTTCCTTTATCATCAGCTACAGAAAGTGGCCTGGAGATTCCCCAAAGCATTCTATATCCCTCTACATCTCAGGGACACTTCCTCTTCTAAGTTCTCCCAATCTTTGGGAAGGTTAACATATGGATCCTTATATAATATTCTAATTTGGATTCATTTAAATCCAAAATTAGCATAGTCTCTTCAACTTATGTTTTCCTTCCTTCTTTTTTAAATCATTCTACTCTTAAATGCAAGGTTTTTTGTTTGTTTATAAAAAGCACAGTCTCCAGATTAAAAAAAAAAAAATTCTTGGAACAAAGTAGTCCTCAAAGACCCTACTCCCATCTACAAACATACAAGTGGCGTCCTCATGCTCACGGCAGGAAATCTGTGACCATTTATGGTGGAGCATCAGGGATTACCCATTTAGGGCTTCCACACGTGTCTCCCCACATCTCTGCATAGTCCCCCTTTTTGTGTGCACCTGCCCGTTACTCACTGAACTGGTCAATAATAGGATCCACGTGTATGTAGTTCACACCTTGGGCCTCACTCTCTGGAACACTGGCAAATCATGGACATTTATGTTCTCAAAGAATGAAAGAAATCCAGGGTAGATATTGGTAACTTTGGGGTCAGACAGTGATTCTAGGTTACTTAAATCTGGAAAGTGAAAAAAAAAAAAATCCAAGCTGTGAAAAGCAGAGACTGGAATGCACAATAAAAATAATTCCAGCTGTCACAAACATACATGGAGGAGGTGACAGGAAAAAAAAAAAATACACGAGCAACAAAGAGACAGAAATAATTTGACTGAGAACTAAGTCCCCTCTGCCACTGTCCAGCCAGCTTGTCAGTTTAATTTGCAACTGGAGAAAAGGAAGGCTGAGGAGTCAAAACAGGTGTTTGTTGTTGTTGTTGTTGTTCGCTCTCTTTTTAATGGGGGGAAATCAAGTGAAAGCACGGCGCCGCCAGCTGTGAAGAGCTGCTGACACCTGTGGTTGCCACCTCCCATGCCTGTGAGATGGGTCAGACGCAGCTAAAGACAGCTGATGAAATGAGCTGAGGATGCAAGCCGGGGGGGAAAAGTCAAAAGGAAAGCAGTACTAGACGCCAACAGATGAAAAGGAGAGAACAAGCGGTGCCCACAAAATGTCCAATTTCAAAACGTCCATTTTTATCTTTGTTTTTCTAATTAGTACAAAGTCATACTCCTTCTTTTTTCCTCCTTCTGCTCACTGAAGAGAATGTGATGAAAATGTTGAAAAATGACAGCTTTCGCCTTCTGTGCAGTATACAACTCTAGATACCTGCCAGGCTCAACTGAAGCATCCCGATATTCTCCTCTGGCTATTTATATTCTATTTTTCCCCCTCATTTCCCCACTGGCCCACTCGAACCAGAACAGTGGAAAGAAAGGATTTATTCTCCGTAAGCAGAACTGTGTGGCATCCCCGACTTTGGCCACGACACTGAGGGGTCACGTGGGCCCAAGTGCAGAAGGTCCTGAGCACGTATCTGCCGATGAAAGCCTGGGAGGAGACTAGGTGGACGGGAGTGGGGGGGCTTCTTAAGTATTGGAACGAAATAAACATGACCTCAGTTAGATTTTTTTAAGATAATTTTAAACTTGGGGCACCTGGGTGGCTCCGTGGAGGAGCATCTGCCTTTGGCCCAGGGTGTGATCCCAGGGTCCTGGCATTGAGTCCTGCATAGGGATCCCTGCAGGGAGCCTGCTTCTCCCTCTGCCCATGTCTCTGCTTCTCTCATAAATAAATAAATAAAATCTTTTAAAAATAAAAATAAATAAAAGAGGCCCCCAAATAGCCTTTCAGTGCAATTGACAGTGGAAAATGGATCGGTGATGCCATAAAAAATGATTGATTCAGCCTGAAGAATGCAACAGGAGAAAAATTAAGTACATATTTAAAACTAATATTCCTTTCAAATTCTTGTATTTTTTGTTTTTAATTATCTAATATGGTACCCTCTGCATGATTTTGGTCATGTCAATGAAGATCAATTGAGGCACCATGGGGGTTGATGAACACTCTGAGACTCTACCCAGAAAGAGGGCTGAGAGAGAACATAAGAATTCAAAGGACATTACTGGGCTCAGCATGTCTGAGAAGTTCATTACCAGCAAGTGCCTGAATAAGACGCAGTTGGTATTAGAATAATTCAGAAAGTCAGTGGGTGAGCTGGTATCTTTGGGAAAGGCAAGTTTAGGGTTTGAAAGGATGATCTTTCAATGTTATATAACAGCATTCACATAGGAATTCTGACTTAGTAGATCAAACACACTCAGGGACTAGATGAAAAACTTGGAGGGTTCATGAATTCGTAGGGTTAATTCCGCTGCTGGAAACATCTCTTAATTCTTAGTGAAGTTGATCACATGCCAACAATGAGCAAGGTACCAATGAGATGCCAGACATCAATATACCACAATATCTGCCCTCAAAACACTCACGTTCTCAGGCAGTCACAGCTTCAGTAAAATACAGCAGGCCCGCTGCGAAGAATGGAAGTGATACTGTGAAATAGGAACAGAGGTGAAGGGCCTTAAACCCAGTCTTCGACTCAGGAGTTAGAGGATGCTTCTAGGACTAGAGGCGTCCAGGTGGGATCCTTAAGGGATGAACTGCAGTGTGCTGCCACTAAGAACAAAACACATGAGAGCTGAGGGGGGCAGGCAAATAATGGAAAGCGTGCAGGGACCTACAGAATTCGGAAAGGTGAGGGAGCCCCAAGTGAGGAGGTGCACAGTGGGAGTTGTGGTGGCGATGGGGAGTGGGCATGTGCGAGGCCACCGAGGGTCTTGTGCTGTGGCACAGAGTTTCCCTGAAAACCAAGGGAAGTCAGCTTTTGATTAAAGTGTATCCCTCTGATGCAATCCGAAAGCGTGTTTTCCAGACTGCATGCAGGCAGACCAATTAGACCAAATATAATGCAAGTTAAACCTTGTATTCGAAATTCCAAGGCTTAAACTTCAATCTCATATATAACTAGTGCCCTTTTCAACAGCCTCCTTTTATACTCCACTATGTAAATAATCCATGATTTTTTTGGGGGGAGGGCAAAATAAGAGTCAGCTTAATACTTCTTAATTTTTAAAATTATTTTCCTAGAAACACAGAAACTTGAAATCTAAACAGAATTGTGACAGTTAATGGTCTCAAGCACTATAATGTAATACTTTTGCTAACATAAGGTAACTATAGGTAGATTTCCTTTATTAATAACAATTAATAATAATAGAAGGTATGAATTGACTACTATGCTCTGGCGATTATGGACAGTTCTAGAATGGAAAGACTAATTTTGGTGCAGTTGGAAACTTCATTCTTAAAATTCTGGTTATCAGACTGTCATGTTCTTGAGAAAAGTTTTTTAAACATTCACTATTCTGACATTTGACATTTAGTATTTAAAATTTTTTGCAAAACTTCAAGCAGTTGAAAACCTAAGTAATATTAATTTTACATGGATTATGATTAATAGGTAGGTGTTTACCTAAGAATAATTTAAGAAAATGTGTGGGAAGAACACTAGTCCCAAGAGATGTTCTGTGGGGGGGGGGGGGGGGGGGAAGTGGCTCCATTGTTAATTAAATTTGGGAACTGTAGAAGTTTTAAAGATTCACAATGCACATTAGCATCTTAAAAGCTCTGAGGACCGCCAAAGGAGGGGAAAAAATGCTCATCTTTTTTGTATGCAGCATTTCCGAAATTTATGTAACCATATAGCTTTTTGAATTTTAAAGTGATATGTATCAACATTATTATCGCAGTACTATTATTATTTATTGGCTGTTTACTCTTTGCCAAGAATGGTGCAGTACAAATATTATCTTGGTTAATAATCTTATTAGGGATTATTTTATCTCTTCTGATATGAGGAACCCAAGGCCTGCAAGAGGAGCCGGCTTGAAATTCCACAAATCTTAAGTCGCATAACAAAGATTAAACCTGGGACTGGTGAGTCCCACAAGCTACATACTCAGGCACTATGCAATACCATGTTACTTACAAAGAATTTCTGTTTTTAAACTCACTTGAAAAATGCTTTCTGGGACACCTGATGTAACATTTCCCAGTCACATTATTGTTATTATTCCTACTAGCCTCACTTTAAATTCAGGTTTCTTAAGGCTTTCCTAAATTATATTAGTCATTCCTGTACACGGCGTAATATATAAAGGTTATTTAAATATTTATGAATCCTTTAAAGCAGTGAATTTTCATCAGATATATTAACAGTGCCATATTTATCTACCAAGATTTAGTTAAATAATGTGTCAAGTAATAATTTCCAGTTTATAAATGCAATACTACCATCTTATATTCCCATTAAACCAGTGTGGATACTGAGTTTTCAAAGGTAGCTCTTCATTTAACTGACACACCTATCAAGCCAGAAATACTTATTCCTTATTCATCCATTACAACAAAAGCAGCTTTCTTCCTAACAATTGTTCACAAATCCGTAGTGTGAGCAGTAATGTGACAACCAAGAGTTCTCTGGAATATACTAAATGAAAGTATTCTTTCACCAAGTAATACACAAAAACTTCAAGCATTTGCTTGTCATTAAAATTATATTACAGGGTATTTTCCAAGGATCTATTTTAAGAAACTCAAGTAAGTAAGTAAGACCACATTCCATATAATTTTACAGCTAACAACTTATTTGTTTCAATTATTGTTAACATCCAGGTAACGTATTTTGAGAGGCGCGCTAATAGAAGTTAAGCCAGAAAATAGTATATTTTTAAAAAAAGAAAAATCAATATTTTATGGAAAAAAAATCTACCTGAATTTGAAAGAGCTTATCACCGTTGTGATGCTTTTCTAAGCATAATTAAAATTAGTTTTTAATTAAAATTGGTTTTGCCTGATATTTTTGCTTTTAATTTTAAAGTACTTATTGTGACGTTTTATCGTTTCATTAAACAGGCACACTGATGAATTAAAATTTTGCAGTCACAGAAAATGAACATTTTATTTTTCTATTTGCTTGAGTATCTATCTACACTATTCCACTAAGGTTGTTATGGAGAAAAAATAGTTAACCTGTAAGTCATTTACAAGTTTCTCCTTTAGATTTTTAACATGGATAAAGTCACCATTTATATATATTTTTTAGGTAATTTGCTAGGAAGTCCAGTGTCCAGGACCAAAATAATCTCAAAGAATATCACAGTAAACACAGGCCTCTGAAGTTATTTAGTCCGTTCTAAACATGAATACAAATTCGGGCTGACATTTTGTTTGGTCCAAAGAGAAATGAGAAGAGCAAGAATAGTGCCATGACTTTTATATAAAGTTAAATTTTCCCAATTTAAGAAATTGTCTTTCATTCTGGGATCATGCCATCGTACATTTTTGTGTTTCAATGCCCTCATTTATTAAATAAATTTCTTGCATCACTGATCAGTTTGAATCTTAGTTCCAATCTTAACCCCAGAGTGACCAACAATAATCCAGACTGACCTAAATAAAAAGAACAGGGAATAATTAAGCTGAAAGTAACTGATGTAATATGCAAGCAAGGGAGGTGCAAGAAGAAAATAACATTTGTTTTTACCAAGAATTTCTAATGCAATCACTCAAAAGACCTGTGAGGTATAAATTGTGTTCCTATTTTACAGGGAAATGGGATTAGAGTTCATTCTTCTAAGGTGGTTGCAATTGTGAGTGACAGACCTATTTTGAAATTCTGGCCTGTATGCTTCTGGAGCCCAAACTCTGTCTCCTACACTCATCTGCCTCCCCAAATAAAAAAAAAAAAGCCAGGAAACAACCCAAGAAAGCATAGGCAATAAATTGATAAACTTTTGAAGTTCCTGGAATTGTCCCTGGGCCCCAAATACATCCAGGATAAAAGTAATAAGATCGAACCCAAAAGGCTTTCCTCTTAAATGCTGCTTTCGTGCACACAGAAAATCCTAATCAGGAAGCCTGGAAGAAGACGCACAGCAATTCCTAACAGTCCAGGTACCGAGGCCTCAAGTGCTTGGCTTCATACTAAGAGTCACCATTCTGCCCCCATCTCAGAAGCAGGGCGTGGGGTTTACCAAATGGTGCTTACAATGCAGCCACTACAATACTATACAACATTTTGATCTTTCTAGGAATTCTGGGGTTGTACCCAGTTAATCCAACCTCTGGTTGTTTCTGTTTTATACCTGAGCACAGTTATTTATTTGAATTTACTTAGGTTCTTTGGGAGGCTTGGAGTTTCCTACGCATTTGGATTTACTGGATTTTGTTCTAAATTTGTATGGCTGTAACTCTTACAGGCGTCTTAATTCATCCTTGATTTTAATTTAAATTTAATAAAATATACGTATCAAGTGAATGTGGTATCCCACCCAAGGTGAATACATACATATGTAGGATATACAGCATATATATAAAAATACAGTGTATGTACAATATACATGTACAAGGCAAAGGCAGTTACAGGAATAGATAGCATCAGTAGGTAAATAACTAGAATAAAAGCAGACTGTGTCCGTTGACAAAAAAGAAGCTGAATGCTATAGAACATCAAAAGAAGGAGAAATTTTGTGAGCTTACTCAGGGCAGGGCCTAAGTTTAATTCTATGTGCTTCCTTCCAATGTGCAATGGTTTATGTTCCCTTTGTCATAATATTTGCAATTGTTTCTATATAAAATGAGTATTTATAAAATGAGCTTGTTAAGAGCAGAGAACATGTATTATGACCTTATGCCTAAGCAAAACCCCTAGTAATTTTTAGCACCCAGGGATGTTTGTTGAATAAATGAATGAAAAAAATAAATGATCATTTTGTGCAAACTGGAACAAACTTACAAATGGTTTCCACTCTTTCACCATCCGTGATATCCCAGAGCTATGACCCCGGCTGCCTTTATTCTGCAGACTATGAGATTTCTTAAGACAGATGTAGTGGGTCTTGTAAATCTGTTACAATCCAATTATTTTCTTTTGCAGAAAATTGGTTTTCTTTTAATTAGTCATAGTTTAAGAAAGAAAGAATCTTCTGAAATGACTTTACAAAGTTGTTTTAAACAGTAGCATAAAAATAACAGTTCCAATTACATTGAATTAAAGAAGGATTATTTGAAATGTTTTTATGACTAGTCCCAAAGAGATTTAGTGGCATTTTTCAAGGTAGCACACTGAATAATGAAAAATTATTTACAAGAACTTAGTTTTGTTTTTGTTTTTGTTTAATTTCTAAAGCTACAATCATCTACACATTTACCACTAGGATGAGAATGTAAGTTCCACAAGGGCAGATATATTTATTTATCTCATTCTTGATTTCTGACAGCCTAGAATATTGTCTGGTTCATAGAACGAACCGAGTATTTCTTAAATGAGTGAACAAATTGATGAAAAATGAGAGGTATAGAGCTTACTGAATTATATAGAGCCGATGGTGCATATTTGTTTGTATATTCTAGGTGGGCAGTACTAATTATTTTTAAAATTATGAACAGATATTTATTGAAAGCTTACAATGTGTCAGGTATTGTTCTGAGAGCTAGGGGTAGAACAGTGAACAAAATAGAAAATGCCCTTGCCTTTATTGAGTTTATAGTCTGAGAGAAGAAAACTAAACCAAAACAAAACAAACATGCAGCAGTTCTCAACTCCAGCTGTAGAGTTTTTAGAAGTTACCAATACTTTGGGATACTTCTCCTCCCCACCCCACCAAATGAAATATATACACGTGTCTACGTGTGTGTGTGTGTGTGTGTGTGTGTGTATATGACTTCTTAACTAATTCTGATATGTGTGTATAACTTAGAATTTTTGATAACTTCTCGAACAATTCTGATATGGAGCTAAGGTAAAAAACCACCACAATAAACAAAAGGAGATAAAATATAATGTCAGTTGATGATAAGTGATATGAAGTAAAAGTAACACAAGCCAGCAGGGGAGGGGGGGCTTGCAGAGGCCGTGTGCAAGGCTGTGTGTATCTAGGAGGGAACATTTCAGGAACCAAGAGAAGGCCAGTCTTGCTGGCATGAAGCAAACCAGAGCACAGTACACTTTTTCAAGGGAATAGTCAAAGGTTGTTATAAGAATTTTGTGCTTTCATTTAGGTATGATGGGAAGACACTAGAAAATCTTAGTGAATAATAACATGATCTGACACAGATTTCAGAGACAACCATCATACTGTTCTATAGAGAATATGCTATAGAAGAGCAAGAGTAGAAGCAGCAAGACAAGTCAGGATATGCAAGAGAGGATTGTAGCCTTGGGATAGACAGTATCACTGGAAATCACGAAATATATGTATTTTGGGGTTGGAAATGAGCCTATGTCTTCATGGATTGGACATGATGTGAGGAAAAAGGGAAGTCAATGATGATTCTGGAGTTTTAAGCTCAAGCAATAAAGTGAACGGCAGTGCTGGGCTCATAACTCTTGATGTTTCATGCTTATGTATTTCCATCTAACTGAAAAGATAAAAAGGCAGGGTTTTAGTGCCTTAAAATAGGATAGTAAAAGAATCTATTTAGAATCCTTTTCCTCTTCCCCATGTATATATAGCCCCAATCATATGGACATAGCATACAAGCATATTTGCACAAGCACATGCACTACTATAAAACAGTCTCGAGTCTAAAGAGCCTTTTCTTACTCTAGACTAGAAAACAGTGACAGAAGAAAGAAAATAGAAGACAATATTGCATTATAATGCAGCTCTGTGATATCTTGGCTCCATCAGCATGAACCTGAAAATTCTCTGAGTAATGAAAGTTAGGTAGAACTAATAAAATGAAAGTACCATCAAAGACAGACAGAAAGCCTTGATCGGATCAATGAATAAATTTCAACAAAGTAGAAGCTTTGAGATACTGTAGGCATTTTTAGAATGGTTTTGTCTTCATTTTGAGGTTGCCACTTCCTTTTCCATAAAAGCTGAATAACGGTTGAACTTCCAACACTGTAGCTAATCTGCCATATACTATTGCTTTTCTTCATCTTATTCCATGCATCACTGTAAACTTGAAGCTATTCATTTTAATCTAAATCATTCTTTCTATCATTAGCAGTTTGTTTCATCATTTCCAATTCCTCTTTAAAGGCATTTCTCACTTAAACACTCTTTCTGATAAAAGATGGGTAAATCTCTTATACTGAGTAGCTTACATTGGATATCTCAAACCACTCTTGAAGTCAATAGATAAAACATGGGACCAGGAAAGGTGAGAGGTTGAAAGAATTCGTTTCCATTAATACTAGACTTCTCAAAAGCAACAGTTCTGGTAAGTAAACCAGGAAAAACAGTCCTCCCAGAAAAAAAAAGATATAGTAGGAATACTTACTAATTTGGGGCCTTATAAATAGGCCAAATCAAATAAAAAATGTTAAATTATATAAAAGAAAACACAGCCCAGCTTTATGCAATTTACAAGAAAAAAATCCCTAAAACATAAGCGCACTTAGTTCAAAGTCAAAGGACAGAAAAAATATGTCAGGTAAATTCTACACAAAAGAAATCTATTATAGTTATATTAATATCAAAGTAAATCATGAAATAAAATAGTAAATCAAACCAATGAAAAAAAAGCAGCAAACGTAATGAGTCACTACAAATCAATATAAAGTTCAGCAGAAAGACATAAAATAGTTAATTTTAGATAGACTTATAAGATGACTACAAAACATTTGAACAAAAAATTGATACTAGAATAAAATAACAAATATATCATTATAGTGGCAGGTGTTGACACAACTCTTTTCATAATTGTTAGATCAAGTAGACTTAAAGAAAAAAATAATAAAGTATACTGAAGATGTAAACAAGTTAATTAATGAGACTGACATAATGGTCATAAATGAACTTATTCCCAACAGTTAAAAGAACACATCTTTCTAAGAAACTTTGAAACACTTACAGATATTAAATACATACTAAAGCCTTCACAAATTTTATAATGACTACATTCTGAACAAAAATTAATGTATTAGAAAATCAAATATAACACAGAATAATGTTCCAAAGAATGAAATGTTAATTCAAGAAAATTAATAAAATTAACTAACATCAAGCAAAGTTAATAAAGAAAAAAAGAGGTCATAAAACCATGTTATAAATGAAAAAGGGAACATAATTACAGATGAGATAGAAATTGAAAAGACAATAAAATGGTATTTTGAAATACTTCATGCCAAAACATTTAAGAACCTACGCATACTAATAAAAGTCCTAGAAAAACTTGTTCAAAAAATAGGACTTTGATAATATTATTTTACCCCTTAAAGAAGTTAAATTATTAATAAAAACATCATGGCCTAAAGACCACCAGGGCTTCTTTTTATAGGAAATTCTTTTAGTTATTTGAGGGACTGCTAACCAAATGTTAAACTCTTTCAAAGAATAGAAATGAGGGAAGAATCCATGCTCATTTTTTGAGATAATTACAAACTAGTTACCAAAACAGACAAAGGAACTATGAGGATAGAAAATTATAAACAAAACTCACTAATAAATACAAAAGTAAATACACTAAAGCAAACTGAACCTTCATAAAAAGAATAATGTCATTTGACCACGTTGTGCTTTGTTTATTCAAAAATTTAATTACTTTTTAATGGATTAAAGAAAAAGTAAATAATCATTTCAATGGATGCCAATAAAATTCATACCTATTTATAAAAAAAGCTTAGCAAACTGAAAAAAGATATATACAAAAATGCTTGAATGTATAAAGTACATATATTGAAGATTATAATAAATTTGGACAATAATAAAAAACTAAATGCATTCCTTTTGGAACTTCACACAATATTTGTTACCATGACTTACTTCTGAAATCTAAAACATACTTTAGCCAATACAATATGACAAGAAAAAGCAATAAGGGTTATAGCTTATTGAAGACTTATCTAAATTGTTCTTATCCACAGATTCCACAGATAATATAATTATCCACATGGAGGCACCAAAAGAATATGCAAATTCACATTTAAATTCAACAATTGTTTAAGCAATTGTTTGGCAAGTTTGTTCTATCTAAAATCAACATAACAGAATCGCATTTTTATGTACTACCAGCAAACATCCAGAACCTATCTTTTTTAAGTTGTCTACATAACAATAAAAATAAAAGGTATCTAAGAATAAATCTGTTTTAAAATATTTTGAATAAAACAAAATGTTTTATTTATTTATTTGTTTGTTTGTTTGTTTGTTTATTTGCACTTTTAAAGGTACCAAAGACTCACAATATAAAACAGTGGAGAACAATGGAAATACTCAAAGCAGTAAAACTAAAATCTCTGCATATCCTACTTCTGCCTTTAAATGTTATTTTATTTTCATAAATCATTGAATATAAGTGCAATGAAATGCCCTAAAGTAATAAAAGCACCTGAAGAAGAGTAACATCTGTATATATCCAATCTCTTTCATTAAAGAGCATTTTGTTTCTTCAATTTCTCACATTTGAGTGACATCACTGTCACTTTTTTGCAGCAGAAGTTTTTGAAAAGAAAAAAAAAAGGTGACACAACTCTTAACTCCTTTTTATGTCTTTGCTCAGGCAAAGGTTATTGGGTTTTTTATTGTTATTGCTGTGGTGATGTTGGAACCTGAGCAAAGCCCCTGACACTTGTCTGTTTCAAATTAAGCCTAAACCCTTCATACAAATAAAATTACCTTATTTTAATTGCTTATGTATCTGTAACCACTTAACTAAGTGTTTACAGTTTTTCCCCCACACTCATTTGCTGGATGAGTCCTAAAAGCTGATTTATCAAGAGTATATTAAAAAGGCTTAGTGCTTTAAAATGCAGATGCAAATCCCCCTCATAGAGAGGCCAGTCAGCCTGTTTTGGTGTAAATGAGAGTTATGCTGCTAAATCCCCCATAATGAGATTAGAAAATATCTTGTAAATTAAAGCTAAGAATTTTTAAAGTTAATATAATGCTTCACTGCTAGATTACATTTCATGTTTAAAACATTTTAATGAAAAAAAACTTAACAAATAATACAAGAACAATAATTACTGAAATAACAAATTAAAGACTTGAGCTATGTAAAGGCTTTCATATTCACTGGGGATCAATAAACATTAAAATGAAAGAGAAAACTGTTTAATGAACTAACAAAATAACATTCTAGGAGTATTAGGGACTAGTAAATGTCATTATATTTTATTATATTCTCATATCAAATTATGCCACACTCTCCTGTCTTGATATAACGTATTGTTTAAACAAAAGAATAACCATAAGTATAGACAAAGACATGAACTCACCGGGTCGCTTGCAGCTAGCGGGCATATCACTTACCTTAATTATATTAAGAAAAGAACTTCAAAAAGCATTATATAACCTATCATATTTCCAGAGAAAATCACCATTCAGAACCCATCTCTAACTTAAAAGTTATTCTCTTTGATTCATGGAATTATCCTTGCTAAAATTTAGAATAAAATGTTTGACTTACACAGATAATTTCTCATATACAGCCATCGGGCTACATGACTTATTACTGAAAAACAGGCCAGAAATTATTTGAGACAAATTCTAGGTACCAAAGATTTTAGCCACCAAATTGTTTATTTTTCTCTCCATCTAAAATAAAAGTTGAAAACTGTACAGTAGCTACTCTGTTTTCATGTTTCTGTATTAGTTGAAGCAAGAGATCTAGCATCTTCTTTTGTTTACTCAATTGTAAAGAGAATTCTCCATGTTAAGCCTTCTGAAGAGGTATGAAATAAAATACACAAAAATCCTTGGTAAGTGGTGTCACAAAAGCATCACAACACTTTTGACCATAAACTACATGCCTTAGGAAAAAGTATGCATCCACTAGTCCATTCTATCCGACAATGCAAACAAAATGTTTTTCTGGGAAGCTCTTAATGAGTAAATTTCAAAATAATTTTCCTCATGTTGTTACACATTTTACATAAAGATGCAAAAAACTCTTCCAGAATGTTTCCACAGCCCTGCTATACTTAATCAAGGTTATCACTATATTCAGCTCTGTATTATTTACTGTCAAAGGAAAGATTCAATCATTATCATGAAATGTAAGAATGCTTCAAGCTCCCTAAAGCTGACAATCGCTAATCTTTAAAACCTCTCTTTACACAAAACTTGACAGCTATAAGCTTACCTCTTTAAAAAGACAATATACATTGATGTATTAGAATAGTAAATTCATATTTCTGAGCATAATATGCACATTAGCATAACATAATTGCTTCTGCCTTTAGGGTAGCCAATCAGATTGGGCAAATGCACCTATTCTTAGAGCTCTTGAAATGATTTGCCACTTGGGAATTATAGTGAAACAATCCAATTTCACTTTTCCACAAATGATTTATGCTCCAAAAATCAAGAAAGTCTATTAAACTTTTAAGGAGCACTTTTCATTCTAGACACCAAAACATAACTCATAAAACATATTGCTAAGTTTTTACGTCTCATATAATACAACCTTCGCATTGACCCCACACACATACACAAAGCCAGAAGCTGCTCAAATTCTATGTATTTACAACATTTTAAAATAAGGAGAAGACCTACAGAGATACTGAACCAAAATTATCTCATGATATTCTTACCATATTGGAAACTAGGTGATTCCACAGGGCCTATTAGCCACACCAACTTATTCACAAAAATGACAATTTTAAGTGGCTTAGTACTACTACTACTCGCGTGATTTTTAAAGCCCTTCCTTATTAACTAATTTAATCATTTATTGATTGACCCAGTAAATTCTAGAGAACATGTTCTAGGTTTCCAGGCATTGTGCTAATGCTTGGGAACCAAAAGTTAAGAAGATACCATCCAAACTCTTTTGAGTTCACAATCAGTCCAAAACCAGTCAGTGGCACCGAGATAGAAAAGGTGACTGAAGGAGAGATAAACATGCCCAGGGTTAAATGGAGAGAATAAAGCAAAGTTTTAATTTCTGTGATCTACCTGGGATCCTGTACTGAATTCTGATTTTTCAGTTAGCAGTATTTAAAAATATCCCCGAGGAGAGGCTGGGTAATGTTTGTCTTTCTTTGTACTTTGTGCCAAAAACTAAGTTGAAGTTCTGGAGAAAAGAGCCCCACTTTCCAGAAGTGACATAGTTAAAGCAGATGGTTCACTGGATCAAATAAAATATTATCCCTACACAACCTGTGAAGTGGTTCTCATTTCAACCTGATTTACTATTAAGAGCTGTACGACGGGGGAGAGATGGGAACACAGCATTCAGAATGGTTGATTTCAAGAGTTATTTTCCAATTCTAGTGAATGGATTATTCATGACAAACTAAAACCTTTGTCTCTACTTCCAATCTACTCCTTTTCCCAAAGTGTTGGAGTCTTCTACATCAAAAAGGAGTAAAAACAGTTTTTTTTTCAGCAAAACTGAATGTCGAAATTAAGATACGTTAACATTGAGATTTTATGAACTACTCCTCTCTTTGACACTTATGCACAATGAAATTCCTTAACCGACCAAACAAAGAAAAACCTATTTCTCTTCATTCCTTCTGTTTCCTCACTTCCCAATTCAATCCTCAAGCCATGGCTGTCTGCCTTCTTCTGATCCTCTTTCTCTACAGAAGCTGCCTCGAAATGGCCATCAGCTACATAACTACAAAAATCCCAAGTACAATGAACTCTTACTTGCATCCACTGCAGCTTATAACTTTGACCAATTCTTTTTGGAAGCATTCTTTTCTTTTGACTGCAATACTTTGATGAATTACTGACTTTATTTCTTCTCCATGTGTTAGCTGGCTCCTTTCTCTACTTGCCTCTCAACTGTTCTTGGCTCCACAGGGATCAACCTTATTCTGCTTCTCCTTTTATGTATCCTTCCTCAATTCAAGCACTTCTGGCCTGAATGTTTGGGTTCCCTCTCCTGCCAATTTGTTTTTTTATCATATTTTAGGAAAGGTTTCATATGATTGGTTTAAGGACGGGATCTTTCTCTCTTAAAAAAGGAGTTGACCTTTAGCAGCACCATATTATTGATTCACTAGTTCATGAGATTCCATGTAAAATATATGCAAATTTCTTCCTAAATAAACTGTAAATATGAGCTTCTCTGGTTGATAGGTTGAATGAATAAAGAGCAGAATTTAATGAAAAGACTATACTTTATAGAACATCTTAAATCTGTAAAGAACAGCATCATTTCCAGTACTAGCTGAGGACTTGTATTACTCTCTCAAATTTTGGTCTCATAGGAAAGAGTTTCTTTTTAAGCTGTATAAATAATCACTAGCCTGGCCTCAGCTGCCACCAATATGCTGAGAACTTGTGAACTTATACCCCCACTTCACATTTTTTGTTGAGGATCAAAGCCAACTATTTCTTAGATCCTTGCTATTATGTAAAGTGTGGTCCAGGGATAGACAGCGTGGCTATCTCTCAGGGGCTTGTCAGAATTCCAGAAGCTCAAGCCCTACCCCGGACTTACTGAACTAGAACCTGCAAGTGAAGAGAATGCCCTGGTGACCTGTATGTACATTAAGCTTTGTGAAGCGTCATACTAGATTTTTCCACCTGGATTTGACATCAACACTTTGCACTCATAATACTCTCCCTCCACCATAGTCAACATTTCCCTCTCTGCCCTGTCTCCCACTTAACTTTTTCTCCTGAAATTTCTATCCTTCTAATGGGCTCCACAAATCCGCTCAGCCATCCAATCAGTTATTTTGGAGGCTTCCTCACTCTCCACGTTCAATCACTGAATCCTACTTCACTGACAGCTTAAATGGTCCTCCAATGTGTTCTTTTCACCACATCATAGCAATAATCCAAGCCTTCATCACCTCTTAACTTGGCTTTCTCAGTGGCTTTCAGATTGACTCTATGTCATCCTTATTCTGTTTTTCACACTATATAGGAATGACTTTTGTCAAAAGCACAAATCTTATTTATACTCTCCTGATTGAAGGTCTTCACACAAAAATATCTATTTTCACATAAGCATAAACAGAATCCACATGAAAATACACTGCTGGTCAGAGATCTGATAAATGAATGAAAATAAATGTGTGCAACGATTTCTCTCTGCCTATAGGATAAACTCTCCATCTTCTAGTACCTACATACTTCTTTTAACACTTCAGCCACAGATTGCTATTTCCTTAACACATAGCCCTGGGTTCAAAGCATTAAGTCATTTCATCTCACCGTCTTTGTAAAACAGTGATACCTTTACCTAAAATGCCTTCTCCCACTCTTTGATTTACTTTTAAAAGATTTATTTCTTTTTTTGAAAGAGAGAGAGCACAGCATGAGGGGCAGAGGGAGAAGAAGAGAGAATCTCAAGCAGACTCCATGCTGTGCAGAGTCCAACATGAGGCTTGATTTCATGATCCTGAGATCACGACCTGAGCTGAAACCAAGGGCTGGATGCTTACCTGACTATACCACCCAGGTGACACTTCTCTCATTATTTCAAACCAGAAGTATGTCTACTCAACCTTTAAGAGCCTGCTCAAATATTTCTGACTTTGTCAATTATTCTGACCTTCTTCAGACAAACTTCATCACTTTCTGCTTTATATTCTCTACTGTATCCTACACATATCTCTATTGTATGGTTTGAAAATTGCATGAGTTTCAATGTTTATTTCCTTTATTAAACCATGAGATCTTTGAAAGAAAAAAAATCTTATATTCCTTAGTGCCTAATACTCAATAAAGTGTTTAATAAATGAATGAAATGAAAGATACAAAGAATTGAGCAATCATAAAAACAAAAATTTAAGAATATAAAATAGTATGAAAATCCGAATAATGTGCCAAGTCAAACTGACTGTTAAAGGAAGACATCGGGTCAATCAGTTATTTAGATTGATATGCAAAGATTAATTCTCAGAGTCCAAAACACATAATTTGAAAATACAGAACCTATAGAAAATAGACTGGTGTAAAGGAGAAAGGGAACAAAATGACAAAGACGTTTATTTTGAGATAGAAGAAAAGGTAGGGGGACAGAGGCAATTTCAGTATTGCTTTGTAGGCTGTCAAGACACAAGAAAAAGTGAGCTAAAGGCATGGCTAGTTAGCAACTGGAATGGCTGTGTGAGCTCGCAGCTCTGGATCATTAAGTCTATGGCACTTATAGGATGGATCATTAACAGTCTATCAAGTACCGTGTGCCTATAACGGAGTCACTTTGATGTGTTTATTGACAAGCAGTGCTGTCTCCTATAGAATGTAAACATATTACATTGAAAAATATGGGCTTTTAAATAGAAAACAATGCGCAAGTTAAAAAAAAAAGCAAGCTTTATACTCTATGCCTCAAAAGCCATACACAACAAAATGGAAAAAGAATTTGAATAATATGGAAATATTCTAAGGATGAAAGCGTATTTCAAGAGATCTTCAATAACATGCAGAAAATATGTTCATGCATGATTAATTAAAGGGATAATAAGATGTAACAGATAAATAAGTCAGAAAGTCCAAATATAGTTTACTGTTCAGTCTTTATGCCCTGTCTAATTTGGAAATTGAAGTAGGTTTATGGATAAAAAGTATGTGAATAAAATATAATCATATTCATACTGAAAAATGTAAACCTGCTATAAAAATTGTTACTGGCTTTTTTCTAAGTTCCAAAAATTCTTAAGTGTTAAGAAATGTTAAAAAGGAGCTGAAATGTAGAGAATTGTCTACAGCTTTGCAAACAGTAGTAAAAAAATATAAAGCCAGTCCTCATATAGCTGCGAAATATGTCAAATCTGCATCCTCTAGTGTTTACTTGAGACAAGTTGGAAACTAGGTTGTAAAATTGTCACATGTAAGGTCTCAACCAGGGATAGTACTTAGGTACCATCATCTGTTGGAGGTTCAAAAAATATAAACAGGGGTCTGTGAGGAGG